>NC_143010.1:2468888-3086111 GCF_061535395.1 Colias eurytheme | reverse complement strand
TTTATCAAATCGGACCAGTAGTTCCTGAGATTAGCACGTTCAAACAAACTATTCAGCTTTTAGTATAGATTAAAATAATGTTGATAATAATGATAGAGATATTAAAAACATTATTTAGGGCCGATTTTTCAATGCTTGGATAAAACTTATCCGTCCAATAAAGTAATACACAATAATATTAAAATGTCACATAAACTATCAAATACGGGCAATTAGAATACGTTTTTAAAATGGTAGTTTTATACATTATTCGACGGATAAGTTTTATCCAAGCATTGAAAAATCGGCCCTTAATAATACAAATATTTTATCCCCAGTATCCCCCGGCTTCAATTCCACATGTTCTATAACAGAACAATGTACAGCATCTATGGGAAATGCGGGTACTTGTGTGGATGGTTCTTGTATGTGTTCTAGCGGGTACCACTTTAGGGATGGTCAGTGTTGGCAGATTACTGGTAAGTCATTATTTATTAAATGATGATTTTTTTATTGTTTCTGTTCTTGTTGCAAATTGTTAACATATACAGGGTGTCCCGCTGTTGGTATACTAAGCTCAAAGGTGGTTATAGTTTTGCATGCGCTGAGTACGTAAAAAAATACTTTAAAAATTCCAGATGCATTTTTTTTCAAATAGATGAATTCTTAAAACTCTTTGTGTACACCTCTAACAGGCAACCCGCCCAACTTTGTCACCAGCATGTGAGCTATCGTTTAAGATTGTTTTCATAGACAACATAGACAAATAAAACATGGATTTTCAGGAAAAACTTAGCAAAAAATTTTTGACGTAATTTTGTTGTTTCAGTATTTTTTACATGATCAGTGTATGCAAAACTACAAGTCCCTTCGCGCTTAGTATACCAATAGTGGGACACTCTGTATAGCATACATATTATATCGGTAATAGTTGTAATGAATTACTTCTTGAGCCTCTTTGAGCTCTTTTGATGAAAATGTAATTAATTCGCATCACTAACATGTAAATGTTATGATATTTCTTTATTAGGGAAGAGCCTAGTGCGGGGTCCGCTGTCATAAACTGTATATATTTAAATAACCTTCTTTTGGCAAATAAATATAATTTTTTTTTTTATCATTTTTTTTCTCAGAAGTTATTTGAAAAATGATATGTACATGGAATATTTCAAGATAAATGATTTAGTAAGCATTTCTATTCATTTCAGGTCTATTCCAAACATGTTCTCGTTCAAGCCAATGTTATTTGCAAGGAATGAGCGATGTAGTTGTTTGTAGAAATGGCAGGTGTCAATGTGACTTTGACCATCCTTATTCTGATGCATTGCAGACTTGCAGTAAGTTGTTTGACTAACTTGACTATTTAAGAATAAGTTGACTATTTTATGGTTAACGTTGACTATTTTATGGTTAACGTTGACTATTTTATGGTTAACGTTGACTATTTTATGGTTAACGTTGACTATTTTATGGTTAACGTTGACTATTTTATGGTTAACGTTGACTATTTTATGGTTAACGTTGACTATTTTATGGTTAACGTTGACTATTTTATGGTTAACGTTGACTATTTTATGGTTAACGTTGACTATTTTTTTGTTTATTTAATGTTATAACTTAGATTAACTTGAACAGTTTTTGGACTAATATTAGTTAAACGTGTGTCGTTATGTATTTTTAAAACTGTAAAACTTGTAGACTTGCTGTGCTGTGAGTTATTTGACTATGTAAGAATAAGTTGATTATTATAATTTACTTGACTATTTATGATAACCTAAGTATCGTTTAATTGAGTATGTATATTTGGTAAAATTGACTATTTTGTTGTTTACTTGACTATGTATGGTTAAATGTCTATCTACTTATGGTTTACTTGATTATTTATAGTGAACTTGACTATTTATAGTGAACTTGACTATTTATAGTGAACTTGACTATTTATAGTGAACTTGACTATTTATAGTGAACTTGACTATTTATAGTGAAATTGACTATTTATAGTGAACTTCACTATTCATGGTTAAGTTGACCATTTATAGTTTACCTGACTATTTATTGGTGAACTTGACTATTTGATTGCTTACTTGATTATTTACAAATAGTTAATTATTATGACTTATTTGTTAATTCTAACATGATGATATTAATATATTTTTCTTCATTCCACAGCATCATCTGGAACCAGTATAAGTGCAAGCATCTTTATAATAGCTGCTGCTGTGTTTACTTTTATAAGAAATTAATGTATTTATTAAATAAATAAATTATTTTAAAATATGCTATTGTGATTATTTAATAAATTATTATCTGTACATAATTAAATAAATACTCAAATGTAGTAATGTTCGTTTTATTTATGAAGCCTTGTTAATAATTCTATGGTAGTGTAATTGGGAACCATATGTACAAACTACCGTTTGCAATATATAAAACTACATAGTATAAAACAAAGTCGCTTTCTCTGTCCCTATGTCCCTATGTATGCTCAAATTTTTAAAACTACGCAACGGATTTTGTTGCGGTTTTTTTATAGATAGAGTGTGTCAAAAGAAAGGTTTTAGTATATAACTTATTATGTATTAGACAAAGCGGGCGAAGCCGCGGGCGGAAAGCTAATAATCTTATATATAAAATTCTCGTGTCACAATGTTAGTCTGCATACTCCTCCGAAACGGGTTGACCGATTCTCATGAAATTTTCTGTGCATATCGGGTAAGTCTGAGAATCGGCCAACATCTATTTTTCATATGTACCACGGGCGAAGCCGGGGCGGGCCGCTAGTAAGTATATAAAGTGAAGTCCCGTGTGGTAGTGGGGTAAGGGGCAGATGCATTATGCATACATCTGTTTCACTGATCGATTTTCTTTAAGGACAAATAGGTGAACAGCCTTCTGTGTCCTACCAGACCGAGACTTTTTCATTCGTCTCCACCGGGAATAAAACCCAAGATCCTTGATATTATTTTATAAAAAATACAACGCAAGCTTAAGTCGCTAAACATGTAGGTAGCTCTCTCAATAGTAAAAGAATTTTTAAAACGATCGAATACACAGTTTTTCACTTAAATTTTATCTTACAAAGTTAATAAAAATCAATCACATATTGAAACATTTTACATTTCAATAAAGTGTAAGAACAACAAACAACAATTTGTTCAATAAAGTGTATTGGGATTGTCCTTTAGTAAATCCTGAAATAAAGAAAAAACATGTTTTCTATAAGTAGGTAATATAAAAGGTAATAGTTATATTATTCAAAACAAAACCAGACGTAATCGAACAATTCATTAAAATCGAATTAGCGAACGACACCGCCATTTTCGAATTAAAAATACATTATAATAATAACTTTATTGTGTACTAGTTATGCCTGCGACTTCGCGTGTGAGTCGGTATAACTTTTTAATTTTGTTTCTTTAGTTATATTGTGTTTATTTTTTACTAGCTTCCGCCCACGACTTTGTACGTGCATCCCCGTTTTCCCCCGTTCCCGCAAGAATTTCGGGAAATCCTTTCTTAGCGGATGCCTACGTCCTAACATCTAACTGCATGCCAAATTTCAGCCCGATACGTCCAGTGGTTTGGGCTGTGCGTTGATAGATCACTATATCAGTGACCTTTGAGTTTTATATATTACTAGCGGCCCGCCCCGGCTTCGCCCGTGGTACATATGAAAAATAGATGTTGGCCGATTCTCAGACTTACCCGATATGCACAGAAAATTTCATGAGAATCGGTCCACCCGTTTCGGAGGAGTATGCAGACTAACATTGTGACACGAGAATTTTATATATATATAGAGATATAGATTTACGTGTGTATCAATGTAATTTATTTATTTATTTATTTTACAAAGGATAGCCAACAATTGTTAACACTAATTTTAGACATACAAGGAGAATGCAATTTAACAAATCAAGTGCAACAATTAATTATAGGCTAACACCACATGCCTTCAAAAACGGTTATGATTTAAGAACAAAAAAAAAAACTGATAGCTACACAAAATAACGTTTAACAATTATCAATAAAATATCTATTTAAAAAAATAATTTCAGTCATATTAAAATAAAATCGGAATACAAAATTACAATTTTAAAATATTAAATTAAATTACATAAACACCAACTTAAAAATTCATTTTTTTATATAAATTATGTATTGTAAATTATGTAAATTATGTAAAACATAATGTATTGATATCTATCTTTCAAAATCTGGGATAAAATAATGCTGTGCATGCAGTTAACTGTATTGTAATTTGAAGTTATTTTGTGTACATAATACATACCTCTATCTATTCCGAATTGGTAGTAAATAGTTTTTTTTTAATGTGGGGTAATCTTCCAAAGATACCCATGGCCCCCGGGGAAGGAGCCGTGGGTTATGTCAGATTCTTACCGACTAAAACCCCACTGTGTTCCGTCGAGCCGCTTTAGTGATGGGGCCGCGGGTATTGGTTGGAATTCTTCCGCCGTACCTAGTATCTATGTACTATTTAGTAAAACCCATACAAATACTCTTCTAGGAGAAGTCTATTTGAATAAATAAATGTTTGAGCTTTGAATATGTTTCCTGCTTTTCTAGAGATTAGGCCAGAAATTTAAACTCTACTCTCTGTCTTGCCTAAGTGTGAATTTTCAATCGAATTCAATTTTTTATCTTCCATGTACGGACATCAAAAACTTACATTATTACCAATATTAAAAGTATCTCGATTCTCGTTTAAGTTACGTGCAAATTGTAACAAAATGGTTTTCTAGTAAAATAATGTTTTACATGTTAATAAAGGCATTTCCTATGAAGTTAAGTTATAAGTAACTAAGTAGGTTTCCGCCCGCGGCTTCGCCCGCGCAGTCAAAGAAAAACCCGCATAGTTCCCGTTCCCGTGGGATTTCCGGGATTGTGTCATTTTCCCAGGATAAAAAATAGCCTATGTCCTTTCTCAGGTATCAAAATATCTCCATACAAAATTTCATGAAAATTGGTTCAGTAGTTTAGGCGTGATTGAGTAACAGACATACAGACAGAGTTACTTTCGCATTTATAATATTAGTATGGATAACGAGTCTAAAAAAGTACTTATGTTACAAGAACCTAATATGTATTGCTTTAAATTGGTGTAGATCATAGAAAAAACAATAATAATTGTCTTGTTATTTAGATTTCTATGGTGTAGATATAAGAATTTTCCAATTTGGCTTAGCATTTTTGTCATTCAACTTTGGGATTGGTAGAGGTGCGATCAAATAATACAAAGCTGCCAACGTGTAGGTGAGCGTCCCCACGATATTTTGCCCTCAATTTGTTCCTGCACTAAGTCTGTCTCTTTCTCGTTATGTGGCCAAAGAATTTCAAAATTCGCATCTGCACAATCGACGATAGCCTATGATAAATTTTTCGACGATTCCGCATTTTGAGCGACCAAGTTTCCGCACCATCACTACATAGTATAAAACAAAGTCGCTTTCTCTGTTCCTATATATTATTGTCCTTATGACCCTTTGTATGCTTAAATCTTTAAAACTACGCAACGGATTTTCCTGCGGTTTTTTTAGATAGAGTGAGTGATAATTTATTAGGTTTTAGACAAAGCGGGCGAAGCCGCGGGCGGTAAGCTAGTAGCATACAAATTATATACAATTCGAATAATTTAATACCATAATATGACATGATCTAATTCTAGATGAGGTCAGGAGTTACCACCAAATAAAAAATAGATTAAAAACAGAACAACAACCTTTAAAACACAAGGTGAATAACATCAAGCTCTACATCACACAATCAAGTTATCAACAAATCTCATATTAATTAGAACTATGATTAGAACATTATATTTAACGAAAATGGGAATCAAAATTCTTTAACCAAAAGGGCAAACACGCATCGAAAATTCTGTACGTTTGAATGTATGTAAAACCTTCAACATCCTTACAATAATTAAAACGTCTTTAAATAAAAACCTTTTCACTATAAAATGACCTTTACGCTACTAAAAATAGAATTCAATTTGCTTGCACTTAACAATTCTTTGATATAAAATTCAAAATGGCGTACCCATATACGCAGTTAAGTGAAGTTGAATATTATGTATATGACGATAGAGTTTATTTCAGAATGTAGTGTGTAAATGTTTTTATTTTTTAAACCAAAGCTCATGGCAAAGATGTCGTGTTATGCCAAAGGTCAAATTGTTAAACAGTACCCTTAAAAACCATTTATCGGCCAAGAAAAAACATCGATCCGAATTAAGTAGTAATTAATGACTTGAGGTATTTAATACATTACTTTTTTGTATTATAATTATGTATTTTTTTTAATAAAAGTCATACTAATATTATAAATGCGAAAGCTTGTGAGGATGTGTGTGAAATCTAAGTCGTTGTTGAGTTGTTTGTTTGCTTGAACGCACTAATCTCAGGACCCACGCTTACGATTTGAAAAATTGTTACATAGTCCATTTATCGAGGAAGGCTATATTAAGCACCTACTACCTGTGCCGCGCGGTTTCACCTGCGTGGCCCCACTCCTGTTGGTCTTAGCGTGATGATATATAGCCTATAGCCTTCCTCGATAAATGGGCTATCTAACACCGAAAGAATTTTTCAAATCAGACCAGTAGTTCCCGAGATTAGCGCGTTCAAACAAACAAACAAACAAAATCTTCAGCTTTATAATATTATGTAGTATAGATATATCATCACGCTAAGACCAATAGGAGCTGAGCAATGCGGGGAAAACCGTGGGGCAGCGTTGGTAATTAATATGGTAACTACATAATACAATGAATAAAATTGATGATAGTTTATAGAGATGGTGAAAAGAAAAGAAAATTATAGTATTATTCGTTTTAAGGTGCATTTACAACAAAAGAGCGAATGCTCATTCTAACCTCACTGTCAAATTCTTTTAGTGTAAACAGGCGTAGAGCATTTTTCGTTTTTTTAGCGCGTTCGAAAAGTTCCATGAATGTTCTAATACTGAACAACACTGAATACGAGTTTTCGTTTACACCAAAAGAGCACGAAATAATGCTCTAGCTCTAGCTCTATGTTCGTAGATCTAAATGCACCGTTAGATTACCTACATTTATTTATTATTAATTACTTAACAATTTTTCATATAAACATAATTCACATAATACGACATACTCTTAATCACATCGTTTTTCGAACAGATAAAGTTAAACATTTTGGTCAATTCTCATAAATATGCGATAGTACCTACTTATAATGTATAGCGACTGATATTTTATAAAAGTGAGTTCATTCAATCTATTTTATTACTCAAAATCTAAATGGATGTAACCTTGGCCTTGTTATTTTAGCAAATATGGCGCTCAGAGCTGTCAGGTTTCCCGCGTTTTAACATTTTGACAGGGTAATGGTGGACTCTGTTTTTAATAAGACCTCGTTTTGTTTTCAAAGAGTATTATTTCTGCTTTCTTGATTATTATTCTTATTATAGCGTAGTTTACTGTTAGAAGGAGAATTTATTTATATCAAGTTCATGGTATCCAAATTGTAATGTAATAATTAAATCCTTATATTAAGTACTAGCTTCCGCCCGCGGCTTTGCCCGCGTGGTGTTTTGATAAAAAGTAGCCTATGTTCTTTCTCAGGGTCTAAAGATTATCTGTGTCAAATTTCATCAAAATCGGTTGAGAGGTTTAAGCGGGAAAGCGTAACAGACAGACAGAGTTACTTTCGCATTTATAATATTAGTAGGGATAACATCAATATTAGTAATTGAAAAATAATTGAAAAGTATAAAATCAGAGTTTTAAAAACTTTTCAAAATTAAATATGCTTTCCGTAGCGTATGAAGAAAGAGAATAGCAAGAAAAAATTTGATGATATATACTTATTATTAATTACATTAAGTAATTAATAATAAGTATCGATTTAATAGTGTTTTGATTATGTATAAAATAATAAAAAATCGATCACATGGCGGAATTCAAACCCTATTTTGGTTTCCCGTAGCGATGTACGTCCGTAGCACTTACGTAGGCTAAGGCCTACGACCATATTAGCTCCATGTTAGCTCTAATCAAATTTCATATTTTTAAAAAGAATACAAAGTTCTTTGATTTCTCAAAATTAACCATTTACGTCTTCGTATCCTTTACTGACTCTTCTCTAAAAAATGACAGAAAATATATCTTATTAATCTAAAAATCGAAATCTAAAAAACTTTCAGTCAAGCCAGTCTTTTTCTAATTCTTTAAATTACCCTTTATATTTTCCAAGAATGGTTGGACAAAGTACATCAACAATTATAAAACCCCGTAAAATTAATCAATTTTATATGACGTCATTCAATCCATACTAATATTATAAATGCGAAAGTAACTCTGTCTGTCTGTCTGTTACTCAATCACGCCTAAACTATTGAACCAATTTGCATGAAATGTGGTATGGAGATATTTTGATACCCGAGAAAGGACATAGGCTACCTTTTATTGCGAAATATGTACCACGGGCGAAGCCGGGGCGGACCTCTAGTTTTACATATTTCGATCAGGGATCAACGTTTATTGGTTTCCGTTGTCGTAGAATCATGCAATCTTGTTTGTAAGCATTTTGTATAATCATGTTTGCGATGTAAAAATAACTCAAAAATGGAATGTGAAGAAGAGTTTAATACATTAGAAAATTGCCCAAAGAATGTGCATTATTTGGTTTGATAAATTGTAATAGATTGTATTACAGAATTCATAAATCTAAATGTCACTCACAACTGTATACAGGGTTACTTGTAAAACACCAGCAACCTCGCAGGACAAGATAGCTAACATCATAAGTAACAACATTTGTTCTTCGACTATTGGCATAACGGAATAAATTATTTTTAAATCATATTTTAAGCTTTTATTGTACGCTATATTAGTTTAACATTAGGCGAGATTCTGGTACCACCCAAAAAAAAGTAGAGCCATTACCGTTTCTTGAATAGAGTTTTGTACATATTATAGACAAATTTAACGACTCGATAGAGCTTTTAAGATGTGAGATTTTTTTTGAATATACAGGCGGATATGTTTTCTACCATAGAATAGCACAGTTCCCGAAGAATGTTAGGGAGAAAGAAAGGAAGGCAAGGAATCACTACATATTATAAAATAAACTATAAAGTCGCTTTGCGCGGTCTGTATGTATGCTTAGATCTTTAAAATTACGAATCAGATTTTCATGGTGTTTTTAATAGATAGATTAATTGAAGAGGGAAGTTTTAGTATATAATTTACAAAACGGGCGAATCCGCATGCGGAAAGTGTTACTACTTATATTATAAATGCACAAGTTTGTATGTTTGTTACTATTTACGAAAAACTGCAGAACCGATTTTCTTGAAATTTAAAGTATTGTTAAGTCTTAACAATATTGTATTAAAAATATGGTTTTAGCCAATACAGGCGAATGCTTAACTGTATAATCGATATTATACAGATATTAAAAACACTTAATTCCATTTTATATCTGCAGCAAAACATTAACAGCAAGGTAAATTCGAATAGTTAGAATAATAACCAGCGAAGCCTACATAGAAATTCCGCCTAGCACCCTTGCATGTTGCGAGAGAGGTCACTTTATGTTGGTCGTACATTATACTACTGTGGGGCGGTTAATTTTATCGCTATACAGGGTGCTGGTGTTTTTTAATTACTTATTTATGGTAGCGTATGTATGTGTGACCGCCTCCTTGGTACAGTGGTTGGCGCTTGAGCGTAGAACCGAGGGGTCCTGGGTTCGATTCCCGGTGGAGACGAAGAAAAAAAAAATGTCTTGGTCTGGCAGGACACATAAGGCTGATCACCTACTTGTCCCTAAAGAAAATCGATCAGTGAAACAGATGTATGAATAACTGCCCCTTACCCCACTACGGGGACACGGGACTTCACTTATGTATGTATGTGTTGTGAACAGGAAAAACGGGATTGTTTATATATTTAAAGTACCATATTCACTACTGTAAAATCTTGCAATTTTTTTTTTGTTCAGTGTTCGGATACTACAAGAAATAAAAGTGAATGAAAAAGTGATTTCTTCGGTGAAAAATTCTACAGAAAAGCTATGTAAAGTAAAACAAATACATCACTCAATTTTGGTTTAAAAATTTGATCATAAAATATACTGCAACGACGTAAATTTAATCTATACTAATATTATAAAGTTAAAGTGTTTGTTTGTTTGTTTGAACGCGCTAATCTCGGGGACTACTGGTCCGATTTGAAAAATTATTTCGGTGTTAGATAGCTCATTTATCGAAGAAGGCTATATAGGTATATCATCACGCTACGACCAACAGGAGCGGAGCCACGGGGATGAAACCGCACGGAGCAGCTAGTATACTTATAAACTTACTTATAAATAACTAGCTTACCGCCCGCGGCTTCGCCCGCTTTGTCTAAACCATAATAAATTATATACTAAAACCTTCCTCTTGAATCACTCTAGCTATTAAAAAAAACCGCATCAAAATCCGTTTCGTAGTTTTAAAGACTTAAGCATACAAAGGGACATAGGGACAGAGAAAGCGACTTTGTTTTATTACTATGTAGTGATTAAAGAAATAAAACTCCATGGATAATTCAATGACTTTATTATTCATATTCGTTTACATGATATTATGAAAACTTATAATTATGTGTAAGCTTACACACCACCTGAAAACACACAAAAATAAAAATAAAAGAAACACCATTTCTAAGCATCCTGTATACCAAGAAAAGAACCTTCGTGTGCGGCTTAACTTAGTCCCGCGTCAACTACCGCCGCCAACGAACGAAGAAAGAAAACTCCAAAACTGTAACTAAAATATAATACCACAGTGAATAAAATTAAAAATAAAACTTAAAAAAGAAATAATAACAATAAAACCTCCTTCGTGTGTTCTAAACGCAATTTTAAATCGAATCTAATGCACGCGCTTTTTGCACGCATTTTTTTTAATCTGTTTGTAAAATTACCATAGTTAATGCATATTTTGTTTTAAATTCATTATTGTATAAAAAATGTAATGCAAAAAAATTGTAAAATTCTTCTATATTAAGATTTTTCAAGTAGGTATAAGACAGACAAATTATTTTTATAAAAACTTATTTTTGCAAGGAATTAATCTTAAATTTTAAACACTTATTTTTATAAAGATTAATTATTTAATTCAAAATAGATTATGGTATTCTACAAACAGAAAATTAATTAAATTTATTTTAAACGTTTTGCGTAATATTTTTGCACAGCGCAGCTTTTCACAGTATCATAATACGCTTTTTCACAATCATAGACAATATATACATAGAAATAGTTCACTGAGTGTGTTTATTACAAAATAAACAGTAATAATTATTACAACGTATTTAATTAACTCTTTTTTCTTTACACAACATTTTCTAAGTAGGTAATAAGTTACAGTAAGCTGTGGGATCATATTTTTCTTAATTTTTTTTTTCATAATGGCATTTCCCGCCAAATAAAGGACGCTACAGATACGCAATACTTTTTTTTTTAATTCAAAAGAATTATTCTTTTTAAATTACCATTGTTTATGACGTAATCAAAAAGTTGATTCCTTCATAAAATTGGTACAAATATTAAGATATTTCATACGATACATTAGTCCATACAAATATTATAAAGAGGAAAGGTTTGATTTTTTGTTTGTTTGTTTGTTTGTATGAATTGAATAGGCTCCGAAACTACTTGGCAGATTTGAAAAATTCTTTCACTGTTGGAAAGCTACATCATTTCTGAGTGACATAGGCTAGGTTTTATCCCGGAAATCCCACGGGAACGGGAACTATGCGGGTTTTTTTTTGAAAACGCGGGCGAAGCCGCAGGCGGAAAGCTAGTATTATTAAAATCTTAAATTAGCTAGTTTCTTTCACATTTATTTTTAGGATTTTTATACTCAACTCTATGTAACAATTCTTTCATTTTTTAAGTAATTTTACACTAAAAATAACGTCTTAATGACTAACACTGAAACAAAATAACATATTATTTTATACATGACCTGCTACTTGCTGATCTAAAAGATAAGCGAGTCATAAATTCACATAATTAACATGGAGAGATGTTTGCGTGTTGGTATGTTACTGCTTATCAGTTATTAAGCCAACTTAATTCCAAGTTATCGTTTGGTAGCTAAGTGATGATACTAAAAACTTAGGTCCTTTTTACGTAGTAACTGCTGACACGATTTCAATGAAATTTTGAAGAGAGATTAGATTTAACACTAATTGTAGAAAAATAGGGTTTTGTATAAGACATTATAATGTTATAAATGCGAAAATCACTCTGATGTTGCGATTTTACGCCAGAACCGCTGAAGGGATTTAGATGAATTGAAGATGTAGATACATATAGCTCGTATCCTAGTGAAGGAAATAGAAAATTTATCTCAAAACTAAACTTGAAAGTGGTGAAATAATTGTGCAGTTTGCGAGCGAAGCAAGGACGGAAAGCTTATAGCTTTCCATAGAGCGTTATTAAAATAAAAATTATTTTGCAATGTTTTTTAATTTATTTGATTTCGTTTATTTGTCAGACTGTTTCAATCGTCATAATATTATGAACACTTATATTATACCTGATGTGATTTGGACTTAATTGAAGTTTGATATCTTCTTCCATTCTATTTCATTTTACGGACTTGTCCGTAAAAATATATGTAGGTACATCTTTCCTATACTAGGGGTTAGGGATTTTAAACTCTCCACAAGGCGCCCCTGACGTTTATTGCCTCAGGGCCTTATGATTAATTCCGGCCCTGACCCATTTTTAATAATTTACTATGGAATATTTTTATTAAGTTTATTTTAAAATATATGTTGTTACCTACTTGTAAAGATTAACATTTTGTAATCGAAGGAATTTTTTTAATAAATTTTATGATTAGTTTTAATTTTAGACTTATTGTCTTTATTCATAGACAACGGAGCGTGTTTTTAGTATGATTTTTATGCTATATTAATTGAAAACTCGAAGCGCAAAAATAATATATTTTAACGTAGGCTTTGTTGAATAAAAAACATTTAAGCATTAACCATTTATTAATTAAAATAGCCTTTGTTAGTCAAAACTTCAGCTCTGCATACAAGAGCAATCAAATTCGGTCCACTCTTTCTGCAAATACCTGAAACAAACAAACACACAAATTTAATTAGTTGTAACAGGCTTTTATGGTGTACCGTGTAGATATTGGCATTTAGAAGAGACATTTAAATTTTATATCATAAATAAATAGATAGATAATGAACACCTTTCTAAGGCGTAGGTACCTTTTCTTTCACTTAGGCACTATAATTTTGTAAAACAATAATTTTTAGTCGTATTAACACAATGTAGTACTTACGTAGATGTTAAATGTTATGTAGGATGAAATTATGTAGTTTATGAATATTATGTAGACAACGCGATTTAATTTAGACCTATGTACATATTAATTAATAGTATAAAAACATAAGTAGATTTGTTAACTGTATTATATAGATACAATATCCATGTAAATATGTAAATAGATAACAAAATTTAGCCAAAATCCACGTAGAGTTCACAAATATAAAACCTTTTTAAAATTATTTTTAGTACTGGCAACCGAAGGCTAAAAAAAAGAAAAAATGTGGCTTCAATACAACGTGCTCCTCATACTATTGTTTCTATGCGGTCTCTCTGCGCTAAGCACTTTCGGGGTGTCGAATACGCGACCACCGTTAATGCGACCTACGACAACGCAGGCACCTGGTAATTTTAATCTGTGGAATTTTTTATCTGTATTTCGTAAATGTCATGTGTCAAAATTAGACAGCTTTTAGATTTGAGTTGCCAATAAAGAAAAAAGTAGATGGAATTTGAATTATGTAGATTGGTTGATGTTGTAAAGTATGTAGTTTTGGGTAGTTTGGATAAAAGTAAGTATTTAATCTAATTGGTTTACTATTTAACTTTATGTTTTAATACAAAATTTATTTTAAAGCCTGTATCCTGTATCAAAATTGAAGAATGATTTGCGTTATAGATACTCTTTCTTTTTCCTCGTTTGTCTTATTTCAATAGATATTTTAATTTAATTAAAAATAATATGGTAATCAATGCGGATAAAATATCTCGTTATATGTTTTATTTAAACAAAACACATACTTATACATCTATTGCCTCGTCCCTTAATCTGAATTTCGAAAAAATATTACGACTTTTTATTGAAAGGGGTTGCAATGTTTATAAATATGAAACTTAAGGCCCATTCAAACCAGAGCGGTATCCGCTACCGCCGTGGGTAGCGGTATCCCGATGGCACGCGATTAAATCTCCTACGGAGTATGTTATAGACTCTAATCGCGTACCGATCGGTATACTCATACCCACGGCGGTAGCGGATACCGCTCTGGTTTAAATAGGCCTTTATGTAGATACTATGTGATACAACTAAGAATTAGATAAACCTCAGCGCCATACTGTGACGTCATAGCTATGTAAATTAATAAGAAATTACTAAACAAACGAATTAATAATTTAAGTTAATCAACAACGTTTAAAATTGATGTGAGATTGAGCCAAAGTAATTTTTATTCAATATTTTAATATAAGGCAGTCCTGCGTTGCCCAGTTTTTCCAATGTCCTCTAATGAATGGATTTCTTTGAGCCAAAATAAAATAAAATGACAAATAAAGGTTGAAGTTCATATTCTTAGTTGGATCGCATTTTACCTACATAAGATTCGGTAATTATTTATTGAATAACGTTATAAAATTATATTCTCAAGAAGTATAAAACAAATGTGAACCATTGAATATTTAAGACTTTACGTGGGTTACTTACTTTAAGGAATAATAAATTATTTGATTGATTGATTGCTTGTTTATATTGTTGTATAAACGAATAATGGATTTTAATAATTAAATCGAAACATAGTAATCACGCAATGGGGTATTGTAAATTAAAATAATTAATAAACGGAATCTCTGGCGTTCTCTCCGCCCCGGCTTGGCGCGACAGGATGCGGGTTCGAGTCCCGCCTCGTGATAGAATTTTTTCTATTCTTTATAAATTTATATGTATAAAGCATTTGAATGCCATTAAACAAAAAATATCAAATTCAAACGGAATCTCATTTCGAAAAATACTGAAATAATTACATACACTACAACAAGAATATTATACCATAGTAATGAGTATGGTATAATATTCTTATTTACTCAATTTATTCAACTACATAATATATGACATAAACAACAAGGAAACTTATTAACGATATAAATATGTAATATTATAAAAACCAAGCTTTCGTACATAAGCTATTGTTGTTTCAATAAACACCTACATTGAGTGTACGTTAATATTTTATACAATTTACTCATCATTATTTTAATTTGCAAGCTAAAGCCTAGCTTGATTCATATGCGTAATCAAGGCAAATATACAAAATATTTTTTTAATAGGTACATAATATGCTGACTATATCAAATATCAATACACTAAAACTAAATGCTTCAAACGGTCAAACAAACGTATAAAAACCGTGACAGAACGCTTTTGCACAAACATTAATAAAAAAACGAATCATATCCTCAATTCTCAAAACAAATACTCATTGCCATCACACAAAATTGTCATCGAACACAAAAGAAAAAAAAACATAACTGTCAAAGAAATGTCAATGTCATAAATCATGAAATGGCGCTTTGACCGCCAACTGTCACGCACACAACTATCTGATGAATGATGACAAAAGAAATCAAAAGAATTGAAATCAAAAGAATTGAAATGAAATCAATTTATTCAATGCTATTCTACAATTGCGTGATTGAAAAGCTATGTCCTTTCATTGATATTACCTACAGAAATCGAAATTGAAAAACAATTATTTGATTGGCAACATTTGTACGATTTTAGCTTTATCAAAAATGAACCTAAAAATAGTACTTTTACATTAATTAATCCTTTTATTTATGGATTATTGAATTTTGATGTAACTCAAAAGAGTTATTTAAAATTCAACTATCCGTAAACTAGAAAAATCGTTAGAAATTAAAAATAACTTTGTGTTGTAGCTAATTACTGAACCTATAGATCGGTACTTAATACAATATTGACGATTCCCCATCAACTATCTAGGATAAATTATTACTTCAAAACTTAATAAACAAAACACACACGAAACAATTCTAACCAAACCACGTTCTACAGCCTCCAGTGCAAAATGTATACAAAATCAATCCTTATAACTATAACCGTGTGTCTATTCATAAGAACAACACACTCGTTCGGAATATCTTCGTTTGGAAGAGCGTACACAGAACCGCCGAAATCTACGTCCACAACACAAGCACCGGGTAAGAATTTTAATGTTGCCATGTTTTAAATGTCATTTTTGAAAAAAAAATAATAATAGTGAAACTCTTTTTTTTCGTAGAAGCAAAGGTTTTGAAAAAAATATTGTATGCTTTTTAGAGTAGTGTATTTCTTGTAACTAATTGGATTAAAAAATCATTATTAAAATATGTTGCCATGTTAAGAATAATTAAAAAGTAAGTAATTGATATAAGAAGTGACTATATTTTTTTTTATAAAGACTATAAAATTAAAATTTATAAAGACTATAAAATTAAAAATATGTAATATAAAAGCTTCGTCTATATGATTTTAGGGATATTAAGAAATATATCAAAAGAATACATCTTTTAACTGCTTTCACAAATAATGGTTACTTAGTAAAATGATTGTTGTTGGCACAGGAGGCAGAATCAACAGCTGTGGATAATTCCTAGTAGAATGATTGACCCTGGATCTTCTATTGTTTTTATATCAAATTTCATTCAAATCGGTGCAGTGATTTAGCTTTGAAAGAGTAACATACATACAAACTTTTATCATAATTTTAGGACGGATTCACTCAAAATAAAATTATATTTTCGGAATTTTGAAGTACCTACCTAATCAAAGAGATAATTAACGTTAAAATTACCGTTGTATTATGTACCTAAATCGAATTCACTGACTAAGGAGCTACATTTGGTGCTATACAGGGTGTAATCGTTAAGTGTGCACAGGCGATTATTCCGTAACTATTGCAGATATCAAAAAACTTTAAACTGATATCGAAAGCCCTTTACCTAATGAGTAAAATGACAATAATAACTTTTTAAAAATAAAACGGGAAGTATCCAATATTATTTTTAAAAAGCCAAGTAAGAAGTTATTGTTGATCTATAGCCCAGTCATTTAAGCTTAATTTACGCCTCTATCCCGAAAACGGTTCACCGTATAAATGTTTTTTTTTTAACAAAGGTTTAGAGAATTATGTATTCCACAAAAAACTTGAACGATGTCAAGGGACATCCGGATAGAACGAAGTGTTAAGTTAGAGAGAGACAGACAGAGAACCACGCGCACGCCGCACGGCTTACAACTTAACTCTAGCAAAACGTGTCGTGACAACTGGAAACTGGATTTACACTCGAGGTTTCTCTCCTGTGCTTCCCGGGTAAAATATAGCCTATGTAACAACCATCTCACATGCATTCTCGTTTAAATATGCAGGAATAAAGATGTACCTAATTAACCTATTCAATATCACTACATAGTATAAAACAAAGTCGGTTTCTCTGTCCCTATGTCCCTTTGTACGCTTAAATCTTTAAAACTACGCAACGGATTTTGATGCGGTTTTTTTAATAGATAGAGTGATTCAAGAGGAAGGTATAAGGAAGGTATATAATTTATTAGGTTTTAGACAAAGCGGGCGAAGCTGCGGGCGGTAAGCTAGTCATCGTATAAGAATTTACAAATCTTTGCTTATAAACTGAAGCTGTGTTAATAATGATCTCATGAAAGGAAGAAGAACCCGGTATTTTGGAAGGCTTACATGGGGACATATTATGTCCAACATGCACTTTTATAGAATTTTTATTGCGTTGTAGGATACCAATAAAAACAAGCAGGATTACTAAATTGAAACTAAAATGAGTCCACTTTACCTTAAGTCACATCTTGGCTTATCGAGATCATCGTCGAGTGCTTTCCTGCTGATTTATAAAAAAATCTATTATAACTCAAGCATAGTAATTTGCAGTTCAAATTAAATAAAAAAAATGTGTGCGTGTACTAGTGTACACACGTAAGAAGTGAAACTTCTTTATGACCTTATTTTTCAAAAAAAAATAATTTACTATATGCAACTTTACAGAAATACGTCGAATCACGCGTGGTAGGGATAAGAAAAAGATGGCGCGTAACGGAAAAATGTCACGCGTAACGAAAAAATGTTACACTAAATTTTTTTCCAACCCCGATAAAGAAGTTTCACTTCAAAAATATATAAGAGAATAGACAAGATAAAAAGTTTCCCAGAGTCAGCGTATAGTGATTGTTTATACTCAAAGCCATATTTCAAATAAATACTTATCTTATTAAGTATTTCTAAAAATTATTATACGATTACAGATTCGTTTTCGCTTCGCTCGCTCGCTATCTGCCTTTTAATTACCTATCTTAAAAGAAGAAATTAATTGTAAATACTCAAGGTTTTATGATATTATCGTTTAAAATTATGTATTTTTATGAATATACATGGAATATACGATACCTATATTATGATATTGTTCAAAACGGGTAGAAGAAAATCTGAAACTAAATTCGAATGATGTTACAACAAGAATTACTATTTAAAAAAATATATATATATAATAAATATATACATACTAGCTTTCCGCCTGCGGCCTCGCCCGCGTTTTCAAAGAAAAACCCGCATAGTTCCCGTTCCCGTGGGATTTCCGGGATAAAACCTATCCTATGTTGCTCAGTGAAGATGCAGCTTTCTAATGGTGAAAGAATTTTTGAAATCGGTCCAGTAGTTTATGCGTGAAAACCATACATAAATACATACATACATAATTACAAACCTTTCCTCTTTATAATATTAGTATAGACATCAGTAATTTAAGCCAAATTCGATCGCAAAATCGTACGAACCTTATGAGGTATTTTAGACTATAATCTCTCTATACAGGGTGTCCCACTGTTGGTATACTAAGCTCAAAGGAGGTTATAGTTTTGCATACGCTGAGTATGCAAAACTATAACGCGCGTATAGCGCTTAGTATACCAATAGTGGGACACCCTGTACAGAGCATTTTGTCTTGATCCTTTCAGCGTTTTATTACATTCTGGCGTGATAGAGTAACAAACATACATACTTTCGCATTTATAATATTAAAATTATCTCTATTTTGCACCCACACATTGACTTACAACAAACAACTAGACACACGATCACGCGCAAAATTGTCTGAAGCAAAACTCTGCCGAGTTTTCTAATGAGCGATACAATAGATTTTGAACATAACTGCTATGAAATAAAGTTTTAATTTCAATGGATATTATAAACAAAGTGACTTGGGCTTTTTTGTAGAACTTTTAAAAAAGGCGTTTGTAAGTCAAGTTGTATAAAGTACGTCAATGCACCCAAATAAATGAAAATTTCATACACAGATTGTCACAAAGTAATAATGCTTTGCTACAGATAAAAATAACATGAAACACTCTTTTCTGTTTATAATCGATAGCGACGGCTTTTACGTGTTATAAAATTTTACATAACTGTATCACAGTGAATTAATTCTTGTTAATACAAATTCCGTTCGAAATTTACATTTAGGTATACAAATATTCTTGTAAATATATAGTTAGCTTCTAGTTTTTGGGCTGGCTTTTCAATTTGCTGATAATGTCCCTGCCCACTTATTATGTCTTAAAGCAGTATTATAGTGGAAAACTGATAGCACTATATTATAAGTCGTGTAGCGCCATCACTTTGTCACACTGGAAAAAATACTGCTATAAGACATCATGGCAACTCCCCTGAAAGCCTATGTGATACTTTTCTATGTATACAGGGTGTATCGTTAAGTGTGCACAGGCGATTATTCCGTAACTGTTGCAGATATCAAATAAATTTAAACTGATATTGAAAGTACCTACACCTAATGAGTAAAATGACAATAATAACTTTTTGGAAGTAAAATGAGAAATATCCAAAAAATTTACATTAAACACTCCCATAGTACTTACAATATCAGTTTAAAGTTTTTTGATATCTGTAATAGTTACGGAATAATCGCCTGCGCACACTTAACGATTACACCCTGTATATTCTCAGGTAAATTTCGACATATGCCTAGGCTTAAAAGAACCTATGTACAGAAACTGTGAAACTGGCCGTTAGACTAAGAGCTGATTTTTCAATCGTTGGTTAATTCTTATTCGTCGAATAACGTATTAAACTACCATTTCAAAAATGTATTCTTTGCCTGCCTCTAGTCTAAACGAACGCCGTCGCTACCGACACACGCTTCCACACACTGACATAACCCCCCATTATAGCACAAACGTCACAGAGTGACAGTGACAGTGACAGTGTTGCCATAGCAACGAAGCGTTAAGGCGCGTTCACAATGCATATATTTTTGGTGGTCAAGATGTGGTGCAGGAGACAGGCTGCGGCGGCTATATTGCCGCTGTTACTCGTTGGTTGGCTTACTGGGGAATCCTCTGAGGCTCTCACGACGTTCGGGAAGAGTAATACGCAAGCGCCTAAGGATGTTGCGCCGACACCGCCACCAGGTAAGTTTTGCTTGTCATTAGATTCATGTCACAGATAAAAAAGTGTAGAGTATAGAATAGATTATAGAGATTCATGGCATAGTTCGCCCTTAGAGCGTTTTCACATTATCCGATCCGATATCGGATATCGGACACCGATAGCCGATATCCGATATCGGATAAAATTTTCCCTTTCACATTGTCCGATAAAATCCTTCCGATATCATCATGAGTGTTGCCAGAAATTTTTAGAGAAAACTAAACTAAATTGCCAGTTGATAATAAAGGTATAATTAAAAAAAAATCAAATGATAGATCATAGTTGTACATACATTAAAAATAACTACGTAAAAAAAAAAACAACTTTAAAAAAAGAAAAGTAAAATGTAAAAAGATTTGATATCATTAATTACTGCATATTATGTAGATGTGCTATTTACTAAATAGTTTTGATATCGGTCATTTGTATAGTATAGGTATGTTAACACATTATAAATTAAATAAATTTATATCAATACCTACTACAACCTAGTATTAGTTAATAATTTTAGTAATACATAATATTATGTATCAGTAAATACCTTTCAAAATCTATGAAATGTATTTTTAACAAGACGTACCTAACTAGTCATTTAGTCATTTTTTCACTATATACATTTATAAAAGTTCATGTAGTACCTATGATAAATCTATTAAGTGATACAATCTTTGTTCACATTTTCTATTATTTTTCTTATTACACTGCAAATAATATTGTCACCCGTTCAAATATATATTTTATAATATGATTGTTGTCATTTCCTGTAAGTAAAGATACATAAATTATTTTATTGTCACAAGCAATTATTTTAGAATTAGGAGTTTTCAAATATTATTTGTTGTTAATTCAAAATAAAAATAAAATCGGTGTGAAATCTCCTCCTTTTTTTGAAGTCAGTTTAAAAACAAAGCACTCAATGACAACAATACAATAAACAGCACAACCACAGAGCACAACCAACATCCGAGTAGGAGGAGGAGCGAGGCAGAATGAGTTAAAATAAAGATGATAGACACTAATATTTTCGAAGATAGATATTTGAATTTAAGAACGCAATATATTAATTTTGTTTACTTCAGTTCAGTTCAGTTCAGCCAATTGCCGTATATTTTAATATGGCAATTAAATTAGCTGCCGTATAAATCGTATTTTTAATGCCTATAAATACTTAAATGTGTGTTTTCTTAATAAAAAAAGGTTTCTTTTAATAGAAAGGATTTTAGGTTAAAGCAAAGAATTTTTTTAAAGATTTAGCGCCCTATAAGACTGAAAATACACAAACTAGTGCTTTTTTGCTGTTGGTATACTGCCTTTTCGAAAATTGTGTTGGCAACACTGAACATTATCGTCCGATAGCTCACGGGTATATCGGTGTCGGCTCCGATATCCGATATCGGATCGGACAATGTGAAAGACAGGTACATATTTCATACATTTTACTTCCCTCCGATATCGGATATCGGCTATCGGCTTGCGATATCCGATATCGGATCGGATAATGTGAAAACGCTCTTATGGAAATCGGTAAGGCCATAGACAAAAAGAAGAAGAGATTTCCGAATTCCGGTCAATAAGCTAAGCCAAGCCAAGCTAATATATCATTAGGTAAAATGCAGAGTAGGTTAGGTATAGAGTATAGACTATAGATGAATGATGAAAATCGAATTAAAAAAAATGGAACGGAAAAATTCGCCTTTCAAAACTACGAAGATTTTAAACCCTTTAAACCGGCAACTCTATTTTGGGCGTAGGGTTTAAAGAATGATATAACATGTGAGTATTTTTAAAATCCAACATGTATTTGTTTTGGAAGAAAAACTGTTGGATCGAAATTAAACTTTCAGTAATTTAATAATTTCACACGCTTGAAGCAAAATCCATACAACCTTTTATGCTAGTGCTACAATGTGTATCAAAGAATGCTAAATAGAATGCTCTGATACAAAATTAGATACATAAATCTCTCAGATATATACCACAATCCCTACCATAAATAAAATCGCACATTTAATACCTATAGTCTAATCTATTTCATAAAAGGTCACGAATTGCGTGCCCGCTATTTTTAATACGTCATCAATTTTATATGACAAGTGATTGATGAAAGGCTATTATTGTATATCGTGGCTTGCAAGGCAATTTTTGAATTAAATATAGTATGGTGTAAGACTTTGGCTGTTATAATTCATTTATAGTAGGTATACCTATACTAGCTTTCCGCCCGCGTGGTCTATGTCATATCTATACACATAATAAAATCGATCTACAATAGATACCAGCGCTAAAAATACATTTTTGAGAATTTTTGTCTGTTCGTTTGTATGTCTGCTTGTCTGTATGTATGTCCGGGCTAATCCCATAAAGTACTGCATGGATTTACTTCAAAATTGGTACAGCGATAGCTTGAGACCTGAGAAAGGACAAAGGATATGTTTATCCCGGTAATCCAATGGGAACCACCATCCAACCATCTGGTACGGGTGCTATTAACGTTTTAAAAAAAGTCATTTTAGTATAGTTGGGTTTATGATATACTGTTTCTCTTGCTATTTCGGTTAGAGTCCGCGCTGTCTGGCTGGTGGTAGTGGTTGCGTTTATTAGTGCGCACAGGAAAATATCCGTAATTTAAAGTCATTTATTAACGCGTAATTTTTAATCTTTTGCCTTTAGATAGATCCATCAGACATAAATTTGTTATTGCAAGACGTTTTTTTCGTTGTTAAATAGGTGCCATACGCAATTTTTTATTTCGAAATCATTAAAATGTCATCGAAATAAGTGAAATTACATCAACATGAATCCGCTTAAAAGGTAAGTAATAACTTTATTACTTATATTATATTATCCTTTTTTAATACTTATATTGAATAATTAGTAAACTAATATTTTTAATAGATGGTTTCATATTTATTACACTTTTGGGTATTAATATTATGAATTTGATGATATGTATTTGGTTTTTATCAAGTTTACATTAACGTCCTATTTGAGATTCGTTGGGAAAAGGAGGCACCATGGTAGATTGTTGCTAAAAAATTGTAAATAGTAAAATGAATATTATACATAGTATATCCTTCACGAGGACTCATGTTGATGGAAATTCACTTATTTCGATGACATTTTAATGATTTTGAAATAAAAAATTGCGTCTGGCACTTATTTAACAACGAAAAAAACGTCTTGCAATAAAAAAAATATGTCTCATGGATCTATCTAAAGGCAAAAGATTAAAAATTACGCGTTAAAAAATGACTTTAAATTAAGGATATTTTCCTGTGCAGATAAGATGCGCACTAATAAACGCAACCACTGCGACCAGCCAGACAGCCCGGACTCTAACCGAAATAGCAAGAGAAACAGTATATCAAAGAACCAACTATACTAAAATGCTCTCTTGTCAACGTTGGTATCATACGAATCTCTTTGTGGACGTTGGGAAAAAGTAAATCCTCAGCATATTACAAAATGACGAGCATTTGTAAACGGCGAAATTATACAATTTGCCTGCGAATGTATTTTATTATCTACATTTAAAGTAAAAGACATTTAACTTACCTTCAACCAAATGCTATAAATTACGTAGGCAGTATTGATTGTATTATTGTTACACGCAAAACTACGCAATGCTATTCATATGTAAAACAAGTGTTACCAAAAACGACGCAGTTCTTAATTCGTAGCTTTCACAGAATAAGTAATATGTACTTAGCTATTTTTACATTATAATGTTACTAATCTACATCTACACTAATATTATAAAGAGGAAAACTTTGTTTGTTTGTTTGATTGTAATGAATAGGCTCATAAACTACTGGACCGATTTTAAAAATTCTTTCACCATTCGAAAGCTACATTAACCACGAGTAACATAGGCTAGGTTTTATCCCGGAAATCCCACGGGAACGGGAACTATGCGGGTTTTTCTTTGAAAACGCGGGCGAAGCCGCAGGCGGAAAGCTAGTTTTTAATAGATAGAGTGATTCAAGGTACATAATTTATTATGTTTTAGACAAAGCGGGCGAAGCCGCGGGCGGAAAGCTAGTAGAATAATAAAAATACTAATCACTACATAGTATAAAACAAAGTCGCTTTCTCTGTCTCTATGTCCCTATGTCCATAAGTATGCTTAAATCTTTAAAACTACGCAACGGATTTTGATGCGCTTTTTTTAATAGATAGAGTGATTCAAGAGGAAGGTTTTAGTATATAATTTATTATGTTTTAGACAAAGCGGGCGAAGCCGGGGGCGGAAAGCTAGTAGAACAATAAAATAGAATATTAAAAAGCCTAAATATAGAAAGTTAAAGGGTTATAAATAACAGACTAATAAAATATTCTGGAACTTGTTCTATCTTCATACCTAGGTGAATTGAAATGTCTTGGTACCTACTTTCCGAATTGAAGTTTAGGTATATGTGATGATGAGTTTTATCCTACTTCCTATATCTAATATCTAATATCTAATCTAATATTCTAATATCATCACTACATAGTATAAAACAAAGTCGCTTTCCCTGTCCCTATGTCCCTATGTCCCTATGTCCCTTTGTACGCTTAAATCTTTGAAACTACGCAACGGATTTTGATGCGGTTTTTTTTAATAGATAGAGTGATTCAAGAGGAAGGTTTATATGTATAATAACATCCATTAAGTAGTGGAGAAGTACTGTTATTTTTGAGGTTTCTAATGTGATGTCGTAAAAAATTACATTTATTCCGCTTACATTGCAAACGCAGGCTGAACCCTACGAGTTTTATCAAAATAATGTACTAAGTATTATACACATTGAAAAGGTCTACAGAAAAGTCCGCGATGGTATATGTCTATCTCTTATGGATAACCCACAATAACTTTTTTTTGTCATTTACTTTTTACGACAAATAATGGCTAATTTTCGAAGCGATTTTAACCAATACAGCATTAATCCTTAACCGATTAAATACCATGGATACATTGTTCATTTAATATAGATCTATATGGCCCTTTACACCGTATGATTTAAGTGAATATTTTCGAAGATATTACAGATTTAAAAATTGCGGGACGTAGCGTTTGCGGCCGCCCGGCTATGTATTTTATACCCGTGCGATGCCGGAGCGGGCCGCTATATTTTTACACGCTTTATATTAGCTTCACCTGTATGTTTGTATGTTTGTAACCGACTTCTTTGGGCGCGATTTTGACCCACTTTAAACGGCCAGATTTCGTTCAAACTTTGTAGATTTATTGAGGACCGATGACAATACACTAATTTGATAAAATTTTCTATTTTTTAGTTCGGTTTTCTATAAAAAGCGTGTTTTTTAGTTTTTTTTAACTATTATTATTATACCTATACAACGTTCACAATTTTTCTGTAGTGTATTTAGTATCAGCATTGCACCCGTGCGAAGCCGGGGCGGGTCGCTAGTATATTATAAAGGCGAAAGTTTGTAAGGATGTATGGATGTATGTATGTTTGTTACTTTTTCACGCAAATACTACTAAACCGATTACAATGAAATTTAGCACACATATAGAGGGTAACTTGGATTAACACATAGGATAGGTTTTATCCCGGAAATCCCACGGGAACGGGAACTATAGGTTTTTCTTTGAAAACGCGAGCGAAACCGTGGGCGGAAAGTTAGTAGTTTCATCAGTCTTATATGTTAGTCACTAAGTATAATATTAGTCATTGCAATTGAAATACACTCTATGATCTAAAAGTATGAACATAATAATAATTTAATTAATAATAATTTTTACATTATAATAACATAATAATTTGAAAATAACCATTCACTATGTTAACCTTTTAGCATAGTAAAAAGAGAGCTTATCAACCGATAACTTTGTCCATGAAAATCACAGACTTAATACAATACATGTAATATATAATACTAGCTTTCCGCCCGCGGCTTCGCCCGCGTTTTCAAAGAAAAACCCGTTCCCGTAGGATTTCCGGGATAAAACCTATCCTATGTCCTTTCTCGGGCATCAAAATATCTCTATACCAAATTTCATGCAAATTGGTTCAGTAGTTAAGGCGTGATTGAGTAACAGACAGACGGACAGAGTTACTTTCGCATTTATAATATTAGTATGGATATATTCGCAAGGAATTATTCAAACGTTATTGCTTCTAAATTATCATTTTATACCCGTACCCTCTCGTACCGGCTATAATTTTACAACAGTTACTTTCGATTCTACGAATATAATACTCAATGTTGTATTTTGGTAAAGATCTTATCAAACGAATATAACTACTGACTAGAGCTTTGCTATTTTTGTTTTGTTTCTAGGAATAAGTTTTAATAAAGACACACACATAGAAATTCACACTTAAACTTAACTTAAACACGGACATGTTATAATGTTATGTTGGTGACCTATCTACGCCTTTTAACTTAATAATATCTTATTTGTGACTGACCGGATGGCTTGGTTGGTAGTGGCCCTGCCTTCCAAGCCAGAGGTCGTGGGCTCGATTCCCACCCGGGGCAAATATTTGTGTGATGAACATAGATGTTTGCTCTGTGTCTGGGTGTTAATTATTATCTGTATAAGTATTTATTTAAAAATTAACTATATATGTATGTTTCCATAACACAAGCGAAAGCTTAGTATGGGATCAGATTGTGCCGTGTGTGAAAATAGTCCTGAAATATTTATTTATTTTATTTATTTATTTAACTCTTATACATACGGGAAATTTTGTTACAATTTTACACAAAAACACATTATGTACCTACAGTTTATTAGGCGGCCTTATCACTTAGCTATGATCTTTTCTAGACAACCGGAATATCATTGGCCAATAAAAGCGTTTAAAAAGTAACAATCACGAAGGCGATATTCTATTTTAGTAATTTGACATTTAACTCAATGTTGCGAGTGTAAATATGTATAATGGCAACACTAACAGCCACATTTCGTAACTTCCGTTTAGTAGTAGTTGATGGTTATCGCATTTTTTATACTGGTCACAAAATGGGTCCATTAATATCGGATTTACACTTGGCAATGTTAATTTTTGTACTTTTTATGTAAGTAGTAGGACTGTAAAATGTACCTCTATAGATTGATTAATAAAAAGGGTGTTTGTTTCTATTGGATTCTTTGAAACCAAAATTAATAATCGAACTTCTTATTTTAAGTAGTAACTCGTACCTACTAGAAATCTCTACGTTCTATGTTTTTTTCAATCAAAATTTTAGAACAGTTTCGCTAATAATTTTTTAATGTAGTATGACCACAAAACATGAATAAAGTATGTATTATTCGTATATCAGAGCAGAATCGTAGTAAAGCAAAAAGCTAAGAGCGTTTTATTTTGCGTATAAAACGCTTTATAGGTCAGATAACGCGAGGGGTCAGCTTGTTTTGGTCGGCAACTTCCGCACGTCAAGTTAGAGGCCACTGTAGATATCTATAGACTACGTAATGAGGTAAATCGGCTTGACCTATGCAACGGTTGGTTGTCGTTTTTAATTGGTTTTGGAAAGGGTAAATAGTTAGTTGTACTGTCAAGGAGTAATAGCATGGACGAATATTATTGGTCCATGGTAATACGACGATTTTGGTATCTTCCAATATTGCCAAAGAAGTTTCACTTCTGACACGTGTGCTCAGCACATACGCTCTTTTTATTTATTCCCCCATCTATCATACTTCTGTTGAATTAATGCCGAAACGTAAGCCTTCCAAATGATCTGGTTATTTCCTCTGTTCACCGGATGTTATCCGTATACCTTTTGTGCAGTAGTGCAGTAACAAGAAAACCAATCAAACTGACAAAAAAAAGACGTGTAGCACTCGGGGACTGCCGCGGTAAAGCTATTGCATAGCATGCCTTCAAGCCACACCTCCGTGTCCGTCGGAGTGGGGAGCGTGAGGTTTTTTTCGTTACGGAATTTCTGGATTCGGTCCCCGCGCTCAAGGCCCGCGATAGAAGCTATGCAATAGCTTAAAAATACAATCTGAATTCTGAATCGCTAATCTGTAGTACACGTGTTCGCTCTATCTAATTTTTCAAATATATTAAATAAAATAAAATTACATGTCCAATGTGCATGAAATGTATAACTTACACTACATGTACAGCTTGTATAAGTTGTATATCATTAATTATGACTTGTATAGCCCGTACAAATTTAATAACCCATTGTACATAGGTATAGTATGTAAAACACAATATCTTGTTTGACCTGTAGGTACAACCTATTTTACATGTATAGAATACTAGCGGTCCGCCGCGGCTTCGCCCGTGGTACATATAAAAAATAGATGTTGGCCGATTCTCAGACTTACCCGATATGCACAGAAAATTTCATGAGAATCGGTCCACCCGTTTCGGAGGAGTATGCAGACTAACACTGTGACACGAGAATTTTATATATAAGACTAGCGGTCCGCCCCGGCTTCGCCCGTGGTACATATGAAAAATAGATGTTGGCCGATTCTCAGACTTACCCGATATGCACAGAAAATTTCATGAGAATCGGTCCACCCGTTTCGGAGGAGTATGCAGACTAACATTGTGACACGAGAATTTTATATATAAGAAGATTATATAGATCCACGAAGGGTTGTCGCATAAGATAGAATAAGAATCACAGGACAGTTCTTTGGCATATATTATGTAGTTACTTATTATAATGTAAAATTAAATTGTAATATTGACATGATTTTAAAAGAGCAACTAAGGAGTTTCTTGCCGGTTCTTCTCCAGATACGGCTGGTAAATGTTAAAAAATGTTATGACGATTCAAAAGTGCTTCTCGAAGAAGTCTAATTGAATAAATAAATGTTTGAGTTTGAGTATGAGTTTACCTTGTATAATAATTTACCACGTATACTTACTCTCTTTCAGCACGCGCGTGTTCCCGGCAAGCAGAATGCGCGGGAATCACCAGCTCGTCATGCGTGAGGACGCACTATGACCCAGTCACTCGATGCCTGTGTGGGGACAATCTGCCCCCTGTGAATGGGCAGTGTGAGGCACAGACGAAGAGTAAGTAACGTTTTATGTTTTGTATAACATAGGGTTTTTTGAAAGGTCTCAGTAAAGAAGGTCTTGTTGGAAGGATGAGAAGACGACGAAAAGTGAGATTCGTTTTATATACCTAAAACTAGCTGCCCCAACAGATGTTGTTCTGCCCTAGCCCCTTTTTCGAGTTTGCTCTCCACAAGAACCTTCCTAGTGTCTTAACAAAAACGTCAAAAAATTTCCTTTTTTATTTTGCGAATTGGTTGAGCTGATCATTTAGTTTTACGCTGAGCAACACATTTGGCGATATTTTTTTTAAAGAGATATAGATAGAGCCTACATAATATAGATATAACATGGACGTTGCCATCAAAATGTTAGATTCAAGTTATCTTTCGTAAAAGATAGTGCTTTCATAAGGTCGGTGGTAAGTTTTCCTGAGAAGAGTAAAGTATTATTTTTTCCTTTTGTAAAAGATTATGCTTTTACATGTCAACATGGTAATTACGAAGAAAAGTCAGTTTCGTGTTATCATTGCGTATAATATACCTACCTAACTAGTACTTTCATGAGGTGGAATTTTCAATCAGTTAATTAGTTTCTAAATATATTTCGTACACACAAACAAAAAAATATTCTCTTTATTTTTACTAGGTAAATCTATGATATACCTACTAGATTTCCGCCCGCGGCTACGCCCGCGTTTTCAAAGGAAAACCCGCATAGTTCCCGTTCCCGTGGGATTTCCGGGATAAAAACTATCCTATGACCTATGTGTTAATCCAAGTTACCCTCTATATATGTGCTAAATTTAATTGTAATCGGTTAAGTAGAATTTGCGTGGAAGAGAAACAAACATACACACACACATCCTCACAAACTTCCGCATTTATAATATTAGTAGGATTTTTACTATAAGTATGAAAAACTGCCTACAGCTATATAATTTCTTTTCACTAAATATTTCGTCACTTATTTCGGCAGGAAATTACGTTTCTGTCCAATTTTCGTTGTAGAATACGGTAATATTAATAGTTTTGCGAATAAATTATGATTTCAAATGTCATGCAAGCCGATGGTAATAATTCTTTTAGGTCATAGATGTTATAGGCTAGATTATAATATAATATTAGCATTATAAATCTACTAGCGACCCGCCCCGGCTTCGCACGGCGGCCGGCCGGTACCGCCGCAAACGCTACGTCCCGCAATTTTTAAATCTGTAATATCTTCGAAAATATTCACTTAAATCATACGGTGTAAAGGGCCATATAGATCTATATTAAATGAACAATATATTCAAGGTATTTAATTCGTTAAGGATTAATGCTGTATTGGTTAAAATCGCTTCGAAAATTAACCATTATTTGTCGTAAAAAGTAAATAACAAAAAAAAGTTATTGTGGGTTATCCATAAGAGATAGACATATACCATCGCGGACTTTTCTGTAGACCTTTTCAATGTATACAATACTTAGTACATTATTTTGATAAAAATCGTAGGGTTCAGCCTGCGTTTGCAATGTAAGCGGAAAAAATGTAATTATTTACGACATCACATTAGAAACCTCAAAAATAACAGTACTTCTCCACTATTTAATGGATGTTATTATACATATAAACCTTCCTCTTGAATCACTCTATCTATTAAAAAAAACCGCATCAAAATCCGTTGCGTAGTTTCAAAGATTTAAGCGTACAAAGGGACATAGGGACATAGGGACATAGGGACATAGGGACATAGGGACATAGGGACATAGGGACATAGGGACAGGGAAAGCGACTTTGTTTTATACTATGTAGTGATACTAATACATATTATAAAGCTGAAGAGTTTGTTTGTTTGTTTGAACGCGCTAATCTCGGAGACTACTGGTCCGATTCGAAAAATTCTTTCGGTGTTAGATAGCTCATTTATCGAGGAAGGCTATAGGCTATATATCATCACAGCCACGGGGGTGAAACCGCGCGGAGCAGCTATTTATAAATAATAGGTAATAGAAAACATAAATTTATGTGCAGTTGCGTGCGCTAAAAAAGGAAGCCACTCAGCATACCTGAGGCATAATACCTCAGCACTGATTTTCAATTTGAATTTTTTTTAGGTAGGTAGATAATAGCCGACTTGGCACGTACTCGACGGCCAATATAGGTAGGCATTTTTTAAGTGTCTTCTTTAGGCACGTAGAGAGTAAAAGTTCAAGGTCGCGTATAGCCATGACTGTCACGTCATGGAGTAAAGCGACAATTTTGGTATCTTTGAATCTTGCCAAAGAAGTTTCACTTCTCACACGTGTGCTCGGCACACACGATCTTTTTAACAGAACAAAAAATAAATATTATTATTTTATTCAGGAAATATCTTTATAAGTTAACTTCTTACTTAAAAGTTAAAAATAATTCTAAATTAAAATTAACACATACATTTATGTACCTATTTGAAATAAATCGATACGAATATTCATAAAAATAAAATGCAATATTAACCATTTAAGTTTTCACCTACACGTCCAGACTACAGAATTACCTCATTTCCTGAAGTTGGTTAAAGCTATTGTTCCTCGATTCCCTTACAACCCTGAAATTGTAATATTACTTATTCAGTAAAAATAAGGTCATGTTAGGGGTCAAGGATTTTTATATTAACACAGTTGTTTCCGAATTAGAGCGGTTTGCAGCTTTTCCTGGTGGTAAAATGCATTACAATTTAGGTATACCTACTACTATTATTTACTTGCTGCGCTTCGCGGTTTCACCCGCGTGGCGGGCTAATCCCAGGAGCTACTGGTCCGATTTGAAATTTTCTTTCGGTGTTAGATTGCCCATTTATCGAGGAAGGCTATAGGCTATATATCATCACGCTACTACCAATAGGAGCGGAGCAATGCGGGTAAAACCGCGTTCGTGAACCATTCGTTAATGAAAAATAAAAACGTTAATTAGCGAAATGATAACCTTAATGAAACAGGCTCTTTTACTTAGTTACGTTAAATACTTTTACTTAGTTAATCTTTGATCTTAAGTTAAGGTAAGCACGAACTTAACAATGGCCAATGTCACAACGCCTTATTATATTTAATCACGATATTATAATCGTGGTAATTGTGAGCTTTTCATGTAAATCGCAATTAATTTATTTTGCCAAGGTCAAGAATAACAAAGGGAATTGTTTTTTACATTTGTTGGAAGTTTGTTTGGTTTCTAAACGTTTCAATGTTTTAATTTATTTAAATACTAGCTGTGCCTCGCGTTTTCACCCACATGGCTCTGCTCCTTTTGGGCTTAGCGTAATGATATATACTATATAGCCTATAGCCTTCCTCGATAAATGGGCTATCTAACACAGAAAGAATTTTGCAAATCGGACCAGTACCTAGTTCTTGAGATTAGCGCGTTCAAAGAAACAAACTCTTCAGCTTTACAATATTAGTATGGTACCTACTTATAGATTAATCATCGTCATTATTAAATTTTATTTTAATGGATAACTAATTCGTTGATTAAAACATTTTGTAAATTAAGCTGGCTATTCACGTACCTGCAGCAGGGGCAATATTGGAACAATTTCGGTTGCACGGCGGTCGGAGCAATTTCAGCTGTTCTCTTAGGTGCCCCTGCTTGCCTATACACATCACAATTAAGTAGCCAATTCCAATATTGCCCCTGCTGCAAGTATGTGAGTAACCGGCTTAATTACAACTATAATATTATGTATACAATCTCAATATGATGAAAAAATGTTTCAAAAGTCATTTCAAAACGAATTGATTCCTTGAAAAATTTGCCTATTTTTATCATTTAAAATGTCATGGTAACTATGTAACTGTCATTTATACGTGATAGTTTCACATATTTGCATTCATAGTGCCTATTGGTTTATTGGAATTATAGCGCTTGATGACTTATAAGTAGAGCGTTGTAATATGTTGTACGTTGTACACTGGAAATAATACTGCTTTGCTGCATCATGAAACAGGGGCGTTTTCGTTTCGTTTTTCATCTTATTAAAGCTCGTCTTTCCAATTTAAATTAGAGATTATCTCATTAAATCGTGTTTTATTTTATCCTACTTCCTACTAATATTATAAATGCGAAAGTTTGTGAGGATGTGTATGTGTGTGGTTGTTGCTCTTTCACGCAAATACTACTGAACCGATTGCAATGAAATTTAGCACACATAGGTATAGAGGGTAACTTGGATTAACACATAGGATAGGGAACGGGAACTATGCGGTATTTTCTTTGAAAACGCGGGCGAAGCCGCGGGCGTAAATTATAATTTTACACTCCACACTTAACTATTAATATTTATTTATAAACAGTCTATTTTTTCATGTAGATAACCTTATTTTAAGTTAAGGAAGAGCGGGTCCTCCTGACACAGGCTTTCTCTTAAACTTACTCTACTACTTCGTATTGTGTAAAACTTAGAAATGAAATAAACTATTTTTATTTTTTGATAATTTTCAGCGCTCTACCACGTCTGCGCGAACAGCGACGAATGCAACGACGGTCTCATATGCCTATCGCCTAACATCACGGGAGCTGCTCCGGCACACATGCGCGTGTTCATGCCGCAGGACAAAATCTGCCTGTGTGATACTGAAAATGGATATAAGGAGAAAGAACATACTTGCAATGGTAAGAACTAAGTGGTTATGAAAGAGGAGAGATAACCCTTTTTATATGAATGATATTATGTTTTAAGTAGCGCATCGGGGTTATTCGAAATGACGCAGTTAATCTAATATTATGAAGTTAATATGTAGGTGATGGATTCAAAATATGAATGCTTCACAATTTTCTGAAATTACCCCACATTCGCACTTCCCCCGATGCAATACATATTATGTTTTAACTTATTTATATTACTTCTATAATAAACTTTAACAAAATGTAAACAGCCTGGCACCTTCAAATTCTCAAAACTAGACCTTTCAATGGGATTAGATGGGAGACACCAAGTATGTACCTAGCAAATAAAAAAGAATTATCAAAATCGGTACCCATAGTCGAAAGTTATGAGGTGATAAACAAAAAATACAGCTGAAAAGAGAACCTCTTCATTTTTTCGAAATCGGTTGAAAATTGTTTTTGTTTATTTCAGATGCGGACATCTTGAACACGTCTCTCTTCGCTATTCTCTTCGTTTCTTGTTTAAGAAAAATTGTATTGTAAATAATTTACAGTTGAACTGCACTTTTTTAGAAGTCTCTGTGTGGTATGTTGCAACGCAAGCTCTTTTGTTAAATTTTAATCGCATTAGTATCGATATAATAATATTATATTGTAATAATTCTATGAATATTATACGACTTGCTACGAATCAAGAGTTGTCGCCGCGCCGCGGCCGTTAGTACTAACAAACACACACACACACACACACTACATACACATGCTTATTACATAACATACCTACATGAAACATGCACATTTTGATGTACCTAGGCAATGCTAATAACATATAAGCATTTTTAATGTTAAATTGTTTTATCTATGAAAAGTTATATTATCTATCAAAATATCTGTATTTACCTTAGATTAAAACAAAAAGAAGAAAAAGAAATAAATATTAATCGAAAATATCAAGAATAAATACCTATATCGTATACGAATCGTAACTACTATTTTAGTGCAATGTCACTGTCTACGCCTGTTAATTTATAATAGCAATCGCGCGCGCACCGACATGAATTGTCATTTTTATTTATTATTTATTGGCCGGGTAGAATGTATTTTTTTACTCATAAAGAAACCTTTGTACAAATGGGGCGTTGGTGTTGAAAATAAAATCTTTATACAAGGAATATTGAGTTTCCCTAAAGAAATTCCAGTTCCCATGCCTAAAGCGGGAACAATTTGGCGACCGTGACAGGACGAAAACGGATTTCACCGCAAAATACGAGTTTATTACAAAATATCTACACATCTACGCAACATTGTTTCTGGAATTGACGACTTCAATTTGGGACTGATTCCTGTCGAAAAGGATAACCTGCTCGTCTGAACAACGATACAGCTAAAGTGTCGTGCCGGAGTGCAGCTCATAGTACCAAGTTAAGTGCAAATCCTTAATTCCAATAACACATTCCTATACCTAACCTTATAACATAAAATTTACTTTCATAATTATCCAAAAATTACCTATAATTTCGCTTCCATTTGTGTAAAACAATTTAAATTATAGTAATATTGGTTTATCAATACCTATTATCATTTCTTCACGCCATATTCCCTTGCGGGATTGGCATGTAAATCATAATTCATTTGTTCCAAATTAAATTCATTTTTTGTTTACAACAAGCTCGAATATCATAGCCCTTCTCGCTTATAAACTCGACTTCGCCGAATAATTTCAGGAGCCGTCTTCTCAGGCGACTAAATATCGCTTGCACGATTTTCTGCGAAGCAGCTGCGTGTGAGCAGCAGCCCAGCTACCAGCGGCAGGTTCCACCAGGCGAGGAGCGTGAGATAAGCATTTTATTTCTTCCATAATTTTATCAAGCTTGTTGACGTGCATTTAAATAATTAATTAATCGAAAAATAATTACACAATTTCAAAATAATTACATACAATTAAATTTTAATTTCATAACAATATTCAATTAAACTATTTTACAAAATGTCTACGGAACCTAATCCAAAGTTATTAAGAGATTTATATTCAAAAAGGTCTGCTATTAAGGGCCAAATTACAAAATTTAAAAATTATTTGGACAGAATTAGCGAGTCCACTTCAATGGATGAACTATTAATGGCTGAATTTAAGTTGAAACTTGGCAAATTCGAAGCATTGTCAACAAAGTTTGATGTGTTGCAGACTGAGATTGAGGTTCTTAATTCTGAAAATATAGATTCCGAGATTGATGAAAGAGACGACATTGAGAACGATTTCGTCCAAAGTATTGCTTCTGCTAAAATAATGATTAAACAATATGATAATTTATTTAATGACAACGAAAATCGTAGAAAATCAATGGGCAATGAAGACTCTTTCCATCAAGACTCAAATGTTAAATTACCACGAATCGAAATCTCAAAGTTTGATGGTTCATACTTCCGTTGGCTTGAGTTCCGCGATACATTTTCAAATTTAGTTCATAAAAACAAAAATATTACTGATATACATAAATTTCATTATTTACTTTCTTACCTTGTGGGTGATGCGGCACGGATTGTCTCTAATCTCGAAGTGTCAACAGCAAACTACCAGGCAGCCTGGACGCTACTTTGCGACAGATATAATAACAAAAGGCTTCTTGTTGATCATCACTTAGATTCTTTACTTAATATTCAATCTATAACTCGTGAGTCCGACAAGTCACTACGTTTTTTAGTCGATCATGTTACAAAAAATCTGCGCGCCTTGTCTAGCCTGGGTCAGCCTACTGACTATTGGGATGTACTTATGATATTTATTTTATCTTCTAAATTGGACAAATGTACTCTTGTTAAATGGGAAGAGTATCGAAATACTATTGATGACATTCCAACTTTGCAACAATTTCAAAGATTTTTAATCGACCGTGCAGATGTGTTAGAATCTTTAAATCGTAATAAGGTTGGCACTAATAATGAATCCCAAAATAATTCTAAATCACAATTCACGTCATGTCCCTCACAACTAAATTCACAAAAAAATAATAATTTTAATACAAATAGAAATACTAATTCATTTTATACATCTAATCAAAATAAATTAAACGTTTATCTTTGCATAATTTGTAACGAAAATCACAGAATTTATGACTGTCCTACATTTAAGTCTAAAAACATTCAAGATAGGCTGTCGTATGTAAATAAATATAAATTATGTCGAAATTGCCTCAGACAAGGGCATCCTGTCAGTAACTGCCGCATGGGTTCATGTCGACAATGCCAGCAAAAACACAACACTCTTCTCCATAATTCTAATGATGACGTCACTGCCAACTTCAGCACAGATGAGCAAGTTGAACCAAACGAATCTGTAGCCGCCTTTTCTAGACAAATGTCCAAACATGTTCTCCTATCTACAGCATTGATAGAAGTTTTTAACCCAATTAATAAGCAAGTAGAAAAGGTTCGTGCTCTCTTGGATTGTGGCAGCCAGTCTTCATTTGTCACTAAATCCCTGCAACGAAGAATGTCATTGAGAACTTGCCCATTGCAGGCAATGAATGTCATTGGCATTGGCAATAATTCTTCTAATACAGTGCACGAAAGCTGTCTCACTCAATTAAAATCTCTAAATAGCAACTATAGCGTTACTCTTTCATGTCTTGTTCTCAACGAATTGACGGGCCGCTTACCTAAGACGCCAGTTGACATTCAAGGTCTCAAAATACCTAATTCTTTAACTTTGGCGGACCCTGAGTTCTACAAGCCAGCTCCGATTGAAGTTTTAATTGGAGCAGATATCTTCTGGGACATTCTAGAAAGCGAACAGCTTTCTTTAGGTCCTAATAATCCTAAATTGCAAAATTCTAAATTCGGCTGGTTAATAGCTGGCCCAATCAATAATTCTCGTAGTAACGAAATTCATTGCAATCATGCCATAATTACAAACCCTACTTCTAACAAAATTCACAAAATGCTCACAAAATTCTGGGAGCTTGAAGAGCTACCCGAAAAAACTGTTCGAAGTCAAAATGAAATGAAATGAAATGAAATGAAATGAAATGAAATGAAATGAAAATGAAATGAAATGAAATGAAATGAAAAAATTTATTTGTCCATTATATGATTTACAATGAATGTACGACAGTGGGTCCCAAACTAAGTGAAATACTTGTGTCTTGGGACCCTGAGTTGCGCTTCTTGGTTATATACATATGTTATGGACAGTAGAAAGTTAACAAGTAGGTAAATAATCTAATGTAATGGAAGTTAATACAATTAATAAAAAAAAAATAAAAGAAAAACAAAGTACATTATTTTGCGGTTTGGAGCACGCGTGTTCGTGATAGTGTGTGTGGTTTAAGTGTGTGTGTGTTTAAGTGTGTGTGTGTGTGTGTGAGTGAGTGCGTGTTTGTGTGTGTGTGACATTGTTTGTGGGTGAAGGCATATTGTTATAGTGTGTGTCAGCTCAGTGGTCCTTTAAGTAATTGTTCGGTTTCTTCAAAAGACAGCGTATGTAACCATTTCTTTATGACCTTCTTGCATGTGTAGTTCGATAGTAGTGTTATGTTACAATGTTTGTTGACACTATTGTATAAATGACATAGTATGCGAAAAACACTTTCTAAATACCGCCACTCGCTTAGAAAGCGGCAGATTCTGCGTGAAGTTACCCCTAAAGGACTCACCTGACTGCCTCGGCGATTCATATTCTCAAGCTAAAAAACGATTCCTAAATCTTGAGAAAAGATTTAGACGAAATAATATCTAATCACCGCCTGTGATGATGAAGATCAACTTAAATACATTCAAAATTCAGTTTCAAACGCTCTAAATTCAGCTTGTTTTTCTCTACGAAAGTACAAAACTAATTCAAAAAACTTATTTCAAAATTTACACGAAAGTAATACAGAACATTTGACAATCAGTGAGTCGTCGAGCACTCTCGGACTTTGTTGGGATCCATCGAAGGATGCCTTCAATTTTCCAATCGAAATTCCACTTCATACTGACAAAATCACAAAGAGACATATCCTCTCAAGTTCATTTCGAATCTTCGATCCTTTGGGTCTTTTGAGCCCGTGTATTATTCAACCAAAGATGTTGCTCCAAAAATTGTGGCTCAAGGGTGTTGAGTGGGATGAACCTGTGTCGCAGGATATCAAAAATGACTGGTTGGACATTGTAGATAATCTAAAATTTCTTTCAAAATTCGATATTTCTCGCAGAGTTCTTTGTGATTCACCAAAAATCATCGAATTGCATTCGTTTAGCGATGCATCTCAATGCGCTTACGGAGCTTGCATTTATATGAGATCCATATCTAAAGGCGATGAGGTCATGGTGCGACTTCTTTGCTCTAAGTCCAAGGTGGCGCCACTAAAGCCCACCACGATTCCACGTTTAGAGCTTTGTGCCGCTGGTCTCTCTGCAAGACTCTGCAAACAAGTATTGGAGTCGATTAGATTCGTTCCTACAAGAGTCGTACATTGGAGTGATTCTTCAGTAGTGTTGGCCTGGATTAACAGCAATCCTAACAAACTAAAAACTTATGTGGCCAACAGGATAGGCGAAATACAGGAGCTCACTAGCCCACAATCTTGGCGATATGTGCCCACTAAATCCAATCCCGCTGATTTGATCTCACGCGGATTAAACGGCAGTCAACTGCCTCTTAACGATTTATGGTGGTGTGGTCCTGATTTCTTGCTCCGAGACGAGTCCCAATGGCCTAAACTTAACAAAAAATACGAAGAAGACCTACCTGAAGTCAAGGTCCATACAGCCGTCGAATCTGAAATAAATTTTGATTTTAAAAAATATTCTAAATTTACAAAACTTCAAAGAACTTTTAGTTACATTTTACGATTTTTACACAACTCTAAAAAACAAAATAAAAATAATAAACTTACCGGTATTCTATCAACTGACGAATTAAATAATTCTTTTAATTTTATTTGCACGCTGTCCCAAAAACAAAGTTTTAATTCTGAATTTGATAAGTTGTCAAATGGTAAACCTTTAAGCCCAAAATCAAATATTTTATCGTTGTCTCCATTTTTTGATCATCAGGCGAATCTCATAAGAGTCGGTGGCAGGCTCGGTTCATCTGAATATAAATTTGAAAAGAAGCATCCCATTCTTCTAAATTCAACTCATCATGTGACGAAGCTTCTTTTTGAACGCGAACACGTTCGATCTATGCATGCAGGACCGCAACTTCTGTTGTCGATTATCCGCGAATCTGTTTGGCCTGTAAATGGCAGAAAACTAGCTAGGCGCGTTGTCAAAAACTGCGTTACCTGCAGTCGTCTTCGTGGTCAGACTTATAATCCAAAAATGGCTGACTTACCTTCAAATCGCGTCAACGTTGACTTTCCCTTCAAGTCCGTTGGAGTGGACTATGCGGGCCCTTTCTTCATTCTAAATCGTAAAGGACGCGGTGCTAGAGTAGTTAAGTGCTACTTATGTTTGTTTGTGTGTCTGCGTTTCAAATGCATTCACTTAGAGGTCGTGTCTGATTTGACAAAAGATGCTTATATTATGACACTTCGCAGATTTGTGGCACGCCGTGGGAAGCCAACCGAAATGTTTTCCGACAACGGTAAAAATTTTGTAGCTGCCGCGAAAGAATTGAATAGTTTTCTAAAGGCTAATCAGGAACCTCTCTCTGAGTTTGCTGCTCAGGAGGGAATACAATTTTCTTTTATCCCCGCTTACGCTCCTCACTTTGGTGGAATATGGGAGGCCGGGGTTAAGTCCGCTAAATTTCATATAAAGCGAGTCATGGGCAATACTCATCTCACATTTGAGGAACTTTCGACATTGTTTGCTCAAGTGGAGGCCATTCTCAATAGCCGTCCTCTGTGTCCCATGTCATCTTCCCCCAATGACTTCCTTTCCTTGTCCCCAGGGCACTTCTTAATCGGAAGACCATTGAATGCACTGCCGGCTCCTTCGTTGGATAATGCTAAAGAGAGCTCCCTGGATAGATATGGCAGACTTGAACAAATTCGCCAACACTTCTGGAAGAGATGGCAGAAAGAGTATATCTCAGAAATGCAACTACGAACCAAATGGAAGGTTGACAAATCAAAAATAAACGTCGGAGACCTCGTACTGCTTCAAGAGGATAATTCTCCACCACTTTGTTGGCGCATGGGGCGTATCGTTCGATTATTCCATGGAACAGACGGCGTTTGTCGAGTTTCGGACGTCGAAACTACAAGAGGCTGTGTTCGAAGACCTTTGGTTCGACTGTGTCCTCTGCCCACTTCTGATGACCTTCAAGCTTGAAAATCTACGCTTTTCACCGGGGGGAGGATTATGTCTACGCCTGTTAATTTATAATAGCAATCGCGCGCGCACCGACATGAATTGTCATTTTTATTTATTATTTATTGGCCGGGTAGAATGTATTTTTTTACTCATAAAGAAACCTTTGTACAAATGGGGCGTTGGTGTTGAAAATAAAATCTTTATACAAGGAATATTGAGTTTCCCTAAAGAAATTCCAGTTCCCATGCCTAAAGCGGGAACAGTCACGTTCAATTTAAAATTAATAAAATATAAAATTGATGTTCCTTTCACATACAAGGCTACGCTTTACATTGCTTTAAATAAAAATTACCATATTACTATGTACTTGTTGAATAATAATATACTAAAACACCACATTATATGTAGTAGATTTAATAATCTTTACTGTAAATAATTTCATAAACAGAAAGACATAATATGTATCTGTACCTATTTATCATTATAAATTATATTTTTATTAGATACTAGCGGTCCGCCCCGGCTTCGCCCGTGGTACATATTTACGGTTTCACTACATAAGAACCATCCTCGAACGTCAAGGAATATAATAAAAAAAGAATTATCGAAATCGGTTCAGCCGTTCTCGAGTTATGCGCTTACCAACACATTTTGCGATTCATTTTTATATATAAGATGCCAAAATTTTAAACACCTATTTTTAATAAACATTGTATTTTCAAGCTCAATTCGAAATATATTAATAACTATTTACATGCATTTAAGTGCCTGATACGTAATATCTTAACCGTCCATTTATTTTGTATTTAAAAAAATAACAAATTTTAGTTTTAAAATTGTATTTAAAAATCGTTTATATTATTTTCTCTACCGAGTCCTAAGACAGCTTATGACACGAATAAGTTAACAATACTGGCAATAGTCTTAAACCGGCTACTCACTTACCTGCAGCAGGGGCAATATTGGAATTGCACCCTTATTTGGCTTCCTAACTGTGACGTGCATAGTCAAGCAGGGGCAATTTAGAGAACAGCTGAAATTGCTCCGATCGCCAAGCAACCGAGATTGTTATACCAATATTGCCCCTGGGGCAGGTACGTGAGTAACCGGCTTTATTGATATTTTTTTAAGATTTTGTAAATACAAAATATTCACATAATTTTATTGTCTTGCACGTCGTTTATAAAGTCACTTTTTAATCACAATGTTTAAAAATTTACAGTCTATTAGCTGTGCTATTAGTAAAAATAAATGTAAAACTGTTACTGAATAAATATTTTATTAATATTAGATAATATAGCCGTAAGAGATTTTAAAGTTTATCAATTACATATTTGTGATTGCTTTTTTTAGCGATAGAATAATATTGATTGTACTTAGATAAGTGTCGTGTTAGTTTGTGTTTTCAATAAAATATTATATATTACTGCACGCTTTTTGTGTGTTTATTTTTTAACCTTCTTAGACATATGTTCATATGCTGTGTTCATATTATGTATTCATATTAAATCTATTCCAATAGTATGAAACGCTAGTCTCAAGATCAACTAGAAAATCCAGTAGATCTTTTTCAAAAATTCTTCCACAGTTGTGTTTGTACGTGATCCTTGATTGCTATAGGCCATATATATGTGTCGCGGGCGAAGCATGGATCGACCGCTAGTTAACATAAAATACTCTCTTTTTCTTATGTAGAAAACATGTAATTATAAAACAACAAAAAAGGATTTATATAAATCAATTCATGAACAGGAGCATTAGATTACCATAGACATTCAACAATAATGATAAATGACACTAACAAATGTCAACTATAAGCGTATAAGCTGTCGCCTGTCATACAAATTGTAAACATTCAACATTGCATTTCTGTGTTTTACATTGCACATGTTTCACAAATAAACATTAATAATGGCTAAAGATCCACTGGATGAACTAACTGAATTTCTTAAACCAGAATCAAGAATCGACCTGAAACACATTTCTTTAGACCACCTATTAGGAGTATCGGGAACCGATGAAGGAATCAAGGTTTTACTCGGAAAGGAGCAAATTATCAAAAACATTATCGATTTAACGAACGATAGAATAGAAGAAATAAGCAAAAATGCTCTTCTATTACTAGTTAACGTGACAGCGAACGCGGAAGGTGCATTGGAGCTGCTTAAATACAAGCCAGACACGAAGAAAAATATAGTCGAATTATTTATAGGTTATGTCATGGATCCCCAAAAAAAGAACGCAGATGCAGTATGTATGATCTTATCGAACATCACACGGGTGGAAGAAGCATTGGACATATGTACAGAGACTTTTCTGCCGCATCTAAATGATATTCTTAACATATTCGCTAACATAGATTACAACAAAGTCGGTTCCAATTTGAACTACCTCGGACCGATGTTTAGCAACCTAAGCTGTAGTCCACGTATACGCAAATGGTTGACGGAAGAAAACCCGCACATTCCTTTGATAAAGCTCCTCCCGTTTTGCAATTACAACCAATCGAACATACGACGTGGCGGCGCTATCGGTGTTTTACGAAATATATCCTTCGACACATCATACCACAACTTTCTACTATCAAGCGATTTAGATCTACTAACATACTTACTGACGCCTATAATCGGCAATGAAGACTACCCAGATGACGAAATGGACGCACTACCGATAGCATTACAATACTTACCAAAGGAAAAAGAACGTGACGCAGACATAGATATTCGCAAAATGGTTTTGGAAACGCTAAACAAGTTATGTGCTACGAAGCATGGAAGGGAGGTACTACGAAATAATGGCGTGTATTACATATTACGAGAATATCATAAATGGGAAAAAGATCCGAAAGTTTTGCTCGCTTGTGAGAATGTGGTAGATATATTAATACAAAAGGAGGAGGAAGTAGGGGCAGATGATTTATCTAAAGTGGATGTACCGGAGGATATGAAGGAAAAATTTGTAAATATGGATAAAGATTACATTAATGATGTGCAGTCTAGTTAGTATAGAATTTTAATAAAGGACTAGCGGTCCGCCCCGGCTTCGCCCGTGGTACCTACATGTTTAAACTATCCTATCTCTCAAGTTGGATCGAACTGCACATGGTGTGCGAATTTTATTATAATCGGTTAAGTGGTTTAGGAGTCCATTGAGGACAAACATTGTGACACGAGATTTATATATATTAAGATAATACAGATGATGTATTTTAAAGTTTATACTATTGCTTCTCTAGTAGGGTTGTAAATTTTGTTAACAATGAGGGAAGAAGTCTATAATTAAGCAAAATACATCTTAATAATAATATAAATGCGGTTTCTGAGGATGTGTATGAGTGTGTTTGTTACTCTTTCACGCAAATACTACTGAACCGATTACAATGAAATTGAGCAAACATATAGATGGTAACCTTGATTTACACATAGGATAAGTTTTATCCCGGAAATCCCACGGGAACAGGAACTATGCGGGTTTTCCTTTGAAAACCGCGGGCGGAAATCTAGTTATAAATAAATATTAAATATCAAAAATCATTCAAATGTATTTTTTTACCCTGGAATTGATTTGAACATAATTTTGCCAATTTATAGATTGAAAGCGATTTTTAAATATTAAATGTTTAAATAAAAAGCATTTATCAAATGTTTTATTTACACTTTATTTTTTATTTTTACAAAAGCAGCACAGATAATATACATGTGGCAGTAAACTCAAACATTTTTTCTTAAATATACAATAAAACAAAAAAATTATTCATAATTAACATTTGACTAACTAAACACATCAAAACGTGTTGAGCCATTTAATAGTTATGGTGGAATAGACATACATTTTGATACCATTACATTTTGGACAGTTGAATAAAAATTTAATACCATTTTTTATCCTTTAGGCATTTTAATAGAATCTGTCTTCATAAAAAGGCTGAGTTTTTGGACTAAAGTGGCTAAAGGAAAAAGGTTATGTTTTTATTCCTCTGAATAGAAATTCTTCATAATCATACTACTAAGTACTAATATACTAAACAAAACATTGTTAAGTGGTAACTGATAAAAAATACCCAAATTATAAGTTTTTATTTAACAGAAATACAAGTAAACAAACTGGGGCCGAATTATGACCACTTATTTCCAGTCAGTTTACGCCGTGAATTCAACTGACTGGCAAATTCATATAATACCTACCATAATTAAACATGGCTGGTTATTGCGATCTTAATATGAATTTGCCAGTCACTTCAATTCACGGCGTAATCTGTCTGGAAACGAGAGATCATAATACGTCCACAGAGTAATGTTTGTTCTAAAAAAAAACAAAGATTCTCAAATATTTATGGTATTACCACGAAAGAATTTAAACACAGTTTAACTTTAAACCAGGGATCTGTTCATTTAATAGTTGTCTATGTGAAATACGACAAAACCAGATTAAAGAGAACACGCGCTTAAAGTTAAGCCCTGTCTAAAGTTTTTTGTGGTAAGACGGTTAGTTCTATTAGCTGACAATTTTACATATTTCAACAGGAAAAAATATGCACTGCTACGCTGTACTATAACCAAAACTAGAGTTTTCACTTGGGGTTGCGTTATCAGGTAAGGGTAAAGAAGACGAATCGTAACAATATAGTCCATTCATCTATACTAATATTATAAAGCTGAAGAGTTTGTTTGAACGCGCTAATCTCGGGAACTACTGGTCCGATTTGAAAAATTCTTTCAGTGCTAGATAGCCCATTTATCGAAGAACGCTACAGGCTATATCTCATCACACTAAGACCAACAGGAGCTGTGTGAGCTTACTCTTCAGCTATATAATATTAAGTATAGATTATGTTAACATTTAACATTACAATAGAAAATTTGCAAAATCTACCCACATTTAAAAAAATATATTGTTTTTTTGAAAAATACGTCTTTTTTAAATGTGTTATAAAATGAAGCAAACAATTATTATAATTGATATTGTCATTTTACACACTTTTACAGGTAATTATAAAAAGTCCAGGGTTGTCACATAACATAAAATAAGAAAAAAAAGCTTTTTTTGTCATATTACTACTTATACCAAAAACCGTGCTACACATAAAAACAATTCAACCCATAGGTTGTCTGGTAGAGATTACTCATTTCCGTTAAGTCTATCTTACAAATAGCTTTTTTTCTCTTTTGTTTTTTGTGTTAAAAATAGCACATTTATACTTTTTATATTATTTTTTTTGAGTTTTTTGTTGGTAGTAACAGTAGGTAGTAGGCAATAAACAAAGATTGTCTGGTAGAGATTACTAATTACAGTTAAGTTTTAAGTTTACCTTACAAATTATCTTTTTTTTTTAAACAGCTCAATTATATTCTTTCTTTATACTTATTTCTTTTTCTAACAGCAATTATACTTTTATTTTTGATGTTAAAACTTAAACATAGCACAATTACATTATTTTTAATTATTTTTTATTTTTTTGTTGGTACCAAATTAGAATTATAATGAAAAAATATTTTTTTTACAGAATCTTACCCTTAAAATATAAATCTTTTAATTAGTAGGTGGTTTGTATGTCTGTATCGCTATTTTCCTGGCCATTCGTCTCTCCGAAGGAGTCGCACCTTTCACTTTCATTATGATATGAGGAGCTTTCGCCGCTACATCTGGCTTGTATGTTGTTGTTGCGTCCTGAAAATTTTAATTATTTATTTATTTACGACTGACCGGTTGGCTTGGTTGGTAGTGACCCTGCCTTCCAAGCCAGAGGTCGTGGGTTCGGGAATCGAATCTAAATATTTATGTGATGAACATAGATGTTTGCTCTGTGTCTGGGTGTTTCTTATCTATATAAGTATTTATTTAAAATTATATAATATGTATGTTTATCAGCCATCTGGTTTCCATAACACAAGCGAAAGCTTACTATGGGATCAGATAGTGCCGTGTGTGAAAATTGTCCTGAAATATTTATTTATTTTTACATACATGTGGGATGATGAGGTGAGATGTATGATTAATTGATGTTTCTGAACGTGTAAGATTACTTTCTGAACGATGATTAGAATGGAAGAACGATGAGCGAATCAATGAGTGAATGTGAATGTGAAGTAGAGAGCGAATGAGGAATGATCTTTCTCTTTTCATTGGGATCGTGGGTGAAGACGGCTGTTTCTCTGTAAGATGTTTTCTAAAAATTAAGATTGTGGTCCGAAAATAAATCTCAAGAAGTTCAAAGTGTTTTTCATTTGGCCCCGATCCTACAATCTTGGGGGCTCGTCCAATTGAAAGAGGAAAATCAAAGATTACGACGGAAAGACGATCGGCGGGAAAGTTAGGTTATCTCACCGGGCGAGGCGGCGCGGCGTGGTACAACTTTTCATGCTAACAAGACGACGACGACTAATAAGACGTATTCCAATAAGACGACAACTATAAGAAAGACGCAAAGATGGGAAAAAAGGACAAGAGAAACAGCAGCAGTTTTAATATTGAAGACGAAGGAAGGAAAGAATTTAAACAAAATGGCGGCGACACACAGCAGCAACAGAACACACTATTCATGACGGCGGACCTTATACCGAAATTTACCGGACAAGACTCTAATTACCCTGTACACAAGTGGATTCAAGATATCGAAGATAATGGATTAATATTTCAATGGACACCATTACAGCAACTTCTTGTTGCCAGGCGATCACTAAGCGGGACGGCGCTTCTTTGGCTTAAATCGGAACGACCATTCAAGACATGGCAGGAGCTGGCGGAAGAAATAGTAAAGGAATTTCCATCTACGTGGGATACGAAAACGGTACATGAATTAATGAGTGCGAGAACGAAAAAGCCGAACGAAAGTTGCATTGATTATCTACTTATCATGAAGGAGATGGGTAAGCGCGGCAAATTAGCTGATTACGTGACTATAAAGTACATAGTTGACGGTATTATTGATGATGAATCCAGTAAGATTATGCTATATGGAATTAAGACGTATGCGGAATTAAAAGAAAAGCTGAAAATTTATGAGTTAGTAAAGTCAAAAACGAATAAAATTAGTCCCAGTCAAGACCGTCAAGATAAGCCTACAAGTGTATATTCGAATTCATCTCATGTAAGAAACACATTTCGTTGTTATAATTGTGGTGATCACGGGCATGCCTCATCAAGCTGCCCTAACAAAGAAAAAGGAGCTAAATGTTTTCGTTGTAACTCATACGGACATATAGCATCAGCATGTGATCTGAAAAAAACAGGCGCATCAAGATTTGAAAATAGAAGCATTCATAAACAAGATGGCGTCAGCGCAAGCGGCGGCGATAAGAACGAAATTCAATCGCAACAAATCAGAAGTATGAAAAGAACGATGTTCGGATCTGTCGGCGAATCAAGTTTCGATCTGAAGTTTGTCGGTCAAGATGGCGGCATAAGAAATAATGAACGAATGATTGACTATGATTGCAATGAAGTTTCTATTAATCAGTTGACAGATGACAAGTCTCAACAGGTTATGAAGATTGTAAACAATGACGAATTAATAAAGAAAAGTTTAAGTGAAGAAAGTCGTTTGAAAAAAATAATTTTGAATAATACTGAAACCACAGCGCTCATGGACAGTGGTAGCGACGTGAATTTGGTCAACGAGGACGTTTATTTATCGATGTGTACCCCAAAATACGACGACAACGTTGTACTCACCGGTCTCGGCAGTGCAAAAGTTAAAACACTTGGACATTGTGTTGTGAAGTTACGAATAGACGGGCGTGATTTCGAACAAGAGACATTTTATATTGTACCTAATAACTGTATGCCTTACTGTGCTATTGTAGGTCGTGCGTTCTTGAGCAATGTTTTTATGGTAATGGATGAAGGAACAGTGTTTGTATTTCCGAAAGATGAAAGTTGGATGACGAAAATTAATTGTTTTTTCTCTACTGTTGATCTTGTAGGTACAGTAAGTAATGAAAGTGTGAAAGATGAAGTAGTGAGGTTAGTTGACAGCTACATGCCACAGCAAACAAAGGAAGCTCCAGTGGAACTGAAAATTACTTTGATGGATGAGACACCTGTTGCACAGCGGCCACGCAGACTGTCACCTAAGGAGCAGCACGAGGTTGACAAGCAGATTCAAGAATGGTTAAAAGACGGCATTATAAGGGTAAGTTATTCAGATTTTGCTAGTCCTCTGGTATTGGTAAAAAAGAAAGACGGTTCAATTAGGATTTGTATTGATTACAGACTGTTAAACAAAAAGATTTTAAAAGATGAATATCCTCTTCCAATAGTAGACGATCTTATAGATAAATTAGCAAGCGCTAAAGTGTATTCAGCCTTAGATTTAAAGAATGGATATTTTCATTTGAAAATAAATGAAGAGTCATGCAAATATACAGCTTTTGTCACCCCGACAGGACAATATGAATTTTTGAGAGCACCTTTTGGGTTAGCTACTTGTCCTAAAGTGTTTATGAGATTAATAACAACAATTTTCAGAGATATGATTGCATCGGGAATTATCATAATATTCATCGATGATTTGTTGATTCCAGCTCGAGATGAACAGCAAGCTGTTATGAGACTGAAACAAGTTTTACAAAGAGCATCAGAATATGGATTGAATATCAACTGGAAGAAGTCACAGCTGTTAGTAAAGAGAGTTGAGTATCTCGGACATGTGATTGAAAATGGAACGGTCATGCCTTCCCCTGACAAGACTGAAGCTGTACTCAAATTTCCAGAACCACAGAATACCAAGCAGTTACACAGTTTCTTAGGACTGTGCTCATATTTTAGAAAGTTTATTGAAAATTATGCTCAGATTGCTCAACCACTTACAGATTTATTGAAGAAAGATGCAGATTTTAAGTTTTATGATGAACACAGATTAGTTTTTAACATGCTTAAACAGAGTTTAACGAGTGCACCTGTACTCAAGATTTATAATTTCAATGATGAAACAGAATTACACACTGATGCGTCGAATATAGCATATTCAGCAATTTTAATGCAAAGAAGTAGCGAAGACGGAGAACTGCATCCTGTTCATTTCATGAGTCGTAGAACATCAGACGCAGAAAGCAAGTACACAAGCTATGAATTGGAAGCTTTAGCTATCATAGAAGGCGTTAAAAAGTTCAGACATTACTTACATGGTAAACCTTTTAAGATTGTAACAGACTGCAAAGCTTTTGAGATGACTTTAAAGAAGAAAGACCTGGTGCAGTGTACTAGAGTAGCAAGATGGATTTTACTTCTACAAGATTATGAATTTATTGTTGAACATCGCAGCGGTAGTAAGATGCGACATACCGATGCATTGAGTCGAAATCCATATGTGTCTGCGATTACTATGGACCTGCATAAAGAATTGCAATGTGCACAGGAGAGCGACGATGGTTTGAAAGCTATTATTGATGTCCTGCAAGACGGAAAGACATACAATGACTATTGTATTTATCAAGGCTTACTACGCAAAGGGCCAGAGCAGTCCCTAGTTGTTCCCAGAAAAATGGAGGATTTTATTATAAGAAAAGCACATGAAAATGGACATTTTGGAAAGAAGAAGACTATAGAACTGATTAGTAAAGATTATTATATTGAAAACTTAGAGAAGAAGGTAACTGATCTATTGGCGTCATGTGTTCCTTGTATATTGGGCAGCAGAAAAGAAGGTAAACAAGAAGGCTATTTACATCCTATTTCTAAAGAAGAAGGACCCCTGCACACTTTACACTGCGATCACATAGGGCCTCTAGCGGAGACGAAGAAAAAGTATAATTACATACTCACTATTGTTGATGGTTTCACAAAATTTGTGTGGATATTCCCAGTGAAGACGGTATCAGCTAAAGAAACTATAGATAAAATGGAGATTTTACAACAGACATTTGGTAACCCAGCCAGAATTGTAAGCGACCGAGGAGCAGCATTCACGAGTAAAGATTTTGAAGAGTATTGTGAGCGAGAAGGAATCCAGCACGTTAAAATCACAACAGGAGTGCCAAGAGGGAATGGTCAAGTTGAACGTATTCACCGTACAATGATATCAGTACTTACCAAGATGAGTATAGAGGAGCCTACACACTGGTATAAGCATACAAGTAAGTTGCAAAGAGCACTAAATAGTACTTACCAGAGAAGTATCAAAACAACACCTTTTGAACTGCTTACTGGAGTGAAGATGCGACAAAAAGAAGATATTGAACTTGTACATATGCTAGAAGAAGAATATGTATCTAGTTTTATAGCTCGGAGAGAAGAAACAAGAATTAAAGCAAAAGAACAGATTTTAAAAATACAAGAAGAAAATAAGAAAAATTATAATAAGAAAAGGAAACCTAGTATACAATACAACATAGGAGATTTAGTTGCTATCAAGAAGACTCAATTTGGAACATCTATGAAGTTAAAAGCAAAATTTATTGGTCCATATAAGATTACAGGAATAAAGGGCAATGATAGGTATGATGTTGAAAAAGTTTGTGATACTGGAGAGGGATCCAAGAAAACATCATCTTGTGCTGAATTTATGAAGAAATGGTCTGATCGAGTTTGAGGTAAGAATACTGTTTTATTTTGCCTTAACATTTTTATCTGTTTCAGGTTATTCTGAAGACTTATATATTTTTCTATAATAATGTGTATGAAAGACTATGCTTGAAAGAAAGGTGGAAGATTTGTTTATTTTATAAGATTTATTGCTCAAATTATTATCTTGTGATACATGTTAAAGTTGTATGTGTTAACTACACTACTAAGAAGGAAAGGTCATGGGTTAAATAAAACAATAAGGTTTATTGTTTAAAGTCTTTATTTATATTTTGTGTAACAAGATGTAAGAAAAAGTTTTTCTTTAAGTTTATTTAAACTTAGTAATTAACTATAGAAAGGTTTTGTAAGTTTTGATTTTATTTGAAAATGTAATGTTTTCTTAAAGGTTTATTTTGTTATGAGTATTTAAAGTAGAACGGTACTATTGTTTTTGTTTAAGTTGAAAGTTTTAAAGTGTAAAGAAACTTGTAAGATTTTGTTTTTGTTTAATAAGTATGAACTCTAAACATTTAAAGATATTTGTAAGTTTTTGTTTATGCGGAAAGTTTAAAAAATTTAAAGATACTTGTAAGATTGTTTGTATAACTCTATAATTGTTTGTGTTAATACGGTGTTATGATGACTGATGATGGAAGATGATGATGATGATGAATGACTGATGACTGTGTGTGCATGTCTGAGGGCAGACATGGTGCAGGAATGGCCGAGTGTGGGATGATGAGGTGAGATGTATGATTAATTGATGTTTCTGAACGTGTAAGATTACTTTCTGAACGATGATTAGAATGGAAGAACGATGAGCGAATCAATGAGTGAATGTGAATGTGAAGTAGAGAGCGAATGAGGAATGATCTTTCTCTTTTCATTGGGATCGTGGGTGAAGACGGCTGTTTCTCTGTAAGATGTTTTCTAAAAATTAAGATTGTGGTCCGAAAATAAATCTCAAGAAGTTCAAAGTGTTTTTCATTTGGCCCCGATCCTACATACATTTATTATATACATTAGTTAGAGCTATTTGTTATAAGAATATTTGTAATAATTTTGTTTATAATTTATAAATAAACAATATATGTACCTATAAATAACGATTGTGACAAAAATCTATACTAATAATATTATAAAGCTGAAGAGTTTTTTTGTTTGTTTGAACACGCTAATCTCAGGAACTACAGGTCCGATTAGAAAAATTATTTTGGTGTTTCCCATTTATCGATGAAGGCTATAGGCTATATATCATCACGCTAAGACGAACAGGAGCGAAACACTGCAGGTAAAACCGCGGAGCACAGCTAGTAAGTGTGCTGTGTCTTGATCATTTGACATAATATTTTTGCCTGTGATATTTTACTAAATCAGGTGATCAGTTTAACATGAGCCTATTTAAAATAAATAAAACAAAAATAATACAACCGAAGCCCAGATTTATTCATAACTAGCGGTCCGCCCCGGCTTCGCCCGTGGTACATATTTCGCAATAAAAGGTAGCCTATGTTCTTTCTCAGGGTCTAAAGATTATCCGTGCCAAATTTCATCAAAATCGGTCCAGTAGTTTAAGCGTGAAAACCATACATACATACATACAAACCTTTCCTCTTTATAATATTAGTATAGATAATACTATACTCACACATTCCCAAGTCTCCTCACAAGGTGCTATAGGTTGTGTCTTCAATTCAACAACTGGCTTATATTCATCGTCCATAACATATATCTGTGTGTCTAGCATCTCTCGTTTCGGACACACACTCACATGGTACTGCAAAGACATATTTATATCACTACATAGTAAAATTTATTTTAAGATTTATTAGATACTAGGCTTCGCCCGTGGTACATATTTCGCAATAAAAGGTAGCCTATGTCCTTTCTCGGGTATCAAAATATCTCTATACCAAATTTCATGCAAATTGGTTCAGTAGTTAAGGCGTGATTGAGTAACAGACAGACAGACAGAGTTACTTTCGCATTTATAATATTAGTATGGATAGTATGGATAAGTTACGTATTATGTAAAATTAAATTGTAATATTGACATGATTTTAAAAGAGCAAGAGTTTCTTGCCGGTTCTTCTCCATAGATACTGCTTTCCGAATCGGTGGTAAATGTTAAAAATATGTAATGACGATATAAAAGTGCTTCTAAAAGTAGTCTAATTGAATAAATAAATGTTTGAGTTTGAGTCTGAGTTTAGTATAAAACTAAATCACTTTCTCTGTCCCTATGTATGCTTAAATCTTTAAAACTACGCAACGGATTTTGATGTTTTTTTTATATAGAGAGATTGAAGAAGACTTATATGTATTTTATTTATTAATTCTTCATTTTATACACAGTTAAGTAATATTAGTAGTTATATTTTTGTATACAATTGACTGCCTCATGGTTGTTTTTATATCTTAATACAGTGGAATCCGTTTATAAACACGTCATAATAAACGGACGTCATACAAAGCATTTTGTAGAAAATAAACAATTTCCTGTTTTTGTTAGTATTTAATTCAGAGAAACAAAATAGAGATGCCTACACATTGAGACTCAGAACAAACAAAAAAAAGTGATGTCGGATATCTCAATTTTCCCAAATAGAAATTAGTGTTGAAAGTTTTAGAATTCATTTCGGTCAGTATAACCGGACAATTTATTAAAAATTGGTCACAATAAACGACATGTTCTTTGTATAAACGATGTATATAAACGATGTCATTTTATCCGACTTTTATTAAGAATTTTATATGAAAACCAAACTTTGCTGTGTAATACGTCATAATAAGCGGTTGGTCAATATAACCGGAGTCATAATAAAAGGATTCTACTGTATACATAAATCTCGTGTCACAATGTTTGTCCTCAATGGACTCCTAAACCACTTAACCGATTATAATAAAATTCGCACACCATGTGCAGTTTGATCCAACTTGAGAGAGAGGATAGTTTAAACATGTAGGTACCACGGGCGAAGCCGGGGCAAACCACTAGTACATATAATAAATCTGTAGAAGTTCTATATACAGATCACAGACCCTCATAATGGACAATTGCAGCCGTGCGAAACCAGGTAAAGTCGCTAGTTTATGGAAAAAAATCTATTGTTCTTTGTATCAATAAAACTAGAAAATGGACATTATGGACGATAGGGCAGATTAACAATTATACTTACATCAAGTTGCACATCCTTAACCACGTGCGTCGAATCGAACGGACAATTCAGTTTCTTACAATTTGGATGCTGTTTTCTACACTTCTGTAGATGTCCGTGCATCCTGTAGTGTTCCACTTGGTGTGCCTTGTTGTAGGGGCAGGTTGTCATTTGGTGTGGGTTTGGTTCCGCCATTACTGTGAAAATAAAACATTTATCAATCTAAATACATTTAGCGTCATGTGACGATCTGGCTAACACACAATATTTTATTATTTGTATTTGCGTAGTATGCGTGCCGCGACTATGTCATAGAATAATAAATATTATAATTATTTTGTATGGGTGTAATGCATGTCTGTATTTTTTGTGTTTTGTGTGATGAATGTTTGTGTTATAATTAAATCCATACTATAATATTATAAATGCGAAAGTAACTCTGTCTGTTACTCAATCACGCCTAAACTACTGAACCAATTTGCATGAAATTTGGTATGGAGATATTTTGATACCCGGGATAGGACATAGGCTACCTTTTATTGCAAAATAATATGTACCACAGGCGAAGCCGGGGCGGACCTCTAGTATGAAATAAAATATTTAAATACTTATTATGTGTAAAATATACGTATGATAAACTACATACACTACAATATTGTGTGTTAGCCACAACTACACTGACAACAGGTGGACGAAGACTGTGACTATGTGTAAAGGTCCCCATGGTCACAGAAGCATAGGAAGACCTAAGGCAAGATGGAGGTATGAGATTGTAACCATCGGAACCCATAATTGGCCAAATTTTGCAAAAAACCGCATTAAATGGCAATCTCTGGAGGAGGCCTTCACATGAAGAGGGGTTGATTGTTTTTTTTTTATTTACATCAACATGTAGTGTAGCATGGTTGTGAAATCTTTTATTTATGTACATAAGAAGTATAATATAAGAAGTCTGTTCACAGCAAAATTCATATGATAAGTGTGCAAGTGTAGTAATTTCTCTTCAAATTCATTATTTATTAATTATAACTATAACTATAGCGTCAATGTGGTCAATTGTGAACAGGGGTGATTGGAAACAACTCCACTTTCATCATTAATACCTATTCTAAATAACTTTTACAACTATAATATTTCATTTCATAGATCTGATATGAACAATATATAGTGTAAGTAATTGTTTTTATAAAATGAATCTTTTCATACGCTGATATTTCTAAGAAAGACACCTGAAGCCTGTTGTCATTGTTAATTGTGCCACTATTCTTAATATACTTGATTTGTAGGGCATTACCTATCTTATGGCATGCACAAAATACTTTTAAAATATTCTTAATAATATTATAAATTTAAAAGTTACTTTGTCCATCTGTCTCTTCTTCAAGCCTTACTCACTTCTTTGGATGAAATTTGATACAAATATAGTTTGAGATCTGAGAAAAGACACAGGATGGGGATTTATCAAATCCCACGGGATGGGTCATGGGGTAACTATGCGGATTTTACTTTGACAACGCGGGCGAAGCCGTGGCCGGAAAGCTAGTTCAAAATAAATTACCACGACTTGATCTGTTAATTTTTACATTGATTCAAGGTTATTTATTAGTTATAGTTGTATACGTAGTATATTATTATTAGTCTGTGGTTATAGTTAAAAAAAATCTCTGTGTAAACTGTAAAGTTTAATCACAAGTCTGACTACCTTATTCACGTTCAAGTAAAAGTTTCTGAGTCGGTATTTTTAAAAAAAGCTGACGTAAAATAACAGTCAATAAATTACAAATGAATAACATATTTCCAAATGTAGGTACTTACTGGTTTTAAATACAGAAAATCTGGGACTTTTGAAAATGTTATCCTCACAATTTGGACTAAGTTTTTATTTGCTTAACTTCTGTTTCTACGTCACCAAAATAGTTATTTGAGTAGTAATATAGCGTCTTAAGCGTAGCGGTCAATCCCCGACGTACGTCGGCTCAAGGCCGCGGTGCTGGATGTATCACAGATAACTATATATTAGTCAGAGAGGATGTATCACGTAGTATTTGTATTCTCTTTGGATGTATCCTACTGACGATCGTGCGCGCATCAAGCATGGCTAGGGTTGCCAACTTTTATTTGAAGAAATAGAGTATAATTTGGAAAATCCAAAAGTGCACGCCTCATAATTTTTTTTTAATAAATATTTATTAATTATTATTTTTGTTTATTTAATAACAATTAAACCACATCGAATCAGACCCTGAAAAATGAAAGGGTTCTATTCCTGAGCATACTCAATGGACGATGTTTCATACAAAACAATAAAAATATTTTTGCGTTGCGATGCGGCCCGGCCCGATCCGCCTAGTGGACGCCTAGCATAAGCTGTAGTCCACGTATACGCAAATGGTTGATGGAAGAAACCGCACATTCCTTTGATAAAGCTCCTCCCGTTTTGCAATTACAACCAATCGAACATACGACGTGGCGGCGCTATCGGTGTTTTACGAAATATATCCTTCGACACATCATACCACAACTTTCTACTATCAAGCGATTTAGAGCTAGCGCGCACCACGACTTTATGCAGCGTGATTATTTTATCGCAGAAATACAACGTATGAGTTACTATGACAATGCGCGCACATGCGATTAAATAATCGCAACGATTTTAAAATTGTGATTTGTCACATTTTGCTGCGACTGCTCGCGACGCGATTGTCGCGAAAATGAAATGCAGAATATGAAATTGTATGGTACCGCGCGCACTGCCATAATAAAATCGCACACTCGGGCCCGGCCGGCACTTCACAGTTCACTTGTGTTTCGTCTGTCCAACAGTAAACATCGTAGTGGTATAGGTACTGTTTGGTAAACATAAACTCAGTAATCTGTCAAAAGTTTGAATTAATTTATTTATTTATTTAACACTTTATTGTGCAAGAAACAAAATATACATAAATCTTACAATAATAAAAAATAATAAAAAAGCACAAAGGGCAGCCTTTTGGCGGAATTTTCATTCTATAATAGCCAAAGAATTTTTTGGGATACATCCATATCAGAAATACAATGAATATGGATATCCATACATGGAAGTTCATTGTATTTCTGATAAAAGAAACCTTGGACAATTCTATCTGCTGTAAAAGGATGAGTCCAATATTGACGAATTTTCTTTTTTTTTCTTCTTATCCTCCGAAGTAGTAAATAAAGACAAGCAACTTGTACGAAATCCATGATGAAAGTGAGTAATGATCACTATTAAATTATCGCTGTGCGCGCACCGTACTCTCTGCGATTTTCTACAGCGCGATTTTGAAATCGTGTCGCAAAAATAAAAATCGTGGTGCGTGCTTGGCCTTAAAGTATAAACAGACGTTCGAATTTGGTACGGACCTTGGTGCGCTCCGGACCATATTCGATCATGTGTACAGTGGTCCGCCGGACATAATTATTATTATTGACGGTACGGTCGGTTCGATGGTTTTTTCTTCCGAACTTGGTGCGGACCGTACCAAATTCGCGCGTGTGGACGGTCGATCGCACCGGACAGCGCTTTAGTCATAGACTATATACTTATTACAGCTTTAGTCACAGTTCTACCGCCAAACAAAACGGACGTCGGTCGATCGTTATCAATGGCGATGGCGTCGGATGACGTGGCTATTACTGAAAAAAGATTAATAATATAAATTTTAGAACTCTACAAAGATTTATGATATGACTGCATATGTCTGAATGAATCCCTGTCTTTTAAATATAATTTTGTCCATTCTTTTCTCTTCGTTTTCTTCTTTTCAATGGTTGTAACTTGTACTTGTACTTGTACCAAAAGAAGCCTTGAACTGAGGTCTACATGTGAAAAAAATACAACATTCTAACCACGAATTTATTACGAGAAATAGATTTTCAAAGAATTCGGTTTGACTTTTAATGAGATTACTATGATCAATGCTCGAAATATTCACAAAAAAAGGAGATTAATTTGTATTAATTTGATATTATTGAATTGTCTTATAAATCTAAGATATTTTTTTTGTTCAGTTAATTTATTACATACAAGGATTAAGTACCTACCTATAATAATATATTGAAATATCGACTTTAACTAACGACTAAAACCTAAACAAAAACTTGGTAATAGATAGATGATATATATAATTTTGTTTACTAGGGACAACCCTGACATTCTTTGAAAATCTATATCTTGTAATAACTTCGTGGCTAGAATGTGGTATTTTTGTCACATGTAGAACTCAGTTCAAGGTTTCTTTTGGTACTAAACAGAGCTTCTACTAACGCCTGCATATAATATAAAAAAATAAAAACGAAAATCAGTAAAAATTACAATACTTTCGCCTCTATCGACAATATCGAAAATTCTGGCGAGTCGATCGCACCGCACGAGTACGGTGGTCCGGTCGCACGGCGCACCAGTTCGAACGTCTGTTTAAAGTATTAGATCTACTAACATACTTACTGACGCCTATAATCGGCAATGAAGACTACCCAGATGACGAAATGGACGCACTACCGATAACGTTACAATACTTACCAAAGGAAAAAGAACGTGACGCAGACATTGATATTCGCAAAATGGTTTTGGAGACGCTAAACAAGTTATGTGCTACGAAGCATGGAAGGGAGGTACTACGAAATAATGGCGTGTATTACATATTACGAGAATATCATAAATGGGAAAAAGATCCGAAAGTTTTGCTCGCTTGTGAAAATGTGGTAGATATATTAATACAAAAGGAGGAGGAAGTAGGTGCAGATGATTTATCTAAAGTTGATGTACCGGAGGACATGAAGGAAAAATTTGTAAATATGGATGAAGATTACATTAAAGATGTGCAGTCTAGTTAGTATAGAATTTTAATAAAGGACTAGCGGTCCGCCCCGGCTTTGCCCGTGGTACCTACATGTTTAAACTATCCTATCTCTCAAGTTGGATCGAACTGCACATGGTGTGCGAATTTTATTATAATCAGTTAAGTGGTTTAGGAGTCCATTGAGGACAAACATTGTGACACAAGATTTATATATATTAAGATAATACAGATGATGTATTTTAAAGTTTATACTATTGCTTCTCTAGTAGGGTTGTAAATTTTGTTATCAATGAGGGAAGAAGTCTATAATTAAGTAAAATACATCCTAATCACTACATAGTATAAAACAAAGTCGCTTTCTCTGTCCCTATGTATGCTTAAATCTTTAAAACTACGCAACGGATTTTGATGCGGTTTTTTATATTGATAAAGTGATTCAAGAGGGAGGTTTAAGTATATTATAATTTATTAGGATTAAGACAAAACGGGCGAAGCCGCGGGCGGTAAGCTAGTAATATTATAAATGCGGTTTGTGAGGATGTGTATGTGTGTGTTTGTTACTCTTTCACTCAAATACTACTGAACCAATTACAATGAAATTTAGCAAACATATAGGGTAACTTTGATTAACACATAGGATAAGTTTTATCCCAGAAATCCCACGGGAACGGGAACTATGCAGGTTTTCCTTTGAAAACGCGGGCGAAAATCTAGTTATAAATAAATATTAAATATCAAAAATCATTCAAATGTATTTTTTTACCATGGAATTGATTGGAACATAATTTTGCCAATTTTATAGATTGAAAGCTATTTTATATGTATGTTTTAATAAAAGGCATGATTATCAAATGTTTTATTTACACTTTATTTTTTATTTTTACAAAAGCAGTACAGAGAATATACATGTGGCAGTAAACTCAAACATTTTTTCTTTGGCCCTGCGCAGACGGCACACTTTTTGTGCGATCGAGTCTGCGGCGCACAAAAAGTCTGCATGGCGCGCAAAAAGTCGGTCGCGGATTTTTCACAGACTCAACGCACACGACGCACATCTTCGATCATTTTGTCGGCAGAGCTGTAGGGACGTAGACGCTATGGAAATCGTGTAAAGTGTGCGCCGTCTGCGTTAGCGCGCGTTGAAGCAAACGTTCAATTCTTTTCACACACTTTTGTGCGGAGCGGCGCGGTGTGGTCTGCCCGAATTACACGGATTTTTTGTGCGGCGGACTTTTTGCGCGTCGTGTGCGTTACTGCATATAATTTCATAGGTTCTATTTTCACAGACTAAAAAGTGCGTCACGGATAGTCTGTCGTCTGCGCAGGGCCTTAATTTTACAATAAAACAAAAAAATTATTCATAATTAACATTTGACTAACTAAACACATCAAAACGTGTTGAGCCATTTAATAGTTATGGTGGAATAGACATACATTTTGATACCATTACATTTTGGACAGTTGAATAAAAATTTAATACCATTTTTTATCCTTTAGGCATTTTAATAGAATCTGTCTTCATAAAAAGGCTGAGTTTTTGGACTAAAGTGGCTAAAGGAAAAAGGTTATGTTTTTATTCCTCTGAATAGAAATTCTTCATAATCATACTACTAAGTACTAATATACTAAACAAAACATTGTTAAGTGGTAACTGATAAAAAATACCCAAATTATAAGTTTTTATTTAACAGAAATACAAGTAAACAAACTGGGGCCGAATTATGACCACTTATTTCCAGTCAGTTTACGACGTGAATTCAACTGACTGGCAAATTCATATAATACTTACCATAATTAAACATGGCTGGTTATTGCGATCTTAATATGAATTTGCCAGTCACTTCAATTCACGGCGTAATCTGTCTGGAAACGAGAGATCATAATACGTCCACAGAGTAATGTTTGTTCTAAACAAAAACAAAGATTCTCAAATATTTATGGTATTACCACGAAAGAATTTAAACACAGTTTAACTTTAAACCAGGGATCTGTTCATTTAATAGTTGTCTATGTGAAATACGACAAAACCAGATTAAAGAGAACACGCGCTTAAAGTTAAGCCCTGTCTAAAGTTTTTTGTGGTAAGACGGTTAGTTCTATTAGCTGACAATTTTACATATTTCAACAGGAAAAAAATATGCACTGCTACGCTGTACTATAACCAAAACTAGAGTTTTCACTTGGGGTTGCGTTATCAGGTAAGGGTAAAGAAGACGAATCGTAACAATATAGTCCATTCATCTATACTAATATTATAAAGCTGAAGAGTTTGTTTGAATGCGCTAATCTCGGGAACTACTGGTCCGATTTGAAAAATTCTTTCAGTGCTAGATAGCCCATTTATCGAAGAACGCTACAGGCTATAATATCTCATCACACTAAGACCAACAGGAGCTGTGTGAGCTTACTCTTCAGCTATATAATATTAAGTATAGATTATGTTAACATTTAACATTACAATAGAAAATTTGCTAAATCTACCCACATTTAAAAAAATATATTTTTTTTTTTTAAATACGTCTTTTTTAAATGAAACAAACAATTATAATAATTGATATTGTCATTTTACACACTTTTACAGGTAATTATAAAAAGTCCAGGGTTGTCACATAACATAAAATTAGAAAAAAAAGCTTTTTTTGTCATATTACTACTTATACCAAAAACCGTGCTACACATAAAAACAATTCAACCCAAAGGTTGTCTGGTAGAGATTACTCATTTCCGTTAAGTCTATCTTACAAATAGCTTTTTTCTCTTTTGTTTTTTGTGTTAAAAATAGCACATTTATACTTTTTATATTATTTTTTTTGAGTTTTTTGTTGGTAGTAACAGTAGGTAGTAGGCAATAAACAAAGATTGTCTGGTAGAGATTACTAATTACAGTTAAGTTTTAAGTTTACCTTACAAATTATCTTTTTTTTTTAAACAGCACAATTATATTCTTTCTTTATACTTATTTCTTTTTCTACAGCAATTATACTTTTATTTTTGATGTTAAACATAGCACAATTACATTCTTATTATTTATTTTTTATTTTTTTGTTGGTAAGTACCAAATTAGAATTATAATGAAAAAATATTTTTTTTACAGAATCTTACCCTTAAAATATAAATTAATTATTAGTAGGTGGTTTGTATGTCTGTATCGCTATCTTCCTGGCCATTCGTCTCTCCGAAGGAGTCGCACCTTTCACTTTCATTATGATATGAGGAGCTTTCGCCGCTACATCTGGCTTGTAGGTTGTTGTTGCGTCCTGAAATTTTAATTATTTATTTATTTTTACATATATTAATTATAGACATTAGTTAGAACTATTTGTTATAAGAATATTTGTAGTAATTTTGTTTATAATTTATAAATAAACAATATATGTACCTATAAATAACGATTGTGACAAAAATCTATACTAATAATATTATAAAGCTGAAGAGTTTTTTTGTTTGTTTGAACACGCTTATCTCAGGAACTACTGGTCCGATTGGAAAAATTATTTTGGTGTTTCCCAGTTATCGATGAAGGCTATAGGCTATATATCATCACGCTAAGACGAACAGGAGCGAAACACTGCAGGTAAAACCGCGGAGCACAGCTAGTAAGTGTGCTGTGTCTTGATCATATGACATATAATATTTTTGCCTGTGATATTTTACTAAATCAGGTGATCAGTTTAACATGAGCCTATTTAAAATAAATAAAACAAAAATAATACAAGCGAAGCCCGGATTTACTAATAATAAAACTATACTCACACATTCCCAAGTCTCCTCACAAGGGGCTATTGGTTGAGTTTTCAATTCGACAACTGGCTTGTATTCATCATCCATAACATATATCTGTGTGTCTAGCATCTCTCGTTTTGGACACACACTCACATGGTACTGTAAAGACATATTTATATCACTACATAGTATAATTGATTTTAAGATTTATCCATACTAATATTATAAATGCGAAAGTAACTCTGTCTGTCTGTCTGTTACTCAATCACGCTTAAACTACTGAACCAATTTGCATGAAATTTGGTATGGAGATATTTTGATACCCGAGAAAGGACATAGACTACTTTTTATTACGAAATATGTACCTACCACGGGCGAAGCCCGGGCGGACCGCTAGTTAGATATAAGTTACATATTATGTAAAATTAAATTGTAATAATGACATGATTTTAAAAGAGCAACTATGGAGTTTCTTGTCTGTTCTTCTCCATAGATACTGCTTTCCGAATCGGTGGTAATGTTAAAAATATGTAATGACGATTTAAAAGTGCTTCTAAAAGTAGTCTAATTGAATAAATAAATGTTTGAGTTTGAGTCTGAGTTTAGTATTCAAAACAAAGTCGCTTTCTCTGTCCCTATGTATGCTTAAATCTTTCAAACTACGCAACGGATTTTGATGTTTTTTTTTTATACATATAGAGAGATTGAAGAAGACTTATATGTATTTTATTTATTTATTCTTCATTGTATACACAGTTAAGTAATATTAGTAGTTAGATTTTTGTATACAATTGACTGCTTCACGGTTAAGTTTTTATATACTTAATTATGACAATTAGGTAGAAGTTCTATATACAGATCACAGACCCTCATAATGGACAATTGCAGCCATGTGAAACCAGGTAAAGACGCTAGTTTATGGAAAAAAATCTATTGTTCTTTGTATCACTAAAACTAGACAATGGACATTTGCAAAAGCTGAAGAGTTTGTTTGTTTGAACGCGCTAATCTCGGGAACTACTGTTCCGATTGGAGAAATTCATTCAGTGTTAGATAGCTCATTTATCGAGGAAGGCTATAGGGTATAATATATCATCACGTTAAGACAAGCAGGAGCAGAGCACTGCAGGTAAAACCGCAGGGAGCAGCTTGTACTTAACAAAAATGTGTTGCTAATTGTAACACAAAAAGGGACGATAGGGCAGATTAACAATACTTACATCAAGTTCCACATCATTAACCACGTGCGTCGAATCGAACGGACAATTCAATTTCTTACAATTCGGATGCTGTTTTCTACACTTCTGTAGGTGTACGTGCATCCTGTAGTGTTCCACTTGGTGTGCCTTGTTGTAGGGGCAGGTTGTCATTTGGTGGGGGTTTGGTTCTGCCATTACTGTAAAAATGAAACATTTATCAATCTAAATACATTTAGCGTCATGTGACGATGTGGCTAACACACAATATTTTATTATTTGTATTTGCGTAGTATGCGTGCCGCGACTATGTCAAAGAATAATAAATACATATTAAATTATTTTGTATGGGTGTAATGCATGTCTGTATTTTTTGTGTTTTGTGTGATGAATGTTTATGTTATAATTAAATACGAATATAAATATGAAATAAAATATTTAAATTGTACTTGTTATGTGTAAAATATACGTATGACATACACTACATACACTACAATATTGTGTGTTAGCCACAACTACACAGACAACAGGTGGACGAAGACTGTGATTATGTGGTAAGGTCCCCATGGTCACAGAAGCATAGGAAGACCTAAGGCAAGATGGAGGTATGAGATTATACCATCGGAACCCATAATTGGCCAAATCTTGCAAAAAACCGCATTAAATGGCAATCTCTGGAGGAGGCCTTCACATGAAGAGGGGTTGATTGTTTTTTTTTTTTTACATCAACATGTAGTGTAGCATGGTTGTGAAATATCTTTTATTTATGTACTTACATAAGAAGTCTGTTCACAAAAAAAGGCAAAATTTATGTAGTAGCAATTTCTCTTCAAATTCATTATTTATTAATTATTACTATAGGGTCAATGTGGTTAATTGTGAATAGAGGTGATTGGAAACAACTCCACTTTCATCATTAATACCTATTCTACTATAGTATAATATATATAGTATAGTATAATATTTCATTTTATAGATCTGACATGAACAATATAATTATAGTGTAAGTAATTGTTTTTATTTTTAAGCCTGTTGTCATTGTTAATTGTGCCACTATTCTTGAAATACTTTGTCTGTAGGGCATTACCTATCTTATGGCATGCACAAAATACTTTAAAAATATTCTTATTAATATTAATAAAAATATTCTTAATATATAAATATAATAAAGATACTTTGTCCGTCTGTCTCTTCTTCAAGGATCAAGCCTTACTCACTTCTTTGGATGAAATTTGATACAAATATTTTTTTTAAGATTTGAGAAGACACAGGATGGGGTTTTATCAAATCCCACGGGGTACTATGCGGATTTTACTTTGACAACGCGGGCGAAGCCGCGGCCGGAAAGCTAGTTCAAAATAAAAACTACCACGACTTGATCTGTTAATTTTTACATTGACTCAAGGTAATTTATTACTTACGTTAAAAAAAATCTCTTGTGTAAAGTTTAATCAAAAGTCTGACAACCTTATTCACATACAAGTAAAAGTGTATTCTGAGTCGGTATTTTAAAAAAAAAAGCTGACGTAAAATAACAGTCAATAAATTACAAATGAAAAAAATATTTCAAGATGTAGGTACTTACTGGTTTTAAATACAGAAGATCTGGGACTTTTGAAAATGTTATCCTCACAATTTGGACTAATTTTTATTTGCTTAACTTCTGTTTCTACGTCACTAAAATAGTTATTTGATTAGTAATATGAGTATTGAATCTGGACACAACAAAGGGACCACAGAAAGGGACCAACGGCAGCTCAAAATCTCAAATGACAATAATGAATAATCGATGATCGTCGATCGAACATGACACAGATGACAGAACAATCACAGATAAAAATCATGACATGCAACTTCCATGTTTTGGGATTGGCCCAAGCATAGAGGTCTATGTTTAGCTTGTGTTTCTATGGCTGCTTAGATTATCCCTTATTCAAACGCGAGCCTGTGGAGGAGCTAACAAAAAAGTAAGATACGTTCCTGGGTAATTTTGGGTCGTAGATTTCAAAAATACACACAAAAAAGGGGTTAGTGGGGGGGAAGTACCCTTTTTTCGGTGGGAAGTATATATCCCGTCATCTGTTCTCTCTTGTAAAAAGTTTGGAAAGGTGGGAACTATAGCTCCCAGTGTCCACTCCAGACATCAATATTTTAAAACACTAGTTAGTTGCCCTGACTCCACTTGTGAATTTAATGTTATCGTAAAAAATTATAAAGATCAAGTTTTTTAATAAAGGAGGTGAAAGTACTCATCAATGCAAGTTTATTTTACTGAGGAAAGAATTCGGGAATTGAAAAATGAATGACTTCAACATAAAAATGGCATTTTTCTAAAACAAAATAAAAACAATAGGTAAATACTAATGTATTGAGTTAAGATTTCTAATTATCTGATCAGGAAATAACAAATAACAATAAATAAGTTGCTTATACCAACTAAAAAAGATTTTTTAGACACACAGATTTTATATATAGAATTTCCGAATGTCGTGTGCAGTGACGAACACTGGGATGATATCTTCCCACTTAAAGACTTAATTTCAATCGACTCTACCAAGGTATAAACGAAAGATACTGGGCATATTTTTACGTTTCACGCAACCGTAATATAGTCTAGTTTACATAGCTAGAACTCAAATCTACTTATCTAATTTTTTTTGAGCACTACACCAAAAACTAAAAAATAACGGTCGTTTTCGGCTGCAAAATCATGTCACCTGACTTTGACGTGTGTTTACCATGACATGTAATAATTCTCTGAAAAGTGTTTCCATGAAAAAAAGTTCTCTAAAATGTTAAGATTGCGTAGATAAATATTACACTGCATTAGGTTTAAGCATATAAAAATAAAACATGATTTACTTCAATCTGAGACGTGGGAAGTATAGCTCCCAGCGTTTTAATAAGGGTTATACACCTAGGTGTATAATCTAAGTATGGCTGTTTTCCAATTACAGAGCATAATGCGACTCAGTGCCGCACAATGCCGAATTATTCTGATGCTTTATTGGAACGTGAAACGCACCAGCAGGTTGCGCTAAGTTCAGTGTTGAAAAAAAAATATTCATAGAGTTAGCAATAACCTCATTTAATGTGTAAATAAAGTGGTATACATAATAATTGGTTGAAAAATATTTACGGTTATTTTAAGTAATTTGGATTTTGATTATTTAATTAAAATTTTTTTGAATGTTTGTACCTTTATCCATACTTATATTTATTTTTTTAACACAATTTGAATTAACTTTGATTATTTCGAAAAAACTACAATGAAACGAAAGCTTTAAATTTTTTTCCAACAATTAATAATTACTAACGATAAATCGATTGCACGCATCAATTCACGCGCATTACTTTTATGAGTGCTCGATTGTGCGAAGCGTTGCTGTAGTTGGAACATTCAACGTTGAGCATTATGCCGCATAATGCGCTCTAGTGCTGTAATTAGAAAACGGGGTATACCTCTAGGTCTCTGCAGACTGCATCGACTTGCGACAGATCTCGGTGGTTATCGGTCTAATTTCATATATCGCCCGCACGGCTTTTGATTTTGTTTATTTGAAAATAACGAGTCAATGACAAAGTCGTGAATGCTCTCGTGAAGAAACTATACAGTCAATAGGATTTTATGAGAACTTAAGATGGAATAGTGATTATTTTTATTATTCCTATCTCGGCACTCGTAAGATCTCGTGTGTAAATACCTCCACGATAAGTTGCGGAAGTATGATCCACGAGCTTCTCGCAGGACATTTATTGCAGAAATAAATTTCAGGACATGTAAACGATATTGCAAAGAACTCATGCAAAACTTCCGCGAGTTTACTTACAAGTGGAAACACTGCCTTAGAGTATGTATTCTCTTACGTAGTACATATTTGTATTCTCTTTGTATGCTCTAGGTGCTCTAGCCCGAGGAAAAAAAATGTGTGCGTGTACTAGTGTACACACGTAAGAAGTGAAACTTCTTTATGACCTTATTTTCCAAAAAATAATTTACTATATGCAACTTTACAGAAATACGTCGAATCACGCGTGGTAGGGATAAGAAAAATGTCACGCGTAACGAAAAAATGTTACGTTAAAGTTTCACTTCAATAACCTGTGACAATAAGTAATAACCGACGAGAGGCATTGACATCGTCGATGTATACCAAGAAGCTTATATCTAATACACTGGAGATTGCACTATGACCAATAACTTGCATTGTAACAAGAAAATATGACGTTTAATGACGCCTGTATACTTTTTCCTCCCTTTCACACCAACTTGCCAAGTTAGGTGTGAAAGGGATAAAAAAACATACAGGCGTCACCAAACGTCATACTTTCTTGTTACAAGTCAATGGTCACAGTGCAATCTCCAGTGTATTAGATATAAGTTTCTTGATGTATACAATATTATTTCATTTTAGATAACTTTTTAACTTGTTTTTAACCAATTTTTATCTACATCATATTCTATGAGAATTTTTTAACCCATTTTAATGTGTATTTCACAGACATTTAAAGTAATGTTTAAACATCTGTGATGTATTTGCATTATTTTGTATTTTAATTTTATTTTGTCTGTGGTTAGTTAAAAACTTCAAATGTCAAAACAATAAAGATTTGAAATATTACTCTGAGTTTGAAATAGATTTGAATTTTGATGAGAAAGCGAACTGGTAAAAGTTTAACTTGAGTTCTTGGGTTGATGACATTTTGCTTCTTCTGAAATTTGTATTCCTTTTTTGAATTATTTGTGTTATTGAGCGCATGTTATATTGAGAAAAAGTTTAGCTAGCTTATACCTACTTCAGGCTACAAATTTAATAACGAGGTAGTCTTAAATTTACTGGTAAGTTATCTGCCTTAAAGGCTAAAATGTACCTTAAGGGCCATAGAGTTGGGCAACCAAAATTTTTTTGGAGAAAGGTCTATGCCTAAGTAACTGACCCGTAAAATCTTAACCGGCGGAGATTTATAGTTTTTTAGAAATTAATTATCAAAGTTTCATAATTTTTCATACAATTTCGAGCAACCATCTTGACATTTGTTTTTTTTGTTGCGTTTCGATGGCGTTTCGTTCTTGCAAGTACAATTCTTGTAAAATGTAATTTTTTTCAATGATGGAATATTATGTATTCAATATTAAGCTGCGAAAGTCCGAATCTAGCTAAAAAACGTTACGCTAAAATAAGCATTGCATTATCATAAGACTTGCCACAGAACCGAAGCTGTCAACCCCGAATTCCACGTGGTCTTGTCTGCCCTACCCCTAGAGTGTATGTAAAAAGCCGGAGGCGCGGAGGGAGAGGAAGACCGTGCTTTGTCACGCAAGGGCGGAAGGGCTGCACTTCCCGTAGCGCCGGAGCTAAGGCAGTGTCTGACACAATATAAAAATCGATTTTTGAAAAATCGATTTTTTTCAAATTTGTATTTGCAATGTAAATATAAATCCATTTTTATGTAGCCCAAGAATGGTACCATAATAAACAATCTCTGGGATCTCTTATCAGTAAAATCAGGAATTTTTTTAGTTCAGGGAATTCGATAATATTGTGAGTACATTCAGTTAATTCTAAATATTTTTTTTTACCATAAAAGAAAAAATCGAAAGTCGATTTGAGATCGAGCACACGAATTGGGTTAGCCCGCTTTGAGTAGCAGATCTGAATCGGAGCACCCTGACTTGAGTCAAATTAGGTCACTTTGAGTAGCAGATCTGAATCAGAGCACCCCAACTTGAGTCGATTTAGGTTACATTGAGTAGCATATCCGAATCAGAGCACCCCGACTTGAGTCGAGTTAGGTCACTTCGAGTAGCAGATCCGAATCGGAGCACCCCGATCCCACGTGGTTTTGTCTGTCACACAACTAGAGTGTTTTTGTAAAGCGAGGGGGCGACGAAGCGAGTCTTCTGGCGAAGCCCACTCGTTTCCCCCTCCTTAAAAAAGTTTACATTTTCACCCTAAACTATTAAAAAAAATGTCAAAAATTACTGTATTTTATGTTGTATTCTTATCCCCCCTCCTTTTTCCAACCCTCCCTGCCAAATCTCCTCTCCATTACCCCCTTTTTCCTATTACATTTCGTAACATAACCTCAAAAATTGTTTTGCATTTTTCTCGAAAAGGGGGGGGGGGTTCCGAACCTCCCCCTTCACAGAGGGGGTTCCTCTCCCCCCCTCCTCACCTCCTCCCCCCCTTTACCCCCCCCTTCAACGGCCTTTAAAGTACATTTTTACCTTTAAATTTCTCATGATAACTAGTTTCCGTTAGTATAATATATATAACTAGCGGTCCGCCCCGGCATCGCCCGTGGTACATATTTTGCAATAAAATACCTATGTTCTTTCTCAGGGTCTAAAGATTGTCTGTGCCAAATTTCATCAAAATCGGTTGAGAGGTTTAAGCGGGAAAGCGTAACAGACAGACAGACAGAGTTACTTTCGTATTTTATAATATTAGTATGAAAGTAGGAATAGTAGGGATAGGGATATTTGGGCTTCAAAATAAACTTATGAGGTGAAAAACTATCCACACAGGTAAAGAAAAACAGTGGCAACTTAGTACTGCTGTACTTCAAAGGAATAAAAGTCTAAAATTCTACTTAATTTTTATTTGTATTAATTTAACTATAATGGAAAACATTTTGGAAGATCCAGTTCAACTATCCAAAGGAATCAACTTACAGTAAGTGTATTTTAAAGATAATTCATATAATTTTATTATTTAGTAGAATGAAATTTTAGCATCATTCGCTGAATTTTAGTAAAACTAAAAAAATTGTTTTTACAAAATTATAAAAAAAGTGAAGTCTCATATTCCCAAGTGGGGTAAGGGGCAGATGCATTATACATCTGTTTCACTGATCAATTTTCTATAGGGACAAGTAGGTGATCAGCCTTCTGTGTCCTGCCAGACCGAGACATTATTTTTCTTCGTCTCCACGGGGAATCGAACCCAGGACCCCTCGGTTCTACGCTCACATGTCAACCACTGTACCAAGGAGGCGGTCCAAAAATTATAGTACAGTAAAATTTTCAATTTAAGCTCTAGTGAATTTTTTGAGCATTACAATGTTTGCTAAACATATTTTTCTCAATATTTATTTTTAATTTCAGTGAATTATTAACAACGTCTACGGAATTTAGCATAGATGTTGATTTCAAGAAATCTGATCTCCCTATTGATCGAGAATTCTTTGATGATTTAGAGGATGACAGGTATACAATAGTACTTCTACTATAAAAAAATTAGTCAGGTTTTCCTTCCTGACGCTATAACTCCAGAACGCACGAACCGATTTCCACGGTTTTGCATTTGTTAGAAAGGTCTCGGGCTCCGTGAGGTTTATAGCAAAAAGAAAAGGTATCTTTGGTGGCGAAACGGAGTTCGCCGGATTTGCTAGTCAATAGTCATAGTATAAAACAAAGTCGCTTTCTCTGTCCCTATGTCCCTATGTATGCTTAAATCTTTAAAATTACGCAACAGATTTTGATGCGCTTTTTTAAATAGATATAGTGAAGGCGAAGTGGGTGTAGCCGCGGGCAGAAAGCTTGTAATAATTATTAATTAGCTATTCATATCTCATGTTGTTTTTAACAAAATTTATAGAAGTCTGTCTATGGATTGGAAAAAATATTTGTCTATAAAATATACATGTTGAAATGTAATAAAACCGGCCAAGTGCGAGTCGGGCTCGCGCACAAAGGGTTCCGTAGCAGCAAATATAATAAATTACAGTTAAATCAACCTATCTCAAAAACTATAAGAGATACTTTGATCAAACCAAAAATCGTTGAAAGAGTTAATTAGCATGCATCACCTCTATTTTTTTTAGAATTTTATACCCCGTAGTTATAAAAATAGAGGGGGGGGGACATACTTTTTACGACTTTGAGAGCTGATATCTCAAAAACCGTTCACTTTAAGAAAAATGTTTTTTAGAAAACTTTATATCATTTTAAAAGACCTTTCCATTGATACCCCACACGGGTATGTACATCGAAAAAAAAAATTTCATCCCTCAGTTACATGTATGGGGGGCCCCACCCCCAATTCTTTTTTTTACTATTTAGTGTCATATTTTTGTAGCGGTTCATACAACACATATTCCCATCAAATTTCATCACTGTAGTACTTATAGTTTCCGAGTAAATCGGCTGTGACAGACGGACAGACGGACAGACGGACAGACGGACATGACGAAACTATAAGGGTTCCGTTTTTGCCATTTTGGCTACGGAACCCTAAAAAGGATTTCTAAGTAAATCATTATTTTATAAGCTTTGCACATGTATGTTTGTAAACGACTGCTTTAGACTCGATTTTGACGCACTTTAAACAGACAGATTAAATTCAAACTTACACTTATCAATAATTGGGGATATTACAATATACCCTACTAATATTATAAATGCGAAAGTAACTCTGTCTGTCTGTCACGCTTTCCCGCTTAAACCTCTCAACCGATTTTTATGAAATTTAGCACAGACAATCTTAAGACCTTGAGAAAGAACATAGGCTACCTTTTATCAAAACACCACGCGGGCGAAGCCGCGGGCGGAAGCTAGTTTCTGATAAAAGCATGTTTTTTAGTTTTTTAAACCTATCTGTAACTTATATTTTAGTGACACAGAAGATGTTTTGCAATATATTGAGGAATCGGCTTCTAAAATGATGTTAAGCTGCCCGGAATATCATTCGTTCAGTGATTTATCAACAAAAATGATTGATTGTGTCTCTACAGGGGACGTTAAAATGCTCATTTTGGAGGAGGGTAAGTGATGGGAAATGCAACTTTATTGTATTGAATTAGAGTTGATTTTTGAATGTTAATATAGTTTGGTATTGAGAAATACTGTTTACAAGCTGTGCCCCGCGGTTTCACTCGCATTGCTCTGTTGGTCTTGATGATTTATAGCCTATAGTCTTCCTTGATAAATGGGCTATCTAACACTGAAAGAATGATACTTAGAATTTTTTTAATCGGACCAGTAGTTCCTGAGATTAGCACGTTCAAACAAACAAAATCTTCAGCTTTATAATATTAGTATAGATGACAAATGCAACTTTATTGTGTTGATTTAGAGCTGATTTTTTTGTGTATTTACAGTTAAGAATTGAGAAATACTGTTTATTAGAAATGAAACTATATTATTGTCTTGAATTAGAGTTGATATTCCAGTGGCTTTATAGATTGTTTTTGTGTAAAGCTTTTCCTAGTAATGATGGCTTTTATCCATTAGGCCATGTAATAATTGTAATTACGTATTTCCGTTGCCGCTATAACCACAAATACTAAAAATTAAAAAAAAATATATATTAATCCATCAGGCCCCGGAATCACAGACACAATAGAAAATCTATTGTGTCGCGGCCGGATCTGGCCGTTCGGGGCTCAATGACTATATCCACATAGTAAGAAACCCGTCGTGCGCGAGTCCGACTCGCACTTGGCCGGTTTTTATATCATTAACTAGCTTCCGCCCGCGGCTTCGCCCGTGTGGTGTTTTGATAAAAGGTCCTATGTTCTTTCTCAGGGTCTAAAGATAGTATGTGCCAAATTTCATCAAAATCGTTTGATAGGTTTAAGCGGGAAAGCGTAGCAGACAGACAGACAGAGTTAATTTCGCATTTATAATATTAGTAGGGATTATTTACTAAAGATGAAAGAGATAAAACACACAATATTAATTATAGGTGACGGTCCCATAATACCAGTGGACGCCGAAGTGACGATACACTATGCAGCCTACTGGGAAAAAGATAAAATACCATTCGATTCTACCCTCACTATGAACAATGGAGCTCCTATGGTAAGTTGTTTGCAGTCATACTTATTTTTTACTAGCTGCTCCGCGCGGTTTCACCCCCGTGACTCCTCTCCCGTTGGTCGTAGCGTGATGATATTAGCCTATAGCCTTCCTCGATAAATGAGCTATCTAACACCGAAAGAATTTTTCAAATCGGACCAGTAGTTCCCGAGATTAGCGCGTTCAAACAAACAAACAAACTCTTCAGCTTCAATATTGTATAGATTTTATTTTCAAACACTTTATTGTGCTGTAAACAAAACAGTAGTAGGTACAATATTAAACTAGGACAAACAACACAGCAGGTTCTCTTATTACTAAAAAGTAATTTCTTCCAGGCAACCAATAGATTGTGTGAAAACGATATTACTAAAAAATCATACTATTTTTGATGTGAAACTTTCTTAGGCGAGTTGAGAATAAAATTTCAAGGTTGCGTCATGGCAATACCATCACGTCATGGAGTAAGGCGACGATTTTGGTATCTTTGAATCTTGCCAAAGAAGTTTCACTTCTGACACGTGTGCTCGGCACATGCGCTCTTTTTCGTAATATTATAAATGTGACAGTTTTTAAACGATGAATGTTTCCTTACTCTTCACGAAATATGGTTTATAGTGTTTTTTTTTATTTAAAAATATCCAAATAATTAAATTTTTAAGTTTATTTTGATTCAAATACATAGGTTGGATGTGTAATGTAATATTTAGACAAAGCGGGTGAAGCCGCGGCGGTTATGTATATTTATTATAATTAATTATAATGTTATTATTGTTTTAGCGTATAAAACTCGGCAAAGGATCTTGCATACCCGGCCTAGAGATCGGTATAACTATGGTCAGGGGCCCCAAAGCGAGATTCCTTTTGTTAATACAGCCGGCGTTGGCTTGGGGCCCTCAGGGTGTGTTGCCGAGAGTGAGGCCCGAAGCAGCCCTGTTTACTATTGAGTTGTACACCGTTAATGATCTGCAAGCTCCTATCAGGTAAGTTTTGTATCAAAAAAAGAAAAAATGGTTGTCTGTAAAGTCGGTTTACTGACGATAGTTGAACGTGACAACGTCCGATTGTGCTTCTTTGTCGCTCGTTCCGCGCTCTCGCTTGCACTTCAAGTCTTACATGGAACGCCTCAGAGCGAGGTAACGCCGCATGAGTCATGTTTTTTCGTGCGTGCAGCCGGATCTATCGAATTATAAGACGTTGTCACGTCAAAAAAGTTTGTTACCAATGAGGTATTAGTGAAAAGTAAAAAAAAGTCTGTTTAAAGAATATTTAACTCTAGCTGTGCCGCGCGGTTTCACTAGCGTGGCTTCGCTCCTGTTGGTCTTACCGTGATGATATATAGCCTTATAGCGGTTACCTATCTTAATCTCGAATTTTAATATTCCGAATATCATAATCCAGAAAACGTTTGGACATTTTTTCATAACCCCGAATTTTAAAATTTCGAAGTTTTGTTTGCCATATAATCGCAACTCCGAATTTCATTTGCCCATTTCTTTATTTGTACGAAGTTTTACAATCCAGACGAATGAGTTCCAGACATACGAAATCTAAATGCACAAAATCCAGATGACCTTAATCCATATGCACGAAAGCCAGATTTTTAAAACACAAATTTTTGAAATACAGCTAATTGATATCCAGACAAACAATGTCCAGATTTTTGAAATTCAAATAAACGATATCCAGCAAAACGAAATCCTTCCAGGGGGACGCAGCACGAACCTAACCTAACCTTCTGAATAGATTTTAACGCTTTAACCTTTCTGTAATGGGCAAGTAAAACAATAGCGAGTCGGTTCTGGCACTCGCCGGCCGCTGCCGCGGCACGCTCGCTTCGCTCGCTCGGCTCGTGCGTGGGGGGTCACAGTTCAAACCTAACCTAACCTACTGAGTCTAATTTGACACTTAAACCTTTCTGTAATAGGCAAGTAAAACAATAGCGAGTCAGTTCTAGCGTGGGGGTCGTAGTTCAAACCTAACCAACTGAGTCGACTTTGACACTAAAACTGGTCTGTAATGGACAAGTAAAACAATAAATTTACTTACTGACAATGATTATTTTCAGTCGATAGTAAAGGTATAATCACGATTGTATGGAAATCAAATAAAAAGATTATGAAAATCTGGCAATAGTTTATCTGTTATACGATTATATGGGAACCAAATAAAAAGATTATGAAAATTTGGCAATAGTTTATTTGGAAAATGGTACGATGGGAAACAAAAAAAAGTATTCTGAGAATCTGGTATAATGAGATCTGTATTATGAGAATACGGGAAACAAAAAAATACTTTTTAAAAATTTGGTTTTGGTGCATCTGGAAATTGATTCATCTGGGAAATTAAAAAAGGAATTTTAAAAATTTGTCATTCATTACATCTGTCTTTTAAAAGTTCTAACAACCGTTTTCGGGGTTTTAAGATTCGGGTAATAGAAATTCGAGTTTTTAATAGGTTACCCCTTATAGCCTTCCTTTCATACCAATTTATTTTATGATTTTAAAGTGAAACTTTTATTACATCGTCTCAAACTTTTTGGTCTGTGTAGCGCATGTCGCGTGACGGTCGAACCATGCGATAATTATCGTACAAATACGATAATTTTGTGCCTAAGTTTCACTTTTACCGTGGTTTCATAAAACCACACAACATTTTTTTTGTTTATTGTCTTGTTAATTTAATTACAGGTTCAACGACCTGCCATCCGAAGAACAAAGCAAATTCGAAGTGACCACAAGAACTGTGAACTCGTTACACGCTCAAGCCAAAGATTTCTTCGCCAAACGGAAATACAACAAGTGCATAAAAAACTATCAACAGTCCATGTACGTTCTTAATTTATCTGTGGTCAAAAATGCCACGGAGGAAGCGGAAGTGAAGCGTTTAAAAATAAATACATATGTCAATTTGGCGGTGTGCTATTATAAAATAAATAAACCGAAATACGTGATCAATATGTGTGAAAATCTTGATTTTGTCACCGATATAAATAAACATTGCAAAGCATTGTTTTATTACGGTCGAGCGTACGAAATGTTAGGTAAAACGGATGACGCGTTAAAGTACTATAAGTTAGCATTGAAATTGGAACCTAAAAATCGCGATATCGGTAAAGCGTTAGCTAATTTGGATAAATACAATAAAAAATCGGCGGAAAATGAAAAGGAATTGTGGCAGAATGCTCTCCGGTCTGTGCCTGAAAAGAAAAAAGTTGTCTATGACGTTGACAGTGACTTTTTAAACACGGTTCGTGACATGTGTCAAGATTTGGCGGGAAGTGACGAATATACGAAGTTTGAACTGCCAAATAGTTTTACGAGTAACGAAGTTAATTGTATCAAGGATTTGTGTTCTGAATTTGACGGTCTAATTGTGCAAGAAGACGGTGAAGGAAAGAAGAAAAAGGTTTTTATTATTAGGAAAGATGCGTCGTGATATTAAGTAACTTTTTTACTTTACCTGTAATATTTTATTTTTTAGTATTTGGTAGTATTTTATTTTTGTGTTTTATTACGTTAAACGTACTTACTCGGTTGATTTTTAACGTCAGACGTGAAATCAACAGCCAAACATGACTGTGTCATAAATTCTTTTTGATATTCAAGTAGGTACATATATGATATAACTAGCTTTCCGCCCGCGGCTTCGCCCGCATTTTCAAAGATAAACCCGCATAGTTCCCGTTCCCGTGGGATTTCCGGGATAAAACCTATCCTATGTGTTAATCCAAGTTACCCTCTATATGTGTGCTAAAATTCATTGTAATCGGTTCAGTAGTTTTTGCGTGAAAGAGTAACAAACATCCATACAAACTTTCACATTTATAATATTAATAATAGGATATTAGTATATTACTAACTTAAATCCCTATTATTGGCAGTACTCACTCGGATCAGGAGTCGCCAATAAAGAAAAACAAGAAGTAGGATTGCTAACATTTTTATTTGATTATACTTTTTTAAAGAATATAGTTCTCTAAAGCTAGAAATTTTCAAACCCGTCCATACAGTTACTTTAAAAACTTCTATAAATGGTGAGTAATTGTTGTTGTAGTTTAAAGTTGATTTCTTCCAACCTAGAAATAGGATATCTCTTATAAAAACTTGACAATAATAATATGTAATATGTTAAAATCGGCCAAGTGCGAGTCGGACTTGCGCACGAAGGGTTCCGTACTATGGGCTTATTATTTTTTAGTACATATTTGTTATAGCGGCATAATTTGTGAATATTTCAGCTTTTTAGCTATCACGGCTTATGAGATACAGACAGACAGACAGACAGACAAGGAAGTCTAAGTAATAGTACGAAACCCTAAAACTTGATTACATTACGGGATTTGAACCCGCGTCCTTACTGTGGGAATGCCTTTCGGCTAACTTTATTTTGATTTATAAAAATAATTAATATTATAAAATTAAAGATTCAATTTTAGTGATATTTTGTTAAACAGTTATTGATATTGTTCATAAAACATTGTTACATAGTGTACAGGAGAGTTTAAAAAAATCTATGTATTACTACATTTTTAAAGGATTATATATTTTTAATACAAAGTTTATTACAGTACAATACAAACTTAATGGCGGCTCGGAACGTTGAACGAACTGATGCGCAGAAAACAATTTCAGATATTACCGGAACGTTAGAGTCGGATACCTGCGCGCTCGTGCATTCGCAGCTAACTTCCAAACCGCCAATAAGTTTAAATTGAACTGTAACCATATTTCTTACATAGTATATTTTGTTATCTTCTATCTTTTAATTATAATATTTACCTAAGCTAAGACATTGTTTTAAGTATAAATGAAAGACCAAAAAGATTTATAATTCGTTTATTAAATATTTCTTTTATATTATGTCTTTTTTTTACATAAAGAAAACACCCTTACAATACTTTATCTACAATAATTAGGCATCTTTCTTTACAGACAAATTTCTTCCAAGTTTCAACTAATGTAACTAGCTTTCCACCCGCGGCTTCGCGCGGGTTTTTCTTTCGCTCGAGTTTGCAAAGAAAAACCCGCATAGTTCCCGTTCCCGTGGGATATCCGGGATAAAACCTATGTGTTAATCCAAGTTACACTGTAACTTGATATTGATATTTGCGGAGACTCACTCATGTAATAACTTACAGCATAATAAATGAACTTTTGTGGCTTTCTTTCCCGAGGTTGAAACTGGATGAAAAATAATCAGTAAAATATAGATATAATATGTACTGCTGTACGTAATAACTACTATTAATATTTAATACCTACAACTGTAAACTAACAACTGTTGTTGATAATACCGTAAAAAGGAATATGTGTAAATGTCACAAAAGTCACTCTGACGTAGACACTAGACATTTGACAGTTGACACATAGCCGTGACGTGTTTATCACTGAACCAACTTGTTTTTTGAATTCGTTAGCAGAAATAATTATTGCTTATTCTTATTTTATCATAAAATCGATAACGCGTTCTATCACGTACCTCCACGTATATTTGCATTGACAGGTAAATTGATTTTCCATCCATTTAGCACGCTTCTTCGCCACAGTGATACGTGGTCACATATTTCGTAATTTTGAAATAAGTTTACGCGTTTAACGTTAGAAAATTGAATAAACTGTTAGATCGGTTGTGTATCTAAGTGTTAAGTGTGTGTACAAATTATTTTTAGGCAGGAAAATGTGGCGGTTCCTTATATTGTCGGCGTTGGTTCAAATAACTATATCGCAGCAATATCAACAGAAAGTCGCTCCCGGCGTCCCTCCACAGAACTATCAGGTAACAATTAACATCTTTTATTATCTATATTTAAGTTAGAAAAAAGTTTTTGTTTAAAAGTTCTTTAAAAAAAAACTTTCTCTACTTTCACTTTTTGACAGCTGTTAGCTGTGAAAAATAGGTTCAAAATAAACATGCATAAAATTGTGTTTTTGGCTATTTTATATAGTAGGTATGTAATTTTGTGGTTAAACTGGTAAAGGAGGAAAATGATGTGGAATATTTTACAGAATTGATATTGATAATATCATGAATACAATAGTATAATTATTAAACTTAATAATTAATAAAAAATATATACTTTATAATAATCTATTAAGAGATGGACCAAAGAGATGGCCTTACAGATTCAATTTATGTAATATAATAAATTTTCATTTTATTAATCGTGAATTATATTTAAACTAGCTGTGCCCTATGGTTTTACCCGCATTGCTCCGCTCCTGTTGGCTTTAGCGTGATGATATAATAAAAAGAATTTTTCAAATCGGACAAGTAGTTCCTGAGATGAGCGCGTTCAAACAAACAAACTCTTCAACTTTATAATGTTAAGTATAGATATAGTATAGATTTATGATGTTGAAGATAATTCTCAATATGTTTTGAAGTTACAATTAGATATAAAAGTTACATAATATAAATGATATTGATATAAAAGTGGTAGAACTGGGTTCTAAAGATTACAAATAAATCAACAAACATCCTATTAGCATATTTTAGATAATAAATTACTAATTTATTCAGTAAAACTTATTTTAAAGGCTTATGTTAAATACAATTTTAAATAATAAATTGGTATATGATTGCATTGCATGCATGATTGAACAGTGTATAACCTGTACAAGAAAATGCCATCACTTGTTCTCTACTAGAAGATATTGTTCAAATTCTTGGCTGCTTAGATACTTTACTATATTTTATTTACTAAACTGTCTACAACCTAATTAGATTTAAAAAAGATTGCAAGAACTGTCTTTTACATGATAAGGGCGCCCTCTCTATCTAGCTATAATTTTAAATTTTAAGGATCTTTATGTATACCAGTTGCAATAAATAAAGTGTAAGAATTTCTTGTTGGTTACCATTTAACAAAAAAATAGTCAATGGACTTTTTAATATAAATCTATTACTATAATCTATGGATTAACAACTACCTAGTTAAGGAGACCAAGTTGGTATTTAAACCAGTTGGTGTATCAAATTTATAATGTGTAAATTTTCTATTAGAAGTTTAATTTTATAATTATTTATTTTCAGAACTATCAACCGCCTCCTCCGCCCCCCACGCCACAACAGGTTAGTTTAAACTACTACATAATTATTAATTACGGTTCTCTTATTATTCTTATTACTAATACTCTGCTAGTCAGCTTTAGCTTCACTCATGGTACAAATATAGCCTATACCAAAAAAAAATCACATATTCAACCATGAAAGAATTTTCAAATTGTTTCATTTGTGTCTGGGATTATTAGAGCATTCAATCAAAAAAAAAAACAAACTCTTTTCAGTTTAATATTACTAGTATAGTCACTGGTGGTCAAAATTTGGAAAGAAATCATAATTTTTGTTATTGATTAAATGTATTTAAAGCGATATTTTATTTGTTGTTAAAAATGAAATCCCATGTCCCCTAGTGGGGTAAGGGGCAGATTATACATCTGTTTCACTGATCGATTTTCTTTAGGGACAAGTAGGTGATCAGCCTTCTATGTCCTGCCAGACCGAGGCATTATTTTTCTTCGTCTCCACCGGGAATCGAACCCAGGCCTCTCAGTTCTACGCTCACGCGTCAACCACTGTATCAAGTCCATTTTAACTTTGTTACTATACATAAAAAGCTGCTGTAACAATACCCAGTTTCAATAATTATAATTCTTAAACAGCAACTAATACTTTTAAAGTTGTTTATATAATTTAAAGCTACTTTTAGAATACCTAGGAATCTGATTTATTATCGATTACAGCAACAATATGCACCACCTCCTCAACAACAGTATCAGCAACAGGTCCCCGTGCAACAGATGCCGGTGCAACAACAAATGCCGGTGCAACAACAAGTGCCCGTGCAACAGGTTAACGTGCAACCGCCGCACGGTCATGGTCACGGTTAGTTAGTACTTATAGTCAGTGATAGGCAGTATGGTCACTTATAGTCAGTGATAGTCAGTATGGTCACTAATAGTCAGTGTTTTGTAATTTGTGTAAGTTTAAATAGGTAAATTAGTCGCTACTAGCGCAGTAAATTGCCAAAAGTCAGAATTGTAAAGCTTTTTGTCAGTCATAAGTCATGACTTTTTAGTCAAAAGGAAATGCAACAAGAATTGTAACATAATAAATATATTATTTCAGATCCCCAGCTATTGAACGCTGCCAATATAGCGCAAGAAAGAGAGTGAGTAAATTTAAAGTAAATTACTAATTTTCTATATGTATAAAATATATATTATGTATATTATATTCTGTTATTCAACTTCAAAAAAGGGGGAGATACTCAATTTGACTGTAGTTTTCAAGTGAAACTTCTTTAGGCGCGTTGAGAGTAATTTTGTCATGTGTGTCACGGCAATACCGACACGTCACGGAGTTATGCGACGCTTTTAGTATTTTTGAATCTTGCCACAGAAGTTTCACTTCTGACGCGTGTGCTTGGCACACACTTGTAAGCTTTGTAAGCTAAAAGCTTTCCCTGCAGCTTCGTCCGCTTTGTCCTAAACTGAACAAGTTATATACTAAAACCCAGACAGCGACAGCTACTTTTTACATACTCACAAACATTGAAATATCTAATAAAAACACCATAAATTACAGTCACATCCAAGAGCACATGGAGGTGCCCATAGACACGTCCAAGATGTCGGAACAAGAACTGCAATTTCACTATTTCAAAATGCACGACGCGGATAATAATAATAAATTGGACGGATGTGAACTTATCAAGTCGTTGATACATTGGCATGGTGAGATTTTCTTTTTTATTTATTTTTTTAAAGTCCATTTAAAATGTATGAGCAATAGAGTAAATTTCAAGTATTCTTTATTGTGTATGAAACTTGGATAACGATGAAGAAAAATAAAGATTTGTTTTTACAGAAATTTTACAAATACTTGTAAAATTAAAACATTATTGATTAGATAAAAATTTTAAGATGCTAGATATTAAAAAAAAAGCTTTTCATTTTATGTGCAATGGGAGTGTAAATGTCATTAGTTTATGTAGTTGAGTTTTAAACATGATTCAAGGGGTAAATTTATCATTGGAGACTTGTCTATGGTTTAAATAAAATTATTTTTTTCCGTATATTACTTACTTAAAACATTATTTGTATTTTTACCTGTTAATTTGGACTGTTACATTGTGTAAATAAAAAATATGCTCTACAAAATTATTTCTTTTTAAAAACCATAGACACTTCCCGCCAATTTCGCCTGTCATTAAATGTCAATGTCATTATATGTCACCTGTCATTTGTCATCTGTCATTATATGTTACATTGGGGCTTTGGTTCTAGTAGAACAGGGGCACAAGCAACAACCGCAGCAAGGCCAGCCTCCGGTCGGCGAGAAAATATTCAAAGACGACGAATTGACTAATTTAATAGACCCCATATTGAATATGGACGATCACAATAGAGACGGTTTCATAGACTACCCAGAGTTTGTGCGCGCGCAACAAAAGAACCAGAGACAAGACGGACAATAGTAAAAACTAAATTAAAAAAAATAGTTTTTTACTGGCAACATTCAACCGCAAGATGTATTATTTCCTCTCTTATTTATTAAATGTTGCCATAAACGATTATTACGATGCTCAAATGAGATCTTTCTTATTTTTTGGAGCAATTAGATTGTCTAAAGAAGGGTGCATATTTTCTCGAATTTAAAAATTATTGAATTGGAATTAAAAATATATTACTGAATGTTCTTTGTTAAATATGTGTTATCTGTGATTAAAAATAAAGAATCAACAACACACTGGATTAAAAATAAGTAAATATATATCTAGTACAAAATAATCGAACTTTATACGAATGTTTTTAAACTGAACGTCAATCTTAAAGTTTTGTTCCTCGAAGCTATTTTTAAGACTAGACTTACTAATGTTTACCACAAAAATCTTTAGACAGGGTTTATCTTTAAGCGCGGGTTCTCTTTAATCTGGTTTTGACTTTTGTCGTATTTCACATAGACAACTATTAAAGTGACGGATCCCTGGTTTAAAGATAGACTGCGTTTAAATTGTTTTGTGGTAATACCACTAGAATTTGCAGGTTATGTTTAATAGTGAATAATGTTCTAACTACATGTGTATATATTTGAAGAAAATAACGGTTTTATAATAATATCTATCCTAAATACACAGATGTGATATTTAAACGGAGTAAAAGAGACGCAAGATATAAATGGCGAGTTAAAGAGCGAGAGGGCATGATTCGAAATATTAAAGTTTAAAACTTTTCTTTTTATTCTAATTAACAGTATTTCTTTTGATCTTTTTTCGGTAAGGTTGATGTCGAAATTATTATTTAGTAATCATAACATTCCGGCCATTTTATTTTAAAACGTATCATTGTGATTTTTTTAATCGCGGTCAAAAAAGACAAAAAAAAATGACTGCATATTCCGCCAATTTTTGTGGATTGTCAATGTCAGTTTCTGGCGCTATTTTTAATGCTGTTGCCACTTAGAAAATGTGTTTCTGTATTTTTTTTAAGTATCAACTATAGACATAAAGACATATCAGCAATATGTCACAAAATTATAATCATTTTAAATAGAAGATTTTTTTAGAAATCGTATCTGGGATATTTCACTCCTCTATGTCTATGGTTGATGTTCCATAGATAATAAATAATGTGGGCATGTCATCAATATTATGTGTCATTCTATGTTTGTCTGTGTAAATGGTTGTGTATGGTTTGTTGATGGTTAATTAAATTTTATATATTTAATGTGTTGTTTCATTTATTATGTCCTTGTTTTTGGTGATGGGTAAAGAATTTAAATAAATACTTTGTGTCAGTACCATAGCCACTCATGATAATATTTAAAGCGTGATGATATTATATCTTATAGATAAATGAGCTATCTAACACCGAAATAATTTTTCAAATCGGACCAGTAGTTCCCGAGATTTGCGCGTTCAAACAAACAAACGAATTCTTGGGCTTTATAAAATCAGTATAGACATAAAATATATAATATTATCTTCTAAGATCTATTTTAAGAAAAATCTTTGGAATTCACAATACTGGTCACCTATTTCTCCGTTATGAAATTCATCTGCCCCATATTCAAAAGGGTATACGGTAGTCGGTACTTCTAAAACTAAAGAATGTTAAATAGCTCTTAAAAAAGTTTTACTTCAAAGATGCATATATTTTGTATCTGAAATTATCTCATGTTTAAAACCGGTTAAAATCGGCATTTCATTGTAAAGTGTATCATGACTCCCTTAATATGACATGGGTGAGTAGCATTATGTTTATTTTGTGACATTTTTTTACCATTTGTATGATTAAATTGCTGAAAAATCCATTGAAGAAATAGGTCATATTCAATATTCATTGACAAAATGTCTACTCACATAAACGCGGATTTTACATATATAAAATTCTGTCTTATACCTAATCTTTTTTTATCGTCACGAAATAAGTCTTTGGCATATTATATTTCCGTGGTCTTTGTTGGTTGGAATTATTTTATTACTGGCAACATAATTTCAAGCTCTGACAGCGGTACGTCCGCGGGACTTATTTCGTGGTGAATTTTAAATTAGAAGTAAAAATTCGCGCTTATTCGTTCTTTCGCGCTTTTAAATTTTTTAATGTGGCATTCAGGAATTGAGTTTTCGATACTGTGATTATAATATTATATCAAGTCAAATACTAGTTTTTATTTACTGCAATTTTCAGGAAAAGTGGAGAAAGGCTATGTGATATATTCTGACAAACAGCTGGAAGAATTAATGGAGAAAGCGCTTACACATACTGATATTAACAACGATGGTTATATTGACTATTTGGAATACAGAATCAGCCACTACAAGGCTAGACTTGCCACTGAAAAAGCCGAAGCCCAGGCATAGAAGATTTAAAGTTTAACACCGCTTTTCTGTAGATTCTGTGCTTATTCCTTGTACTATTTTATAAAATTATTCTAGCATAGATAATTAGTTAGTTTAATAAATGAAATAAATAAGTAAATCTATTCAATTTTACAAAATAAATTCGTCTCTATAGTTGAAAGTTCCAATTTTATCCGTCGATATTGTTCTTTTTTATTATTGAGTACAAAGAGTCAGCTCAGAATCTTCTTATTTCAAATTTTATTTTATTGTATAAAATTGTTTTCTCTAATGGCATTTTTATTTCTTGTTAATAAATAAATTTTTATCTCTACGCTATCTCTATTTCTATGATTGTGTAGTTTTTCTTTCACTCACCTAGGGAAAATTTAAATTTTCCTAATGAACAATCGAAGGAAAAATCTATATTACCTAACTAGTAACTACATTTAAACGTTCAAGTACATAATATTATAATTATACTATTTTTCATAAATCTTTCATGTACAGACAGTTGGCTACTTACGATTAAAATTTATAAGTAACTACCAATTTTTTTTATTTTTAACGTAAATTTTAGACTTCTAAGTATATTATTTTAGCATTATATCAAATAAACATTTAATTGTTATATATCTAGATATCGACGGAAAAGTCGTAGAAACTGAGAAAGTTTACAAAGATGAAGACTTGATAGAAATAGTCGAAGATGCTTTGAAGTCAGCGGATAAGAATAGAGATGGTTACATTGATTACATGGAATTCAGAACGCATACTATATAAATAAATGTATTGATTATATTATATTGTGTTTTATTTATATTATCCATTGCTTTTTTTGTCTTCTATAAATAACAAGTACTTACCGTAGGTATATTACGATCTGTATGAACGTTATAATGGTAATAGCAAAAGTGTGTTTGTATGTTCTACTCTACTCTCATGGCAAAATAGCTCAACCGATTTTATAAATTTATAAAGAATAGAAAAAATTCGAGCAAGAGGCGGGACTCGAACCCGCATCCTTTCCCGCCAATTAGAGATCAACCGATTGTGCTGAATTTGATGATAGTGATAGTCAATGAACTATCTAGATTGTGTTGATAATTAAAAAAAATAGCAAAGATGTTACAAAAATTATTCTGAAATTTAAAATTTAAATACATAATTTCAGATAATTTCAAAATGAATATAAAAATTAAATTAGTTGAAAACTTGATAGGAAAAAAGTCTTAATATTAAGCTTAATATTATCACAGACTAATAATAATATACTACGTATACAAATATTATTATTATTGCTGTGCAATTACTATTGACTATTAATTTTACTTATAGATAGATAGGTAGTTAACTATTTTTGGGTCATAATATTATGAACTTCAAACTTAGAAAATCAAAACAACCCAAGAGTTTTAAATTCCTATTTATTTGAATTCATACATTTATTCATAGTACATACCTAAGCAAGCATAGTATTTCGATTTCTAACTAGCAGTTGAAAGAATATAAAAAAATGGTTTATTAGTTTTCGAGATTACATTACCTGCCTACAATTATTAATATCCAATTAACTACCTCTATTATACGCAGTATGTCCCACTATTGGTATACTAAGCGCGAAGGGACTTGTTGTTTTGCATACACTGATCACGTAAAAAATACTTAAACAACAAATTTACGTAAAAAAATGTTTGCTAAATTTTTCCTGAAAATCCATGTTTTCTTCTCTAACTTCGCGCAGCCGGCATATACCGCTTCTCTAATGTGAGCGTTTTGTCTATGAAAACATAATCTTAATTGATAGCTCACGTGCTGGTGGCAAAGTATGGGTGGGTTGCTTGTTATGGGTGTACCTACACATAGAGTTTTAAGAATTAATCTATTTGAAAAAAAAATGCGTCTTGAATTTTATAAGTATTTTTACGTACTCAGCGTATGCAAAACTATAACCTCCTTTGAGCTTATAGTATACCAACACTGGGAACACCCTGTATAAGCACTTTTTAGATGTCACAGGCAAAGTTTAAAATTAGTGAAACCAGTCTCGTACAGAAATTGTTTACTGTATTATTATATTAATATCTGTGACATTACGAGAAAATAATATTAGGTATATTAGGTATGTCTAGTTGAATAAATAAATATTAAATATCCAAGCATGACGTTTTTTTTTCAATTTACAATAAATTGTAAGCTAATACTTGTTTTAGATCACGAAGGCAAAGAAATAGTGACCACAGCGATATACAAAGATGAAGAATTAGTTAACATGGTGGAAGGCGCCTTGAAGGAAACAGATTTGAATAATGACGGTTATATAGACTACGCAGAATATCGGGCTAAATCTATGGTATAGGCACAGTCTAATGGACCCTCTTCACAATGGGCAGCGTTGGGCGAGTCGAGGCAATCACGATGCGATAGTGTATAGCTTAGCTGTCTTTCTACAAAACACTTTTAGACAGGGTTTAACTTTAAGCACGGGTTCTCTTTAATCTGGTTTTGTCGTATTTCACATAGACAACTGTTAAAAGTGACAGATCCTTGGTTTAAAGTTAGACTGTGTTTAAATTGTTTTGTGGTAAGACCATGATGATCGACCGTCATTGTAGATGTTTAATGTTTATTCATAATCACCGTACTGGCTATGGATAATTTTTATTTAATTTAAGTATATCATTAGTATTATTAAGTTGCGAGGCCGCAATGTTGTCTATACGTTTCTGACTTTTGTATATTTCTGGCAAAAAAGTAGGTACCTACGTTCGCGTAGTCATGGCACAGAACATATTATAAACTCAGGGGAGAGTCATGATAACCTAATGCTAATTTAGAATAAAATAAACTTAAATCCTATGCTTGAAATTTCATACGTATATTCTGTAAGATACTTATTGCCACTTGCCAGACGCATTCAGTGGGCTATAACTTTTGCCAGACGCTTTAAAGCTATCAAAGAAAATTTGTAATTTTACATTTACATAATATTATCTTGTTTTTGTCAACTATTCAAGGGATTATTATTAACAAATACTGGTTATAATAAGGTTTTTTATTACAAACATGACAATATGCAATACATAAAATCTTTCCTTTTATAATGAACTAGTGGTCCGCCCCGCTTCGCCCGTGGTACATATTTAGTATCCTATGTCCTTCTCCTGGCTCTAAACTACCTCCCTGCCAATTTTCAGCTAAATCCGTTCGGCCGTTCTTGAGTTCTATGTGGAGTAAAACACGACTTTCTTTTATATGTATATATAAAGATATGAATATTGTTTGTGAAACCTTTACGTGTTTCTCTTTGCAGTTTCTGTTGGTGAATCTTTTTTTTGACAATCTTCCTAACATATTTATTTATTTATAGCTGTCCCGGCAAACTTTGTTTAGCCTTTTTCTTAAGAGTATGATAGAGGTCGGCCGATTCTCATTCATATTTACCAAATAGGCTCAAAAAATGTCATCAGAATCGGTCCAACCGGAAGGAGTATGGTTACTAACATTATGACATGAGAATTATAATATAAAGGTGGTTTAAATAAAAACACAAGGTTTCGAATAAGTTATTTATTTAATATAATTTAATATAACAATAACAAATGAGTAACAATACCAATCCCAATAAAATAAAAGTTAAGCATCATACCATGAAGTTTTAAAACAGTATTATTTCCAGTTTGGAAAGAATATCTAAACATATATATACGACACGATCTGATCCCATACTAAGCTTTCGCTTGTGTTATGGAAACCAGATGGCTGATAAACATACATATATAAATTTAAATAAATACTCATATAGATAAATAACACCCAGACACAGAGAAAACATCTATGTTCATCACATAAATATTTGCCCCGGGTGGGAATCGAACCCACGACCACTGGCTTGGAACGCAGGGTACCAACCAAGCCAACCGGTCAGTCATATGAGTTGTCTAGCGCCATCTCTTTCCCATGATGGAAATAATACTGCTTAAGACATCATGGTATCTAAAATATAACTGCTATATAACGCTACATAAAAATTAAAAAGCTAACAATATTATGGCCGCAGACATTAAAATAATAAGAATATTTCAATGATATTAAACATAGCGTTTTTTCTGTGAGCAAAATTAACCTGAAAACCTTTAATTAAGAAATTTAAATATAACTAATAGGATAAATGTATGTGTGTGCGTGTGTGTTTGTGAGTGTGTGGAAATATTCGATGGGCCCTGGAGGGAAAGTACTTGGAATACTGCAGATATCAAATTGTGCTGAAAGGAAACATTCCTTTATTTTGAAAAAGAAATATTCAAATTCAAAGATTTTCGAAAATTCACTTGCTTCGACCATAATAACTTTACTTTCCCTCCATGACCAACCGAAAATTTTCACACTGTATATGTGTGTGTTGGAATGTGTGTGAATGTTTTGTGTGTGTGTCTATGTAGTTTATGTGTATGTTTGAAAATCACCAATCATATTTTGGCGCTAAAGCGTTTCGCATAGTAACACTATATTCACTAGGCCCTTAACTGCGTGTATACATACGTCTGTCTGTGTATATGTATATATATGTGAATGCTTTATGTGTTTATGTTCATGTTTGTTAATATGCGTGTATGTATGTGTATATGTAAATCACCAATCATATTTAGGTGCTAAAGCATCTCGCATAGTAACACTATGTTCGCTATAGAACTGCGAATACCAATCGCGGAAGCCACGAATTGCCTTGTCCGCCCGTACGTAAGGTGGGGAATGAATATGCTTCTTGTTGTTCCAGATTTTAACGTCACGATCGAACTGTATGGGTAAAGGTATAAATGATAAATTTATTTATTTAAATACTTTATTGTACTGACAACAAAAAATATTACTATTATATTTAAATTTTAAAGGGCAGAAAAAATCCAGAGGCGGGATTCGAACCCACGTACTTCACCTTATAATATATATAATATCAAGTAAGTACGAGACAAATATTGAAAAATAGCTGAATGTATGTGATAAATTTGAAGGTAAGTTGCGATAAATTAAAAAATAAACCAGAATTTTTAGATATTAAAAATTACAAAAGTCTATGCCTCCAAATCAAAAATACCAGACAAGAAAGACTTTTTTGAAGGGAAACTTCTTTATCGGGGTAGGAAAAAAATTTAGTGTAACATTTTTTCGTTACGCGTGACATTTTCCGTTACGCGCCATCTTTTTCTTATCCCTACCACGCGTGATTCGACGTATTTCTGTAAAGTTGCATATAGTAAATATTTTTTTGAAAAATAAAGAAGTTTCACTTCTTACGTGTGTACACTAGTACACGCAAACATTTTTTTATAAAATTGAAAGAAAAAACTATTTATTCATTTAAATATCTTACCTGTTTAGCCTCAATCAAAGCCATAGGGCTGATCAGAACAGCATTCCAAGTTGGCGAATAAACCCTATGTATTATTTTTTGTAACATTGGTCCCAAAGGAGTTATAGATTGTACTATCAAAAATGGACCGAATAATGTATCGAAAGATAATCGGACATGGGCTGGACCGATCTGAAATAATAATTCATGATTTTAGTAATATTTATATTTCACCCAAAAAGCAATGATTTTGATGGGGGTTTTTTATTAGATAGAGTGATTTAAGAGGGATATTTTATTATATAATTTACCTATGTTTAGCCTATGTTCTTTCTCAGGGTCTAAAGATTATCAGCTGTGCCAAATTTCATCAAAATCGATCCAGTAGTTTATGCGTGAAAACCATACATACATACATACATACAAACATTTATCCTCTTTATAATATTATTAGTATAGATTAGGTTTTTGATAAAGCGGGCGAAGCCGTGGGCAGAAAGCTAGTATAATATAAATCCTACTAATATTATAAATGCGAAAGTTTGTGAGGATGTGCGAGTGTGTGTGTGTTTGTTACTCTTTCACGCAAATACTACTGAACCGATTACAATGAAATTTAGCACACATATAGAGGGTAACTTGGAATAACACATAGGATAGGTTTTATCCCGGAAATCCCACGGGAACTCCCGTTCCCGTTTTCACAGAAAAATCCGTATAGTTCCCACTAAGCGGGTTTTTCTGTGAAAACGCAGGTGAAGCCGCGGGCGGAAAGCTATAGTTACTAACATAATTTTGATTATCTAGTTCAACACAACTAATACTATACATTTCGTTTACAAAGAAAAACCCGCATAGTTCCCGTTTCTCTAATATTTCCGGGATAATAAGTATTCTGTCTGATTCTGGGTCTTCAGCTACTTACATACCAAATTTCATTGTAATCGGTTCAGTAGTTTTTCGTGAAAGAGTAACCAACATCCATCCTCAAATTTTCGCATTTATAAAAATTATAATATTAGCTTTTAAGTCACGTACCATTAATGGATCTCTGTCATCTAATTAAATAAATAAATAAATACATATTATAGGACATTATTACACAAATCGACCTAGTCCCACAGTAAGCTCAATTAAGGCTTGTGTTGTAAATTGTTTAAATAAATAAATATTAGTAGGATTAACCTACCTGTTCCACAATACCAGACAAAGGGAATAAATTCATTTTCATAAGAAGAAACTTTTGGTCTATAGTCAGTTTCGCGATGTGCCAGTCGTCTGTTTTTGTCCAACTTGTCGTCCAATAGTGGAAGCCTGGAGAAAGAAATATAGAAAAAAAATGTATGCGTGTACTAGAGTACACACGTAAGAAGTGAAACTTCTTTATGACCTTATTTTTCAAAAAATAATTTACTATAATATGCAACTTTACAGATATACGTCGAATCAAAGATGGCGCGTAACGGAAAAATGTCACGCGTAACGATAAAATGTTACATTAAATGTTTTTCCAACCCCGATAAAGAAGTTTCACTTCAAATACTAAAAAATGGTTTTTTTGAACAACAAAAAATTTAGTGTAACATTTTTTCGTTACGCGTGACATTTTTCCGTTACACGCCATCTTTTTCTTATCCCTACCACGCGTGATTCGACGTATTTCTGTAAAGTTGCATATAGTAAATTATTTTTTGAAAAATAAGGTCATAAAGAAGTTTCACTTCTTACGTGTATACTGTGTACACTAGTACACGCGCACAATTTTTTTTAATTTTAATGGATTTTAAAGCGCAGGAATGCAAATGATAAATGGAATAATTTTTATTGTACGTGTTTATCTAATGTTAATTTTTTCTATATTGTTATATGCTACATAAATATAACACAATTGCTTCTCATCAATTCTAGATAGTATTGCGACTAGAATTCTTAAAAAATAAAAAATTATACACTTTTTCCTCTTAACTAATATTTTTTTTTAAATGACCGGATCTTAAGCAATCTCATTTGTAACTCTATGAATTTTTTTCTGCAACTTCAAAGTACGTAATTTATAACTCAATTAGCTTTCCGCCCGCGGCTTCGCCCGCGCAGTCAAAGAAAAACCCATTCGGAAATCCCACGGGAACGTGAACTATGCGGGTTTTTATTTGAAAACGCGGGCGAAGCCGCGGGCGGAAAGCTAGTATTAAATAATTTACATAATAAAACTTACCTATAATATCATTAAGAAACGGGAACTCTTTGCCCAAGTTGGTCAATGCATTCAAACCATGCACTGTATGAAGGTGAGACGCGTCTGCTGCGTTTTCTGGGATATCCTGTAAATATTATCAAAATATTATAACTTAAACAGAAACAATATGAGTGCTATTTCAGTTTGTATGTGGCACATGAAATTGACAATTAATTTACATAGGCACTTAATATTATAAAGCTGAAGAGTTTGTTTGTTTGAACGCGCTAATATCAGAAACTGCTGGTCCGATTTGAAAAATTCTTTCGGTGTTAGATAGCCCATTTATCGAGGAAGGCTATAGGCTATATATATCATCACGCTAAGACCAACATGAGCGGAGCCACGTGGGTGAAACCGCGGAGCGTAGCTAGTTAAAAGATATAGGTGTAATATTTGCCCTTGCTGGTGTGCTTAAAATTAGAATGAATTTATATTATATTTTAATACTATTGAAAAAAAGCTCAACAACTTTATTCTATCATTACTTATACAGGGTGGAAGGTTAAGATGGGGCATGAAGGGCAGGTACCTTAACCGTTGTAGCTACATGAAAACGTTCTTAGGAGACTATCCTTAAATTCTTGAGAAATTTTAATCTGCTTTCACAGATATTTGAAAAAATGTACGGTCAGCAAGGAAATCGGCAGTTTTCAAAAAAAATTTTTTTGATGCTAATCGATCCAGTTTCTCATGGGGATCAAAACACTCTAAAAGACCAACTGAGGTATGAGTACTAGAAAAGTCAGAAATCGCGAAAAACTATTCCCACACATTCACTAAGAAAATAAGTGATTCAACAAAAGATGCGCTAATAGAAAACTCCAAAGAGATTTTCAGGCTTCAAAATTTTTTGTTTCTGATTATTAAAACACATACTGATAATAAGAAGAAACATTAATTTAATTAAACGGTTGTCAAAGAAAATAAAAAATAACAAAATAATAACAAAAAACAACATTTAAAGTGGTGATAATTCCAGAATTTCTGAAATAATTTACATAAAACTTATGATATGAGATGCTCAAAGTGGTCACCGTTTTGACGTAAACATAGGTTTGTTCGTTTTACTACTGAGCGCGTAGCAGCCGACAACTTATTTGGGTGAATTCCATAAAGTATTGCAGAAAGTGAATCTTTTAGTTCTTGAGCATTGTTGTATGATCTTTTATAAATTTCATTCTTTACATAACCCCAGATGAAAAAATCTAGAGGTGTCAAGTCGGGGCTACGGGGCGGCCATCACCACTTTAAATGTTGTTTTTTGTTATTATTTTGTTATTTTTTATTTTCTTTGACAACCGTTTAATTAAATTAATGTTTCTTCTTATTATCAGTATGTGTTTTAATAATCAGAAACAAAAAATTTTGAAGCCTGAAAATCTCTTTGGAGTTTTCTATTAGCGCATCTTTTGTTGAATCACTTATTTTCTTAGTGAATGTGTGGAAATAGTTTTTCGCGATTTCTGACTTTTCTAGTACTCATACCTCAGTTGGTCTTTTAGAGTGTTTTGATCCCCATGAGAAACTGGATCGATTAGCATCAAAAAATTTTTTTTTGAAAACTGCCGATTTCCTTGCTGACCGTACATTTTTTCAAATATCTGTGAAAGCAGATTAAAATTTCTCAAGAATTTAAGGATAGTCTCCTAAGAACGTTTTCATGTAGCTACAACGGTTAAGGTACCTGCCCTTCATGCCCCATCTTAACCTTCCACCCTATATTATTCTATCATTATAAAATTGTAACTAACTATTACTATGATTGATTTTAATAAAATTTGCATACAAAAAATAATCAGTCAAATTAAACAACTACATATTATCACACCAATAAAGGAGTAGAAATTAAAGACTTTAATGCGAATTTTAAACCCGATTTATTAATTTTTTCCGACAACACGCTCGCAGCAAAATATTTAAAACGTTGGGATAAGAACGGAAAATCGTAATTAAAAACTTTTACAATACAGCGAAAGAACGATGGTTATGTCACAGAATGCTGAATAGTAGCTAACGCTAGTTACTTATGTTTCACTTTCGAGTGTATGTATGGTGTCCCTTAAAAAAACGAAAAGAATAAAAAAATCTTTATTTTCATTTTTCAATACTCACCCGTATATGTGTACCAACAATGAACTCATTCCTACCCCTTAACCCCCAAGATTTAATCTTATCTACTTCAGGGACGGTCCACTGTGGGGGTCGACCCTCAACATCATACCAGACCCAAACGGCACCATCTAATTCCGTTGAATGCCAGGTTTTTAGTGTCACTTTTGGTACTGAAATAATAATAAAATAAATAAAAAATGTGTGCGTGTACTATAGTGTACACACGTAAAAAGTGAAACTTCTTCCTGACCTTAAAAATGTCACGAGTATGGCGTAACGCAAAAATGTCACGCGTACGGCGTAACGCAAAAATGTCACGCGTACGGCGTAACGCAAAAATGTCACGCGTACGGCGTAACGAAAAAATGTCACGTGTACGGCATAACGCAAAAATGTTACACTAAATTTTTGTCCAACCCCGATAAAGAAGTTTCACTTCAATAAAACTTGACTTGACTGACCGGTTGGCTTGGTTGTTATCCAAGCCAGTGGTCGTGGGTTCGATTCCCACCCAGGGCAAATATTTGTGTGATGAACATAGATGTTTGCTCTGTGTCTGGGTGTTGATTATTTATATAAGTATTTATTTAAAATTATATATATGTATGTTTATCAGCCAACTGGTTTCCATAACACAAGCGAAAGCTTAGAATGGGATCAGATCGTGCCGTGTGTGTAAATTGTCCTGAAATATTTATTTATTTATTTGTAATAATGGAGTAGACTATTTATGGAAGTTTTTGAATAGTTATAACACAAATAAATAGTAAAGTCATGAGTTACGATTCACGTTTTATTACTTGATAATTGATATGTTTTAGAATCGTAATAATCTTATATATAAAATTCTCGTGTCACAATATTAGTCTGCATACTCCTCCGAAACGGGTGGACCGATTCTCATTAAATTTTCTGTGCATATCGGGTCAGTAAACTGTAAGTCTGAGAATCGACCAACATCTATTTTTCATATGTACCACGGGCGAAGCCGGGGCGGACCGCTAGTATCTTTATAAAATAATTGTCATTTTAGAAAAGCTCCGGTGGGACTACATTGAATGCCGTATGTAATAAACTAAGGGCCGATTTTTCAATGTTTGGATAAAACTTATCCGTCCAATAAAGTATTACTACACGATAAAATTAAAATGTCACGTAAACTGCCAATACGGGCAATTAGAATACGTTTTTAAAATGGTAGTTTTATACATTATTCGATGAATAAGTTTTATCCAAGCATTGAAAAATCGGCCCTTAGTTGGTAAAAATTTAAATTGTTATTTAATCAAACTCTTATAGCAGTTTCTTGTAAATTAATTAGATTAGTATAAAATAATATTGAACATTATGTATACCTATACAGTACACATATTTACCAGACACTTTCTGTGGATCATAACTTTTACCAGACGCTTTAAAACTCAACAAAATAATAATAATAGTTAAAAAAAACTAAAAAACACGCTTTTTATAGAAAACCGAACTAAAAAATAGAAAATTTTATCAAATTAGTGTATTGTCATCGGTCCTCAATAAATCTACAAAGTTTGAACGAAATCTGGCCCAAAGAAGTCGGTTACAAACATACAGGTGAAGCTAATATAAAGCGTGTAAAAATATGTTTAAATTTACCTTTAAAATAATCAATTAAATATACTTACTAGTCTTCGTATCAGGTATATAAGTGCATTCTCCATTTTCCCCGAACCTCCACAAGTGAAAGGGGCATTCTATACAGTTGCCCCTGACTGCCCCACCGGACCCGAAACTTGCCCCTAAATGGGGGCAATATGCGTCTACTACCCTTGCAACACCATCCTCTCCACGATAGATACAGAAGTTTTGCCCTAAAATATAAAAATGAAAGTATTACAAGCGTTATTACAAATATAATATTAATCTATACTAATATTATAAAGCTGAAGAGTTTGTTTGTTTGTTTGAACGCGCTAATCTTAGGAATTTTCATTGTAATCGGTTCAGTAGTATTTGCGTGAAAGAGTAACAAATATACGTACATACATACACATTACACATACTTACCTACATCCTCACAAACTTTCGCATTTATAATATTAGTAGGATATGTTTTTGCATACTGTTAATGTCAGCTAAGCTAAACATGCTGTAAAACTGAATTACTTATAAGATACTAGCTTTCCACCCGCGGCATCGCCCGCGCAGTCAAAGAAAATCCCGCATAGTTCCCGTTCCCGTGGGATTTCCGGAATAAAACTTATCCTATGTCCCGGGGTAAAAAGTAGCCTATGTCCTTTCTCGGGTATCAAAATATCTCTATACCAAATTTCATGCAAATTGGTTCAGTAGTTAAGGCGTGATTGAGTAACAGACAGACAGAGTTATTTTCGCATTTATAATGGTATATACATATATGGATTCGCATGGTATGGATTTTACCATGCTTACTCGAAAATAAATGAATTTGAATTTTATAATTTGAAAAACACGTCACACGTCAATTTACGCAACATAAATTTTTAGTATCGTCCGTGAAAATATTGCTTCAAACACGAAGTAAATAAAAACATTATTTGGAGTACATTTAGTACGAATTACATGACCAATTTAACACGCCTTTTTGTGTTTTGAAAATGTTAGTGGCATTGAAACATTATTTCACTGTTAGATAACCTATTCATCGAGGAAGGCTGTATTTAATCTTGCTAAGACCAACAGGAGCAGAGCACTGCTGGTAAAACCGCGGAGCACAGCTAGTATAATATAAAATTGAATTGCAATATGTGTTGGAAAGCGCATAACTCGAAAACGGATGAACCGATTTCGTAAATTCAAATTCACAAAATTATAAATTATGTTTTAAATTATATTTTTAAAGCTTATTTAAAACTTACCTAATGCATCAATCGAAGCGACTCCCCCTTTCTTTAGATCCCGACTTTCAACCAATTCATACCATCCATTCGGATAAGGAGGGGGGATCTTTTTCCCCACGGCACGATTCCTTTGGGACCTTTTTATGTGTAAAGTCCTGTCGATTCCCTTTGTGTGGGGGATGTGGTCGAAACCGAGGGAAGTATATTCCTGTAAGGAAATTGTATTTCGAATTATTAAGTTTAATTATACTATAAAAGATAGTATAATTTCCGCCCGCGGCTTCGCCCGCGTTTTCAAAGAAAAACCTACATAGTTCACGTTCCTGTGGGATTTCCGGGATGAAATCCTGTGTTAATCCAAGTTACCCTTTATATGTGTGCTAAATTTCATAGTAATCGGTTCAGTAGTATTTGCATGAAAGGGTAACAAATTAATACACACACATCCTCACAAACTTTCGCATTTATAATATTATCTATCTATTAGGATAGGATTATGCTTAATGATCTAAGGGATAATGCGATAAACTCATGAAATAATTTTGATAAGAGAGAAAAAAAGCTATAGAATCTGTAATGCATAAAATGGAAGAATTCTAACAAATACCCGCGGCCCCATCATTAAAGCGGCTCGACGGAACACAGTGGGGTTTAGTCGGTAAGATTCCGACATAACCCACGACTCCTTCCCCGGGGGCCGTGGGTATCTTTGGAAGATTTCCCCACTATATAAAAAAAAAATACCTATCTGAAAAAGCGCCATTTTTTTTCCTAAAAAATCTACTCGTAATATAAGTTATGTGTAAATATTATTTTGTGTTGTATTTGTTTTATATTGACGTTAACTAGAAGTATTAATATAATTATAATAAACGACAAATAAATATTACACTCCTTTTTGGATTGTGCTAAAATTTTCATAGAAAATTATCAATGTTTTTGCGAAACAATATGACATTTATAATGTCAATTATTGAATTGTCTAGACGAAGTACATTCAAGGTTAGAAATAATTTGCAACTAGATGAAAATTAGTAGCATTTATATCAAAATTATAAACAATATGTTAATAGTGTTATATTGATAATCTCCGGATATAAATACTACTAGCTTTCCGCCCGCGGCTTCGCCCGCGTCTCCAAAGAAAAACCCGCATAGTTCCCGTAACCCGTTCCCGTGGGATTTCCGAGATAAAACATATCCTATGTCCTTTTTTTTTTATAGTGGGGAAATCTTCCAAAGATAGGTACCCACGGCCCCCGGGGAAGGAGCCGTGGGTTATGTCGGATTCTTACCGACTAAAACCCCACTGTGTTCCGTCGAGCCGCTTTAATGATGGGGCCGCGGGTATTTGTTGGAATTCTTCCGCGACATATCCTATATCCTACAAGTCCTCTATATTTGCGCTTAATTTCATTGTAATCCGTTCTGTAGTATTTGCGTGAAACAGTAACAAACATACATACACACATATACATCTTTCACAAACTTGCACATTTATATTATTAGTAGGATAAGTAGGGTAGGATATGATATTTTAAGTGAATACAGGCAAATACATTTTCAAAGCACTTTCATGGGCGTTTCACACGTCTACAGACACAGTCAATGCTGTCAATGGTTGCTATAGTAACCAGACAACTTACAAGTTACGATGAACTTACATTTTTAATCGAATCTTTCGACCAAACGAACATAGAGGATCAAGAGCAAGAGCATTCTTTCGTGATCTTTTAGTGTAAACGAAAACTCGCATTCAGTGTTGTTCAGTATTAGAACATTGCATAGAATCTTTTCGAACGCACTTTAGAACAACGAAAGGATGCTCTACGCCTGTTTACACTAAAATAATGTGACATAGTGGGGTTATAATGAGCATTCGCTCGTTTGATCTAAAATCTAAATGCATCTGCATCGTTACAAATTATCGTATTCCAATGAACGCCTAGGGGCTTTTTTTTATCCTAACTAATATTATAAATGCGAAAGTAACTCTGTCTCCTTGATTTGCATGAAATTTGCTACAGAGACAGCTTTAAACTGAGAAAGGATATAGGATAGGTTTTTCCCAGAAGTTTCACGGGAACGGGAACTATGCGGGTTTCTTTGACGAAGTCGAGAGCGGAAAACTAGTGATTTATAAAAGAATGTTGACAAGCACTTTGTAATAATATTAATCGTATGTACACTAAGTATGTTAATGTGAATATATGCTTCACAGTGGGCAGCGTTGGGCGAGTAAATGCAATCACGATAGTGTAGAGCCTAAATGTCTGATCGGCCTTCATTGTATATGTTTATCCATAATCGCCGTAATGGAAGCAACATCGACGATCATTTGTTGGGCCAACACTGCCCATTGTGTAGAGGGCCTATTAAATTTTAATGAAAGCTGCGCATAATAGTATTAAGAAATGTATATTATTCACTAGCTTTCCGCCCGCGGCTTCGCCCGCGTTTTCAGAGAAAAACCCGTTTCCGTAGGATTTCCGGGATAAAACCTATCCTATGTCCTTTCTCGGGTATCAAAATATCTCTATACCAAATTTCATGCAAATTGGTTCAGTAGTTCAGGCGTGATTGAGTAACAGACAGACAGATAGAGTTACTTTCGCATTTATAATATTAGTATGGATAATAATATTAAATAAAAAATAATTAGGCGTCACGTGAAGGTATTAACGCAGAGAGTGGAACGAATTTATTCAAATTTAAAATAACGGTGATGAACTGCCAAATTATTATTTCAAATACAATAGGTACTTAATTATTTATATTAATTTAGATAAACTTATGCAAATTAATAAAAAGGCCTAACTATGTACAGTTTTAATAAGTTGTAAAAAACGCTTTCTCTGTAATAATTCAATTATTATTTTCATTTAATATTTAAATAAATTATCTATACAGGGTGTAATCGGTAAGTGTGCACAAGCGATTATTCCGTAACTATTGCATATATCAAAAACTTTAAACTGATATCGAAAGTACTTAACCTCATGAGTAAAATGACCATTATAAATATAAAAAAATAAAACGAGAAATATCCAAAAATGTTACATTAAACGCTCCCATACATTTTATTTCCCATACATTTTGTATTCATAGCAGATTTTCGAAGTGACGTCCTCATTGTGCAATACAGTGAGGAACTCTATTTACAGTTTTTAAATGAACTTCAAATTAGCGACGTTATTAAAGCAGAAAACCAAAAAATGAAAGAAAAAGCTACAATCTTTCATATGTACATGGGATATTCATATCTCATACTAAATGTATGGGAGGGTTTGAAGTTAATTTTTTAGATATTTCTCGATTTATTTTTAAAAATTTATTATGACCATTTTATTAATGAGGTTAAGTACTTTCGATATTAGTTTAAAGTTTTTTGATATCTCTAATAGTTACGGAATAATCGCCTATGCACACTTTACGATTACATCCTGTATAATAAAACTAGCCGCTCCGCGCGGTTTCACCCCCGTGGCTCCTCTCCTGTTGGTCGTAGCGTGATGATTTATAGCCTATAGCCTTCCTCGATAAATGAGCTACCTAACACCGAAATAATTTTTCAAATCGGACCAGTAGTTCTCGAGATTAGCGCGTTCAAACAAACAAACAAACAAACAAACTCTTCAGCTTTATAATATCAGGATAGATGAATCGCCAAATGTGTTGCTTAGCGTAAAACTTGAAAACGGCTCGACTTATTCCGCAATTTTATTACGTTTTTATAAAGGCACAAGGAAGGTCTTATGGAGAGAAAGCACGAAAAAGGGTCAATAGGGCAGAACAATGTCTGCTTGGAATTTATTAAATCTAATACATATTATAAAGGCGAAAGTTTGTAAGGATGTATGGATGTATGGATGTATGGATGTTTGTTACTCTTTCACGTAAAAACAACTGAACCGGTTACAATGAAATTTAGCACACATATAGAAGGTAACTTGGATTAACACATAGGGTAGGTTTTATCCCGGAAATCCCACGGGAACGGGAACTATGCGGGTTTTCCTTTGAAAACGCGGGCGAAGCCGCGGGCGGAAATCTAGTAAATATTAAAATAATATGATCAGTTAGTTTCACAACCTTTTTTCTGGATATCTTCTGTATATTGTTTATTAACTTTTACTGTTAAATTGTTACTTATCTGTTAAATTGAAATATCTGAATATCTAAAATACTTTTACAAGCTTGAAACCCGCGGCTTTGTCCGCGTAATCAATGAAAATTGAAATAATTGGAAATAATGAGAATTTTCACCGCTGTAAAAAGCCTATGTCAATATTTTAGCCTCCTAACTATTTCAACACAAATATTATATTTTTCCTACTCAAACTCAAACTCAAACTCAAACATTTATTTATTCAATACATTCATACTAATATTATAAATGCGAAAGTTTGTGAGGATGGATGTATGTGTATGTTTGTTACTCTTTCACGCAAATACACCGACAACACCAAAAGAGTTTTTCAAATCAGACCAGTATTTCCTGAGATTAGCGCGTTCAAACAAACAAACAAACTCTTTAGCTTTATAATATTAAGTAGGTATAGATGAAAGCTAAAATGTAAGCTAAAATAACTAAGCTTTGTTTTAGTTTCTTACTAGATTTCCTCCCGCGGCTTCGCCCGCGTTTTCAAAGGAAAACCCGCATAGTTCCCGTTCTCGTGGGATTTCCGGGATAAAACCTATCCTATGTGCTAATCCAAGTTACCCTCTATATGTGTGCTAAATTTCATTGTAATCGGTTCAGTAGTTTTTACGTGAAAGAGTAACAAACATCCATACATCCATACAAACTTTCGCCTTTATAATAGTATTAAGATTAAAGTGTATTAATATGACAAGACTATGTAGATTTAGAAAAGCTAGTATGGTTTACAAAACCAAGTCATAATTTTATTGTAAACTAGCGGTCCGCCCCGGCTTCGCCCGTGGTACATATTTACGTTTTCTCTACATAAAAACCATCCTCGTACTTCAAGGAATATAATAAAAAAAGAATTATCGAAATCGGTTCAGCCGTTCTCGAGTTATGCGCTTACCAACACATTTTGCGATTCATTTTTATATATAAGATTTAAAAATGCGAAAAAATCTTTTGAAGTAATTGCTGACAGAAGTTCTACAAAATTATGTAAATTGGTACAAAACTGTTTACTGTTTAAATAGATGTTGAAATGTTTTTTTTTATAATAAATAATAATATTGTAAATACTTATCTAACGTTAATTTTAAAGGCGTTTTTTATTCAAAATTAACAAGCACGACTCCTACATTTTTTTACATAAGTTTTAAATTTAGCACTACTTATATTTTATAAACCTTAATATAAGTAAAACCTTAATTAAAATGGAGACTTATATATATATTATTATAATAAATAGATAGGTTTACTTAGGATTTACTTACCCGTATTATGTTTGAAGGCTTCACATATCCGCGATAGAATCCAAAAAGTATCACCATCAAAAGCACAGATAAAACAATCAAATAAAAATAAACATAAATAGCTCCTACAAATGTGTACGTCAAAGACCACAATCCTTGGAAGAGTATAAAAAACATTTCATTCGAATCCCATTTTTCAACAACACATTCTTTTTCCCGCCAAACTTTATGTTCTAAATTTCGGGAATCCATTTTCAAAATGTGCTGTCAATTTTTTTCATCGAATTTTTTTTCTTAATTTTTTTTCACTGTAAGGCCAGTGACACTTTTTTAATATAAATATTTTGTTTTAATAAAAATTATTTATTAAATATAGATAAAACAAGAGCAACACTGCTTTACTTAGCATCTATAGTAAAATGAATCCCCACTCCTAAAAGATAAATTCGACTGTGTTTTATATCAATTGCTTCGCTTAATAAGAATTTCAGATTAATACTTTTAGGGTTCCTTTATATTTCTTTTCATTTATTATATCTAGATAACTAAGTAAATTTATTTCATATGCTATTTTAGAACTGTTTAGAACTTAGAGCATTGGTTTAATGCTCTAAAGTCTAAGGTTTAGAATGATGTAATTATTATTGTCTAATGTGTGAATTTTACTTAGTGAAACATATTATAAAGTTATTTTTATAAATTTTAAATTTATGATACATGCTAATAAATAAAATTTATGTATCGATTGTTTGAATATGAATTCGGAGTTTTGTGAATAACAACATATTATTATTTTTATTTTTCTGTTTCACTGATCGATTTTCACAACAAGAGACAAGTAGGTGATCAGCCTTCCGTGTCCTACCAGACCAAGACATTTTTTTTTCTTATTCTATCGGGTAGGTCTGAGAATCAGCAAATATCTATTTTTCACACCTCTAAGTAAGTCAACGTTTGCAGGGACAGCTAGCTGCTTACTGCTTATTTAAATTATTATAATCTATCGGTGTGAAGCCGATAAATAGGGAATGTCCTTTCAGTATGATGGGTTAGGTTACGTTCAGCTTTTTTTTTAAATTAGCAGAAACCGTTCACGTTGACTCATACCTGTAGGCTGCACCTGCCCGAAGTTTGGGAGGTAAATTCTTGGCATGATACATAAATAATGTGTGCGTGTACTAGTGTACACACGTAAGAAGTGAAACTTCTTTATGACCTTATTTTTCAAAAAATAATTTACTATACGCAGAAATACGTCGAATCACGCGTGGTAGGGATAAGAAAAAGATGGCGCGTAACGGAAAAATGTCACGCGTAACGAAAAAATTTTACACTAAATTTTTTTCCAACCCCGATAAAGAAGTTTCACTTCAATTATTGCGATATTCGCACAGTAACGAAAAATAATGCGTTAACTTTTAGTAAGTACCTACTTGGTTACGGATCCAATTATTCGAAGGCTTGCAATTTTAGATTACAATGTTACGGCGCGACATGTTATATTGTATATGTCGCGTATAACCAAGGAAAACGGGTTTCATTTTTACATACATAGAAGAAGATTGGTTATATACGACATTAAAATTATACGGAACCCACAACAATATAACATCTCACACTTGACCGTGCGGATTTATTTAGAGGTTTTTATCATCTCATCACAACAACTAATAAGGATGCGAGAAAAACCTCATTAGTTACATACGATGCATTTTATAGTGCTAATCATGTTCAAAGTTACAGAATTATGTATTTTTTTGTATTTTGTTGTTGGTTGAGATATGGTTGAGATATATATAAAAATAATAGTTACTCATCTGCCCCCCTAGTCAAGTGGCTTTCTGTTAGCGTAGCGTTCAATAGAATAGACTACGAATGTATGAAATTGACGAAGGCTGTAGATAAACGTATCTACAGCTTACGTCAATCTCATACATTCGTAGTCTATTCTATTGAACGCTAGGTACGCTAACAGAAAGCCACTTGACTAGGGGGGCTGGAGAGTAGGAATACCAATTTTGGTAAGGAATTACATTTTTTAAGAATTACCTATTTTAAATAATTAGTCTTACTTTAAAATCTATGTGCATTTTATAATCAAACAAGCTGCGCTTCGCGGTTTCTATCACGTGGCCTATAGCTTTAAAATCAATGTGCATTTTATAACCAAACAAGCTGCGCTTCGCGGTTTCACCCGCGTGGCCTATAGCTTTAAAATCAATGTGCATTTTATAATCAAACAAGCTGCGCTTCGCGGTTTCACTCGCGTGGCCTATAGCTTTAAAATCAATGTGCATTTTATAATCAAACAAGCTGCGCTTCGCGGTTTCTATCACGTGGCCTATAGCTTTAAAATCAATGTGCATTTTATAATCAAACAAGCTGCGCTTCGCGGTTTCACCCGCGTGGCCTATAGCTTTAAAATCTATGTGCATTTTATAATCAAACAAGCTGCGCTTCGCGGTTTCACCCGCGTGGTCTATAGCCTTCTCCGGTAATCCTCATAAACTGACTAGGTACTTTAATTGCTCTAAGGAATTTTTATACATAGGTATACTAGCTTCCGCCCGCGGCTTCGCCCGCGGCTTCGCCCGCGTGGTGTTTTGATAAAAGGTAGCCTAATATGTTCTTGCTCAGGGTCTAAAGATTCGAATTTCATCAAAATCGGTTGAGAGGTTTAAGCGGGAAAGCGTAACAGACAGACAGACAGACAGAGTTACTTTCGCAATTATAATATTAGTAGGGATAAAATAGACAGTTCTTGTAGTTAAGTTATTAATTAAGATCAAAAAAATTTGATTAAATTTCAAATTAAATTTATTTTGATTGTTATTAAAAAATGAACGCTGTGAAAATCTATTTTCACATGAAAACGTATTTTTTATATTACCTATTTATTGATATAATATATAAATGGGTTAAAAGAAATAAAATAACTAATAAGCATAATATTTTATTTCAACTTTCACAATTTACAAGCAGTCAGTTCATACAGATTTAACGGCCAGCTCCCCTAGACAAGTGGCTTTCTATTAGCGTAAAGTTCAATAGAATAGATTATGAATGTATGAGATTGACGTAATCAATCGTCGTCGTCGTCGTAATCAAACGTCAATCTCATACATTCATAATCTATTCTATTGAACTTTACGCTAATAGAAAGCCACTTGTCTAGGGGGGCTGTTCAGATTAGATCGGTATCCGCTACCGCCGTGGTTGCGGTATCCCGAGGGCACGCGATTAAATCTCTTACATAGTATATTATAGAGACTCTAATCGCGTACCGATCGGCTGTTCGCTATCGTACTCGGATCGGTACGCGAGAGTACATCGACCGGCGGTAGCGGATACCGCTCTAGTTTGAATATGCCTTAAATCAAGAATAGCACTATAGTAGAGCCATTTTAATAGGCAACATTTGACAGTTCAAAAAAAATTAAACAACATAACCTAGTAACGACGACATAGAATAACATGATATTTCGTTTTGTTAGAACAGCACATTTGCTTAACTTTTTTCAATTACTAGTTACATTTTTATAATAATAATGACCGATACAAGTAGTTTTAAGATTTGATTTTACTGATAAACCATTCTAAACATAATAAACAATTTCTTATTTAAGAACTGACGTCGCTACAATTTTGTGTCCTATACCTTTTTTCTTTTTAAATAAAAATTAGACGTTACTCTAAAAATGGAAATCTGACATCTAGAATCGAATGCATTGATTACATTTGAATAAAAAATCATAATAATATAATAAATGCGTTTTTTTAATTATGTATTATACTTGTCTTATATTGCTCCTTAAATTTACGAAAGAAAGTACATATTACTGAGGCAGGGATTCGCCTGATGAATTTTAAAATTGACGTGTTTCCAGTTTGATTGACAAATTTTTCAAGTCCGTATCGATTATTTTACTTTAAATACTTATAAATGGCGCATAAATGTATAAAATATATAAATTATTCTAATTAGAGCCGATTTTTCAATGCTTGGATAAAACTTATCCGTCCAATAAAGTATTAACTACACGATAATATTAAAATGTCACGTAAACTGTAAAATACGGGCAATTAAAATACGTTTTTAAAATGGTAGTTTTGTACATTATTCGACGAATAAGTTTTAACCAAGGATTGAAAAATCAGCCCATAACTAGCTATATTTCTGTAACATTATTCAAAAAATTACAAATATCAACAAGCGAATTATTAAAAACAAAACACAATTGATTCTTAATCTTATTTAAGGACGCATATACAAATTGACGCGCATCAATTTTACGTTTTGAGTCTTACTACTACACGTGCACGGCTCACACACACAGCGAAATGCGAGAAACGACGAAATTATGACTAAACTGACACGACTTGATAATTGAACTTATTTTTATTGCCATGTTTTTTTTTTTAATTTACTTTGATTTGTTTGTAACGTTGAATGGTCACAAAAGTAGATACCATTTACCTAATTTCATTGGACAGTGATTGATTGGTAAACAAGTACTTGCCAAAGTGTACTTCGAAGACGGCTACTGGAACTAATAGATGATTAGAGCTACGTGTACCAAGTTTGGGCTCATTTTGTTAGTTATGTTGAGACCTTACCTCCGGACTTGATGGAGTGACCTGAAGGTATACTTCGAAGACTGCTACTGGAACTAATATACGAGCTGAGCTAGGTGTGCCGAGTTTGGGCTCGTTTTTTAGTATATAATTTTGTTGTGGTATCAAATGCAAGTGGGTTTTCGAAAACTAGAAAGAAAATACTTTTATTTGGCACATACATATACTACTGATAGGTACTTGCAAATACTTTTTAAGTTCCAATATACTGAAACATTACTATAAATAAAATGTTGTGTGGTTTTATGAAACCACGGTAAAAGTGAAACTGTTCGAACGGTTCCGAACACTGCTTTGTGTAGCGCATGTCGCGTGACGGTCGGCTGCCGAGTAGGTATACCTACTCGGCAGCCGCGATACACGCGACATGCGCTACACAGACCAAAAAGTTTGAGACGATGTAATAAAAGTTTCACTTTAATAAAATCTATCAAAAATCTTATATCATACGTATATAATATGTATCTTTATTTATATCTAACTAGCGACCCGCCCATGCTTCGCATGGGTCATGGGTGCAATGGCACGGCCGCGGCGGCCGGCCGGTACCGCCGCAAACGCTACGTCCCGCAATTTTTAAATCTGTAATATCTTTGAAAATATTCACTTAAATCATACGGTGTAAAGGGCCATATAGATCTATATTAAATGAACAATGTATTTAAGGTATTTAATTGGTTAAGAATTAATGCTGTATTGGTTAAAATCGCTTCGAAAATTAGCCATTATTTGTCGTAAAAAGTAAATGACAAAAAAAAGTAATTGTGGGTTATCCATAAGAGATAGACATATACCATCACGGACTTTTCTGTAGACTTTTTCAATGTGTACAATACTTAGTACATTATTTTGATAAAACTCGTAGGGTTCAGCCTGCGTTTGCAATGTAAGCGGAAAAAATGTTATTATTTACGACATCACATTAGAAACCTCAAAAATAACAGTACTTTTCCACTATTTAATGGATGTTATTATACATATAAACCTTCCTCTTGAATCACTCTATCTATTAAAAAAAACCACATCAAAATCCGTTGCGTAGTTTCAAATATTTAAGCGTACAAAGGGACATAGGGACAGAGAAAGCGACTTTGTTTTATATGTACTATGTAGTGATGATAGTGGTAATATAATGTATCTATCTATTTATAATCAATGTGTAGAGTAGAGTAGTGTAGGGTAGGATAGATAGGGTAGGGTTATGTAGGGTAAAAGATAAAAAAATGGATAAAACTCACGAAAAACAATTCTTTTTAATTAATTCTTAGTTTTCATTATATTACTATGGCAATTTGATGAATGTTCCTGTAGTTCCATATTTCTTTTGAATCTTGGATCGGTCAATTCTGGAAGGAGGCTGTTCTTATAAAATGGAATTAAATGTGTCTTCATGTTCTCCTTCAAAAATTGATCGTCATATCTTTCCAGTTGCCCTTCGGGTGTATCATCACGACTACCTTCACGTAGCTCTAATCGTCTATTAGTCCCAGTAGCCGTCTTCGAAGTACACCTTCAGTACACTCCATCAAGTCCGGAGGTAAGGTCTCAACGTAACTAACAAAACGAGCCCAAACTCGGCATACCTAGCTCTACTCGTCTATTAGTTCCAGTAGCCGTCTTCGAAGTACACCTTCAGGTCACTCCATCAAGTCCGGAGGTAAGGTCTCAACATAACTAACAAAACGAGCCCAAACTCGGCATACCTAGCTCTACTCGTCTATTAGTTCCAGTAGCCGTCTTCGAAGTACACCTTCAGGTCACTCCATCAAGTCCGGAGGTAAGGTCTCAACGTAACTAACAAAACGAGCCCAAACTCGGCATACCTAGCTCTACTCGTCTATTAGTTCCAGTAGCAGTCTTCGAAGTACACCTTCAGGTCACTTCATCAAGTCCGGAGGTAAGGTCTCAACGTAACTAACAAAACGAGCCCAAACTCGGCATACCTAGCTCTACTCGTCTATTAGTTCCAGTAGCCGTCTTCGAAGTACACCTTCAGGTCACTCCATCAAGTCCGGAGGTAAGGTCTCAACGTAACTAACAAAACGAGCCCAAACTCGGCATACCTAGCTCTACTCGTCTTTTAGTTCCAGTAGCCGTCTTCGAAGTACACCTTCAGGTCACTCCATCAAGTCCGGAGGTAAGGTCTCAACATAACTAGCAAAACGAGCCCAAACTCGGCATACCTAGCTCTACTCGTCTATTAGTTCCAGTAGCCGTCTTCGAAGTACACCTTCAGGTCACTCCATCAAGTCCGGAGGTAAGGTCTCAACGTAACTAACAAAACGAGCCCAAACTCGGCATTCCTAGCTCTACTCGTCTATTAGTTCCAGTAGCAGTCTTCGAAGTACACCTTCAGGTCACTCCATCAAGTCCGGAGGTAAGGTCTCAACATAACTAACAAAACGAGCCCAAACTCGGCATACCTAGCTCTACTCGTCTATTAGTTCCGGTAGCCGTCTTCGAAGTACACCTTCAGGTCACTCCATCAAGTCCGGAGGTAAGGTCTCAACATAACTAACAAAACGAGCCCAAACTCGGCATACCTAGCTCTACTCGTCTATTAGTTCCAGTAGCAGTCTTCGAAGTATACGTTCAGGTCACTCCATCAAGTCAGAAACTAAATATGAAATTTATAATCCCATAAGTATAAAATCTATAAATAAAATAAATGCGTGAAGGATCAAGTTTATTAGGTGAAATATTTTGTATTCGTACAGTGATCTTTTCGTAAACGAGGAGCTGCTTACAAGCGTCACAGTGTCCACTCACAACGGCGGCCGAGCGCAGACTAAAATATTTCATTACAAATTTTTGTGCAATAAATCAAGATGAGCCGGTAAAATAACCCTTATTTCAATCCAATAAGTATCACGCGTTACAACTAAATATGTGAAAAAATAAGGTTTCATTTTCATTTTTTTCTCAGCCTATTTGTAACATTTTGATAGTTTTATCTAGTACCTTTTTGAGTTAGACATGTCTACTTACTTAAAATATTTTTAAATAAATCAATTTGTTTTATTAAATACAAGAAAAATGTTCGTTTATTCAGCACGATATTGTCAATTTTGGGTGAAGAGGCAACGGAAATTATTTTTTTCAATATTATAAACCAAAATTTTCGACTTAAAATATAGTACCATTTAAAGATTAAGGAGTAATCTATTTATGGTAATTATTAGTTAAATTTGGTTTTGTACTATTTCGCCGCAAAATGCACCGAAAAACTGCGTATTTTTGTCAGATTCGTAAACGCGTCCTTAAGTCACTGAGTTAGGTACTACAAATAACAAAATTGTCCAGGAATATAAAAGTTACTTAATGTAGTGTATATGTCGTTCGTGGACGATTTCTAAGAGTACCCGCGGCCCCGGCTAACTGCGCGGCTCGACGGAACACAGTGGGGTTTTAGTCGGTAAGAATCCGACATAACCCTTGGCTCCATCCCCGGGGGCCATGGGTATCTTTCGAAGATTTCCCCACTATAAAAAAAAAAAAAGTGTATATGTCGTGGCCATATCGTAAATTTGCTCATTTCATGAAATGACTGACCATTTCACGAAATGGTCGCATTTCGTGAAATGGTCAATTTAGTTTGGCCACATCATGATGTGGCTTGAGCAGATCAATGATAAGAAATCGTTTCACGATATGGCCAACTAAACTCGCGGTTTTTTCATGAAATGATCAAAATTATTTGATCATATCGTAAAATAGTTACATTAATCATTGGTAGAGGCGCTGCAAGTTCTGTGTTCATGTGATAAGATGGCGGCCGCTGGCGAAAATTTAATTATTCGCAGTTAAAAACTTCATATTATTCGTTTAATAACAATATGAAGAAAGTCATAGCAAAGAATTTACGACGGTTCGAGTACTATGGAAAATGTGGATATCTTATATGTATTGAAGAAATAATAATAGTTTAAAAAAACTAAAAAACACGCTTTTCATAGAAAACCGAACTAAAAAATAGAAAATTTTATCAAATTATTGTATTGTCATCGGTCCTCAATAAATCTACAAAGTTTGAACGAAATCTGGCCGTTTAAAGTGGGTCAAAATCGCGCCCAAAGAAGTCGGTTACAAACATACAGTCGGTTACAAACATACAGGTGAAGCTAATATAAAGCGTGTAAAAATGCGTCTTCAATAAAATAATTTAAGACGCATTTTTTCTTTTAGGGTAGGTACTTATATATTTATATATCCTAACTACTATAGTATTGTAATTGCTTGTTTTTTAAAAAGCGATCCGCTTCTGGCACTCGCCGGCCGCTGCCGCGGCACGCTCGCTTTGCCCGCTCGGCTCGTGCATTGTTTATCAAAGTCTAACCTAACCTAACCTAACTGTTTTTTATTGCAAAAACGATTCGCTTCTGGCATTCGCCGGCCGCTGTCGCGGCACTAACTTAAATGACATTAAACAAGTTTTTAGAATATTCTGAATTTTTTTAATATTTTATGGACTCTTTATATTTAAACGATCTGGCCAAATGTGGATGGCCAAATCGTGAAACGTTGACGATTTAACGATCTGATCAAACTATGTTGGCCATTTCATTAAATGCGACCATTTCGTGACCGTTCTTTCACTCGTTATCATGGTTACCCTTACCAGTCATAGCATCGCGCATAGTAACACTATGTTCGCTATAGAACTGCGCGAACCAGTCACAGAAGGCACGAACCGACTAATATCCATAACACTGCGTTACCATGGTAACCACTCCTTTAACTCTACGTTACCATGGTAACCATATCTGTTTCACTACGTTACCATGGTTACCAATAAAAAAGTCACCAATCCAACGGCTTAGTCATAGCATCGCGCATGGACACGCTATGTTCGCTATAGAACTGCGCGAACCAGTCACGGAAAGCCCGGATCGACTTGTCCGCCCGTACGTAAGGGGGTGAGCTGACATGCTTCTTGTTGTTCCAGATTACCACGTCACGTTCGAACTGCAAAGATAGAATTTAGATAATATACAATAACAACAAACTATTACACTCACAATCATATATACTTTAGACGATGCATTGACGTGCAATAAACAACTAAACTTAACAGAGCAAAACACAGTTATAAACATGTTATAAACAGAATAACATCCAGTACGGAAAATCTCTATAAAACGTTCGAAACACAAACAAACATGCGCATTGACGGCAATCCTAATCGCAGTGTTGCGTTCAATTTTTTAATGAACAAAACAAAATATCAATAACAATAAATAACAACTTTTTGGTTCCATTAATTTTATTTTATCGAAAAGGCCTTGGTTGCTTTACTGTTCGTTCTGTTTACTGTGGCATAACTAACTTATATTAGGCAGTTCACTGCGGTAAAAAGTAGCATACATCTCATTTGAATCGCACATAGCGATGGGAAACATTGACAAATACTGAGTTGATTGAAAAACAATCAAAATTGGAAAATGCCCAGTACCTAGGTACCTACTATATCTTCTATAAACATAAGTACATATTTTCCTTCCTGTTTACTGTCAAATTTCAATGTGTAAATATGTGCTTGCTATATGTTATATCAGTTATATATATTTGGTGTTTTTGTGTTTTGTTTACAACAAATGTTTTATTATTTCAAACAATCAAATACACGTTTGCATTTTAAAAATACTAGTTGTAATGATAATAACTAGTAACTAAATACTAATAGTCAAAAGTATTATTACCTGATAAGCCTCAGCCAATACAAGAACCGCGCCGAACAGCGCATTTCGAGCTGGCGAATATATTCGATGAACAACCTTCTGTAGCATTGGGCCTATTGGTGTAACAGATTGTATCACTACAGTGGAGCCGAAGATTGAGTTGAAATGGAGACGAACGTGGGCTGGACCGATCTGGGAAAACATAACAAGCAAAAGGTATAAAACTTATTATATACTATTGATTTAATATTTTTGTGGATGAATAGTTGTCAATGTAGTTGTCATTATTTCATGTCTGTAGTTCTGTACCTGTCGAATACTATAAAATGCCGCTTTCCTTTGAATCGTGGCTAGGGGCTCGGACGTTGTTTATACGACGTTTGACCCAACTACCCTCACTTTGCTAATAGCCGTTGACTTGCTGCGATTTGTTATCAACTACCTACATCAATTAGGTAGCTGTGTAGAATCGCAGTACATTCTTATTACATTCAAAATTATATTAAACCTAGCTCCGCGTATTATTTCTAATACTACTGATTATTTTTATTATTGAAAAAAAATAAGAAAAGGGTACAAAATAAGACGAATGGTCATTGGCGTACAATTAAGAACTACCTACACTCAAAATGAATCACGCTCAAAAAATTCAAAGCAAAACTCCTTTTAACTGGATTCAATTTTGTATTGTTTAAAAAATGAACGAACGGTGTATGCGCTAATAACTTTTTCAACGTATAAGTATATCACAGGCAATAATTATTATGTCTAACATTTTAGCATTTAGTGATTGATGAGAAGATAGTTTAAAAAGATTAAACGCTATGCAATTATCATTATTTTTAACAAAAAATAAAACTACCTTCACATTGTTTGAACTCAACTTTCAAACAACAAAAATCAGTATCAAAATCTTTTCACCAAGCCATAAGTTCTGAAGTACACAAAAAATACAGTCAAATTGACAGCCTCCTTCTTTTTTATGTCGATTGAAGAATAAACAGAGGTGATGAATGAATGAACAAGGGATGCTTGCCGGCCTTTAAGGTAGGAGTACGCTCTTTTCTTGAAGGTACCTAAGTCGTTACCGTTTGGAAATACCGCATCAGGAAGTTCGTTCCATAAGTTCGTTGTGCGCGGAAAGAAGCTTCTTTTGAAGAGCGCAGTCATCGACCGCCAAGAGTAAAGGTGGTGCGGGTGGTATTTGGAAATTGATGTTACAATCTCCACTCACCTGTTTAACAGAAATATTGAACGGGAATACATTATAGTTCATTATAATGTAGCTCTGATCGATTTTCATTTCAGCAACATGAGATTCATCCGACTTCATCCATTCTGTTCTCCAGATATGATGGCCTGAAATGGAAAAATATTACTTTAAACTTAATTTAAACCTAAACTAATACTTACACGCAAAATATTACTTGTACAAGAATACTAATTTATTGGCAATTTATTAAATTGATTGTTTGTTTGAATGCGCTAATCTCAGGAACTAATAGTCCGATTTGAAAAATTCTTCCGGTGTTAGATAGCCCATTTGTCGAGGAAGTCTATTATATAGGTCATATATATATCACTAGAGGTCCGCCCCGGCTTCGCCCGTGGTACATATTTCGCAATAAAAGGTAGCCTATGTCCTTTCTCGGGTATCAAAATATCTCCATACCAAATTTCATGCAAGTTGGTTCAGTAGTTTAGGCGTGATTGAGTAACAGACAGACAGACAGAGTTACTTTCGCATTTATAATATTAATAGTATGGATTATGCTAAGACCAACAGGACCGAAGCCATGCGGGTGAAACCGCGAAGCGCAGCTAGTAAATAATATCTGATAATAAATCGTCAATCTTGTTATGTGAGTGATACTTACCGACTATATTATTTAAAAACGGCATTTTGCCACCAATATCTGTCATAAATGATAGTTTATGGATAGAGTTGAGATGTGCTGCATCTGACGCATTCTCCGGGATATCCTGAGAAAAAGAACACTGATTGTAGAAAATTCGATATTAGGTTTAATGCGAATAAAATAAAATTTACGTATGGTGATGAACCTATTAGTACCTAATTATATTGTACTACTAGCTGTCCGCCCCGGCTTCGCCCGTGGTACATATTTACGTTTTCTCTACGTAAAAACCATCCTCGTACTTCAAGGAATATAATAAAAAAAGAATTATCGAAATCGGTTCAGCCGTTCTCGAGTTATGCGCTTACCAACACATTTTGCGATTCATTTTTATATATAAGAAGATATAGTTGTCAAATAATTATTTATATTTTGAAAATGCTGACAAACGATTCTTATTAAGAAAACCAGCTAAATTAATAAAAAAATCGAAATCAATGGGACCACACAACAACCACAGAACCTACACAACAAAAATACGAACAGACAGAAAACATGGAATTAATTTTAGTTTGATAAAAACTATTTTTAATAAAATTTAAATAAATGTTAAAGATTGTCATAACTAGCCCTGTTGGCTGTTTCATTTATATGCTCTAAAATCTAAATTAATCTATACTTATACTTATCTTAATATATATAAATCTCGTGTCACAATGTGTCCTCAATGGACTCCTAAACCACTTAACCGATTATAATAAAATTCGCACACCATGTGCAGTTCGATCCAAATTGAGAGATAGGATAGTTTAAACATGTAGGTACCACGGGCGAAGCCGGGGCGGACCACTAGTATATTATAAAGAGGAAAGGTTTGTAATTATGTATATATGTATTATGTATGTATGGTTTTCACTCATAAACTACTGGACCGATTACAATGAAATTTAGCACACATATAGAGGGTAACTTGGATTAACACATAGGATAGGTTTTATCCCGGAAATCCCACGGGAACGGGAACTATTCCGGTTTTTCTTTGTAAACGCGAGCGAAGCCGCGAGCGGAAAGCTAGTATTAAATAAAAATAGTAGTCCATGCACTTTTGATAACGAAATCACTTACGCGTATATGAGCGCTAATCAAGAACTCATTCCTGCCCCTATACCCCCAGGTCTTAGTCTCCTCCAGTTCTGGGACGGTCCACAGCGGGGGTCGTCCCTCTGCGTCATACCAGACCCAGACAGCCCCATCCGTTTCCATTGTCTGCCAGGTTTTTATTGATATTCCCTTTGGTACTGGAAGTAGACATAATTTTTAGTTTTCTATCAAATCAAATCAAATAAAATATACGAGCAAATAAACATATTTGATTTGATTATTTGCCACCATAATTATGATGATAAATTACCCAACCTGAAATATCTTTATCAAAAATAGAATTGTACATTTTATTGACCAGTATGCTAATAACTGATGTTATTTATTTATCCTATTAATATTATAAATGTGAAAGTTTGTATGGATAAACATCCACGTTACTCTTTCACGTAAAAACTACTGAACCGATTACAATGACATTTAGCACACATATAGAGGGTAACTTGGATTAACACATAGGATAGGTTTTATCCCGGAAATCCCACGGGAACGGGAACTATGCGGGTTTATCTTTCAAAATGCGGGCGAAGCCGCGGGCGGAAAGCTAGTATGTTTATATTTCAAATGTTGTTTTCGAGGGATTGGGTCTTATGAAAAGTAATTTTAGAAACTAACTATCTTTTAATTGTTACTGAATAAACATGTTTGATGTATGATTCTGATTCTGATTATGTATTCTCATTCTCATTCATATTTTATATATTTTTGTAATAACAATATCCATTAAAATCCATAACAAGACTCAAAATCACGCTGGAAACTTTTTCAAAGCATATATTCAAATCAAATCAAATCATTTATTTATTTCTCCTCACAATTCCCAATCTCAAAAATTAATCTTCATTCATAAAAAAATATCAAACATAAATTTATAAAGAATAGAAAAAATTCGATCACGAGGCGGGACTCGAACCCGCATCCTTCGCGCCATTCCGGGGCGGATGCCTGACCAACTCAGCCACTCGTGACCCGCCAGAGCAATCGAATTTATTCTATTCTTTCAGTTTTATGTGTCTGAAGGGACACACCGCGCGCCATCTATTGAGATGATTAACAACCATTTCAACCAATATGAATGTTGTTAATCATCTCAATAGATGGCGCGCGGTGTGTCCCTTCAGACACATAAAACTGAAAGAATAGAATAAATTCGATTGCTCTGGCGGGTCACGAGTGGCTGAGTTGGTCAGGCATCCGCCCCGGAATGGCGCGAAGGATGCGGGTTCGAGTCCCGCCTCGTGATCGAATTTTTTCTATTCTTTATAAATTTATATTTATAAAGCATTTGAATGCCATAAAACCAAAAATATAAATTCAAATATCAAACAATTAGCTGGAGTTGGAGGAGCTGGTGTCTGAAATGGGTTTTAACCGGTATCACAGATACCCTGCCCGAGGGCACCAAAATGGCAGAGGCAACCAAAATACAATTACAAAAATATGTTTCACATAATTCAAAAGTTTGTGGTTAGGTAGTGAGAACGACATATTATTATTGCACGCCTCATAAGCGAAGCGTTGAGGTGGGTACTACTGTCACTTCGCGCAAAACATCTGATTTTTCAAACTTAAAATGTCTTTATGTATCATACATTGCACTTGTAAGATAATACATACACACACATATTAAGAAAAAACACTATTTTTAACGTTCATGATATTTTTGATGTCATTTTTGTTATTTAAACTAGTTAAAAAACAGTTTAAAAAAGTTCTGTCTTGGACGTCCGTGTGTCTGTATGTGCGGATCCTTTTTCTTGTTAACACGATAGCGACCGAAATACTTTACAAATCGAGTCTTTTTTTTTCTCTTACGCTTGAGTATGCTCGGGAATAGAACCCTTTCATTTTTCAGGGTCTGATTCGATGTGGTTTAATTGTTATTAAATAAACAAAAATAATAATTAATAAATATTTATTAAAAAAAATTATGAGGCGTGCACTTTTGGATTTTCCAAATTATTATTTGGTATATTACAGGTTGAGCTAACAAATGCGTGTTAAATTGTTAATACTTACTATTCTTAATATCAGGTATGTATGAGCAGGCGCCATCTTCTCCAAATCTCCAATGATGAAAGGGGCACTCTATACAATTGCCCTTAACTGCCCCACCGATCCCCAAATTTGCCCCTAAGTGGGGGCAATATCCGTCGACCGCTCTCGCGACACCATCTTCACCACGGTAGACGCAAAATGTTTGCCCTGTAAAAATAACACGCGTGTTTATACGATGTTTTTCTTTTTAATCTATGTTTATTTAGAGATTTTTGTCCAAAAGGACGATGCCAATCCCATCGTACCTTGTACAAATATATGTTACACTTAAAATTTATATTAGTTACACTTTAAAATTTAAAGTTGAATAGCATTCTAGCTGCATCAGAGTGTGGTGCAGCTAGAATGCTATGATATACACCAACATTCATAGAATTTATTTTAAAAAATTCGTCAGCAAGCATAGAGGTATTATTATAGAGAGGACACCACGAACAAAATCTGTGCGACAAGCGCGGCGGCACGGGGCGGCTAGTGAGTCATACACTTTGTAGATATTCTGCCTCTTATTACTTATAAATTAAAACCAATCAATGTAACAAATAAATGTTGTTTATCTTATTAAAAAATATGAATAAACTTATCAATTAAAACCAATTAAAACCAATGTAACAAAAAAAATTGTTTGAGACGATTGACTCTAACTCGTGTTACAAAAAGTGTACTTAGTAGCGATGGCCTCTCTAGTACGTAGTACATAGTAACTCAGTGTCAGCAAGTCCTTTCTTTTACCATCATTCCGAACACACTCCAATCTCCATGAGGTAGTGTTGACCATCGTCATATTTGAATTTAAATTTCATTGTAATTTTATGATCCGCCTACTAAAATGCCAAGTAAATTAGATCTGTATGTGTATACTGTATCGTATACTATGTACTATAATTGGTTGAATAATTATTTAAATTAATAATTTATTTCAATGAGTTTTTTCGTCACACGACAGAACTTCCATATTCTAATCGAAATCAAGTAAAATATGTATGTAACCGATACGTTACAACTTACAACCGCCATCCGCCAGAGAATGTTCCATCAAAACATATCCAGTTGTTTCAGACAATAATCGCAATAAACAGACGGACACACATACGAATTCAAAAAATGTAATATTGGCATGCATAATACATAAATCCATATGCATTTAAAAAGATGCGATTTTATTTATTTACTAGCGGTCCGCCCCGGCTTCGCCCGTGGTACATAATTACGTTTTCTCTACATAAGAACCATCCTCGTACTTCAAGGAATATAATAAAAAAACAATTATCGAAATCGATTCAGCCGTTCTCGAGTTATGCGCTTACCAACACATTTTGCGATTCATTTTTATATATAAAGGATGAACATAGGTATCGATCATACATTATTGTAACATGACAGCAGATATTCCACTTTATCCATAGCTAAATAAAACTTACCCAATGCGTCCACAGACGACACCCCTCCAATCTTCAAATCCCTCCCCTCTATTATCGCATACCAGCCATTAGGATATGGAGGGGGTATCTTATACCCCAGGGGACGGTTCGCTTGAGCCCTGGTTATGTGAAGGTCTCTATCCACCCCCTTTATGTAAGGGATGTGGCTGAATCCTATGTCGGTTAATTCCTGGAATATAAGAAACAAGCATTATTATTGTGAAAACAATCTGTTAATTTATGTAGGTAGCACTAGCTTTCCGCCCGCGGCTTCGCCCGCGTTTTCAAAGAAAAACCCGCATAGTTCCCCGTCCCGTGGGATTTCCGGGATAGAACCTATCCTATGTGTTAATCCAAGTTACCCTCTATATATGTAGGTAGTAAATTTTATTTTAATCGGTTCAGTAGTATTACTTTTTGACATGTATTTAAAAACAAAAAAATTACTTGATCTATGAATTGTTTGAATTGTTTGAATGAATTGTTGATAATTTAATCTTTGACTGCCATAGTTTCTAAGATACTTTACTAATTGTTAGACATAATTTATTGTTATACTGTGATGGAATGTAACGTATTGTATTTTATGTGATTGAATGTTATGTAGGTATTTATTGATTTAACTATATTTTAAGTGATTTAGTGTACTGTACTTAGCTATATTGATGTGATATTTATCTGTAGGTACTATGATTAATTAGATTCAACTTATTTTATGACATGTATTTTTGGAAATTATTTTACTTGATCTATGAATTGTGCTAATTAATGTAATTTTTAATAATTTTTTTTCCCTCAACTATGCTGTGTGCATACAATTAATTGGTTGGCATTTCACCGCAACATGTAATTAAATTTGTGTTTATCGAGGCAAAATTGTCAGCTGTGGTGTGCACCTTATTAAATAAATAAATAAATATTCGCGTGAAAGAGTAACAAACTTACACATACATCCATCCTCATAAACTTTCGCATTTATAATATTAGTAGGATATAATATCACTACATATATAAATGCCTAAACTGCTGAACAGATTTGGATGAAGTTTGTTAAAAAGATAGTTTCAGTTTTTCTAAGGTCTAAAAGCATTGTGGGCGAACAGCTAATACATAAGTAAAATAATAAATAAATAACTTACCCGTATAACAACTCCAGGATTCCAATACGCTCTATAGATGCCATATAAAATAGCGGCCAATATCACAGACAACAGAATAACACTCGAATATTTATACGTCATTTCAAAAACAGCCAGTACCAATGTCCAAGTCAAATTTAAGAAAAATAAAAACATCTCCTCTGCTTCCCATTTAAAAATATGACATTGGTTTGCGCGCGCATTTTCAATCTGTATTCCATGGTCCGCCATTTTGAATGCTCCGTCCGCCATGGCTGTTGAAAAATAATGATATTCAAAACTGCGTGATCATCAAATACTTCCCTCATATTTAATTATATAATGACCATTTATTGGATATACCAAATTGCAAATTTTATGTGTGTCACTGTTACAAAAAAACAAGTTGTTTCAATTGGAATTTTGAAGAAAACAATTATAAATTGATGTTTAAACGGTGTAATTTTTAGGGTTCCGTACATAAGGTGTAAAAACGATACCCTATTACTGAGACTTCCCTGTCTGTTTATCAGTCCGTCCGTTCGTATGTCATCAGACTGAATCTTATAAACCATGAATATAGACAGTTGAAATTTTCAGAGATGATATATTTCTGTGTGATAACAACAAATACTTTTTTTCTATTCTTTATAAATTTATATTAAATTTATAACAAATCTACACTAATATTATAAAGAGGAAAACTTTGTTTGTTTGTTTGTTTGTTTGTTTGATTGTAATGAATAGGCTCATAAACTACTGGACCGATTTTGATGAAATTTGGCACAGATAATCTTTAGACCCTCAGAAAGAACATAGGCTACCTTTTATTGCGAAATATGTACCACGGGCGAAGCCGGGGCGGACCGCTAGTACTTAATAAAAAGAAAGTTAACGTGCAATGATTGACGGTTGGTCTTGAATGGTTACCAATTTTTTTGCAATTTCTCTACAATAGCTAATAATATTATGTACGGAACCCAAAGCGTCGCGATTCCGACTCACACTTGGTCGATTTGTTTTTATTTATTCAGTTTCAGTAGGTTTTTAATTATTATAACTAATTTTTAATATGTTTCAAAATTCGATAAAATCAATCTTATAAAACCTCATTCGTCTCAATCGTGCAAAAAGGTAGCTGAAAATCAGTATTCAATATAAAATATTCATAATGTCCGTTGGTTTGTCACGTTGTTGCTGAACTGTAGAAAGTATGAATTTTGATGTCTATGTCTATTTGATGTATATGTCTATGTCTATATTCGTAATATATGGAAACATTTGTCTGTTTGTAACGGTTTTTGAAAATTGTTTCACCAACAGAAAACTGCGTCTTTACTAAATAATATAAGCTATATAGGTAATATTTGTCAACCCGGGTGAGGCCGGGAAACACAGCTAGTTCGTCTATATAAATATTATAAAGCTGAAGAGATTGTTTGAACGCGCTAACCTCGGTAATTATTGGTCCGTTTTCAAAAATTCTTGCACAGTTGGACATGTACGTGATCCCTGAGTGCTTTCGGCAATAATATCTATGTGTTATATCACAGTATTGTAATACTGTGGTTATATTATGTAACAATAGATGAATTCACAGCTTCCAGCAGTACTACAGTACTCTCTATCGATAGTTAAGCAGCCCCCCTAGTCAAGTGGCTTTCTGTTAGCGTAGCGTTCAATAGAATAGACTACGAATGTATGAGATTGACGTAGGCTGTAGATAAACGTATCTACAGCTTACGTCAATCTCATACATTCGTAGTCTATTCTATTGAACGCTACGCTAACAGAAAGCCACTTGACTAGGGGGGCTGTATAGCTTAACTATCGATTAAAATGAAAATTAATGTAGGATTAAGGAAAGTACATAAAACATAACGCCAAACAGTGTCGAATTACCTATCAGGGAATGTCATTGGTATCCTATCTTACTTATAATATTATAAATGCGAAAGTTTGTGAGGATGTGTATGTGTGTGTGTGTGTGTTTGTTACTCTTTCACGCAAATACTACTGAACCGATTACAATTAAATTTAGCACACATATAGAGGGTTACTTGGATTAACACATAGGATAGGTTTTATCCCGGAAATCTCACGGGAACGTGAACTATGCGGGTTTTCCTTTGAAAACGCGGGCGAAGCCGCGTGCGGAAATCTAGTCAACCGTAAATATAAGTAATTTTTAAAATAGTATACCTAGATGTTGTTTGATTATTAATAATTTAAACTTTATTGATCTTTAAAACAGCGCCAAAACTTGTTATGAGGAATGCATATTAAATTCAAAATGGCGCCTCATGAAATGACAGCTGACACGTAAAATAAGCACGCGTGTAAAGTTTCAGCATTATCGGTCAAGGTTAGTTTAAACACTACTACTATTTTTTATCTACAAACTTACTAACATACTAACTAACTAAATTGTTAGGTAACAATTTTGTTGTAGTCTCATTCATTAGTTTTCCGCACTAACTTACTAAAAAATTCATATACATTGCTGACTAAGAAACTTTCATAAACAATTGAATAAATAGGAAAAGTAAATCTTATATATAAAATTCTCGTGTCACAATGTTAGTCTGCATACTCCTCCGAAACGGGTGGACCGATTCTCATGAAATTTTCTGTGCATATCGGGTAAGTCTGAGAATCGGCCAACATCTATTTTTCATATGTACCACGGGCGAAGCCGGGGCGGACCGCTAGTAATATATAAAGAATGTTTTAAATTTTAATGAATAAGTATGTAACTACATCTTTCTGAATAAAATGCTGTATCATTGAGTAACTATGTACTGCGTTAATAATATGTCAATACGTATACTTACTACGTCAATGAGTAGACTACATTACTACGAATTTCAAAGCTACCCTGGGGCCTTAGACAAAGTAACAATTGAAAAACGATAACGAAGTTAGAAAAGGCAAAAATGTATGGGATTGACATACGCCGCGTTAGATCACGTGGTCTATCTAATGTCAATCCCATACATTTTTCCTTTTCTAACTTCGTTATCGTTTTTTAATTGATACTTTGTCTACGGGCCCTGTAATCTTATCTAAAAATAAATACATGTAAATAAGAAGGTATAACATAAAAAGGGCTTGTAAAACCAAACTAAGATCGGTCGAGTCAACGCAAAAAGCGAAAAGGGTTAAATTAACAAAGTCGGGCACAGTCTCGTATACTGTATCCCAAATACCTAAACAGGGCGATTCGTCCTCCCAGTAACCCGCACGTATTAGCGGGCGGCGCCAGCAACCTGCTGCAGAGGACGAATCGTTCTGCCCCCCTAGTCAAGTGGCTTTCTGTTATGGCGGCTGTACACACTCGCCGAGACACACCGAGACAGGCCGAGAACGAGTATGTACACGGTGCATTCGTCTTGTCTCGCTCTCTCGTGTCTCGCCTCGGTTGTCTCGGTCTCTGGTCGGTTTTTTGCGCCCGAGTCAAAGGGTCTCGTTGAGTCTCGCCGCTCGCGAGGAAAATGAGAGCGAGCATGTACACACTCGTTCATGGAAGTTTTAATATTTATTTACCTGTTTCTACTGCGGTGCATAGTAATCATCCACCATCTTCTTTTTCTCCATGGTTTGAGAATTTTTTGTTGTGTGTACAGCCGCGGTTAGCGTAGCGACGTAAGCTGTAGATACGGTATCTACAGCTTACGTCAATCTCATACATTCGTAGTCTATTCTATTGACCGCTACGCTAACAGAAAGCCACTTGATTAGGGGGGCTGAACAGCATCCCCCACGCAGCCTCCTAACGGAGGCCGCGTGTGTGAACGAGAAGACCTCGTCGTCAACTCATGAAATTATTGTATTTTCACCGATTTTGAATAGATATTAATTCATCAACAGGAAGGTTTATTTATTTATTTATTTATAATACTTCATTGTACAAAACAATATAGGAAATTTGGTACAAATTAGTGAGGTACAAAAATTTTGCACAATAGGCGGCCTTATTGCTACACAGCAATCTCTGCCAGGCTAGGTTATAGTATTCCCTACTTTAATTTTGTACGGTGTATGTATTCCGGAATACTGATATATACCTACTCTTGAACAAACAGACAGCAGAATCAACACGCAGGTAAAACAATTTTTTATTACAAATATTCCCATCCATATACACATACATATATATTTTCATTCATATATAATATATACGCCCTATATCTATCTGATTTAGTGACATATCACACTAGCGGATTGCGAGCGGTTTCAAAGCGGAGCGGGTGCGCAACGAATACGTTGCGGGCGCGCAACGAACACGCCGCGGTTGCGCAGCGAATTCGTTGCGGACGCGTCATTTTGTATACTCTCGCACAAAAGCCAGCCCTTCCGCCTTGCCTAACTTCCATTCAATATTTCCATCGTTTCTGTAGCACTCAATTTTTTAACCGTACTGTGGAAATGCACTTACTTAACAGTTAACTAAAGATGTAATAACAACTGGAGTTGTTAAAAAAAGGTGCTATAAAATTGAATTACTAGGACTTTTAGAATGTACCATACATTCCAAAAGTATGTAACGACTGACCAGTATAATCTCTCCCATAGCAACGTATGTTATAAAGAGATTTTGTGAACCTAATTATGAGCAAAGTGATAGTGAGTTGCTGGTTGCTTGATAAAATTTTCTATTCACTGCTATTTATCTAATAATAAGATAGCCCTGTTTTAGTTAAGGAGCTTTAACATTTATTTCACTAATGAACTTTCTTAATGAGCAATTAAGTTATCTGATTGCATTTCGACCAAGATTTAATAGATAAAACAATACCCTAAACATTAACATGTTATGAAACTCGTAAAAAATAATGATCTCATAATTATTATACTATCACAAGTTATAAGTAACAACCAGCACGGATTCCATTTTGTTAATGAGTGTACATGACTGCGACGTAAACGTTGCGCATCTGCCACGCGTCCGCAACGAATTCGCTGCGCAACCGCAACGTATTCGTTGCGCACCCGCTCCGCTTTGAAACCGCTCGCAATCCGCTAGTGTGATATGTCACTTATTTAAATATCTATGTAAGAGCCGATTTTTCAATGCTTGGATAAAATTTATTCGTCGAATAATGTATAAAACTGCCATTTTAAAAACGTATTCTAATTGCCCGTATTTGACAGTTTACGTGACATTTTAATATTATCGTGTAATACTTTATTGGACGGATAAGTTTTATCCAACCATTGAAAAATCGGCCCTTAGTATAATAATATTGTTTATTTTGTTTTATAATATACTAGCGGTCCGCCCCGGCTTCGCCCGTGGTACATATTTACGTTTTCTCTACATAAAAACCATCCTCGTACTTCAAGGAATATAATAAAAAAAGAATTATCGAAATCGGTACAGCCGTTCTCGAGTTATGCGCTTACCAACACATTTTGCGATTCATTTTTATATATAAAGAAGATATATGCATATTATATCATGTACACAATATGTAGACGTATTTATAAATTTTTACCTTTATTGATAGGAACAGTTATAGATGTAATTTTATTTTATTATAAGTATTTATATAAATGTAGGACCTCGGAAATACGCGGGCAGACTGAAAATCAGCGCTGTTCGGGTGTTAGCCCACAGCATGGCTGAGTCTGTTCCGATTGCCTAATACGTGTTTACTTTTAAGTTAAGTTAGTCTAAGTTTTTGTTGGCAATAAAGCTTTTTTTCTTTCTTTCTTCTTTGATATGTAGGTATAAAATCTTTTTAGTTGATATTATTATTACTATACGACGCGCCATGAAATAATTTTTCTTTCGTGTCACATTTACGACCAACATTAAATTTTTGTAATTTATTTACCACTAGGTAGTAGTTATTGTAAAACGGTCTATAACATACACGTAAATTAAAAAATGATATTTATTCATAGCGCTTGTCACAGGCATAACTAGTTTATTTGTTTTGTAGTTACAAATAGACAAACAAAATTATCCCTACTTTTAATATTATAAATGCGAAAGTAACTCTGTCTGTCTGTCTGTTACGCTTTCCCGTTTAAACCTCTCAACCGATTTTGATTAAATTTGGCATAGACAATCTTTAGACCCTGAGAAAAAACAAAGGCTACCTTTTATCAAAACACCACACGGGCGAAGCCTTGGGCGGAAGCTAGTTTTATATAATATGTATAAATGCGGAAACGTGTCCGCTTACTGGCGCCAATTATTTTATTATGACTATTATTTCATTATAAAAACATAGATATAGTATTTCTAGACAGCTATTTGTAATACCTAGTGCTTATTATCAACAATTATTGCATTTTTTGTTCTTCATATAGAACTTGAAAACTTCAAAAAAAGGAGAAAGTTCCTTCTAAATTAGATAGTATACTTTTTAAGCTATTGCATAGCTTCTATCGCGGGCCTTGAGCGCGGGGACCGAATCCAGAAATTCCGTAACGAAAAAACCTCACGCTCCCCACTCCGACGGACACGGAGGTGTGGCTTGAAGGCATAACATGCAATAGCTTTACCGCGGCAGTCCCCGAGTGACACACGTCTTTTTTTAATCTATACTTGATATTATAAAGCTGAAGAGTTTGTTTGTTTGAACGCGCTAATCTCGGGAACTACTGGTCCGATTTGAAAAATTATTTCACTGTTGTTATTTCACAGACCATTTATCGAGGAAGGCAATAGGCTATATGTCATCACGCTAAGACCAACAGGAGGTGAGCACTGCGGGTAAAACCGCGGAGCACAACTAGTGCATACTTCATACACATATCAAGGATCGGTGAAAATGCAATAATTTAACGAGTTATTTTTTCAGCTTCTATTATATAATATTTATCTTCAAAATGAGAATGATGCAATATTTCAAGTTTCATAAATTAGTTTGTACTTTGTACTATAGGTATTTCTATCAATAATTTTTTGATTAGTTGTATTTATTGATTAGTTTATAAGTTAATCTCATGATTAATCGATCGATCGAATCGATCTCATGATCGATTTAAAAAATTATTGTACCATTAAAAAGTTACATCTTTACTGCGTAACATGAGCTAAATTTATATCCTTATTCTTTCTAGTAATTAAAAAAAATATTAATTTTAATACATGGTACATTTCGCTGTCAGTCGTCGTTCAATTTTACCCGCATTGCTCCGCTCCTATTGGCCTTATCGTGATGATATACAGCCTATAATAGCCTTCCTCGATAAATAGTCTATCTAACAGTGAAATAATTTTTCAAATCGTGGTTCCTGAGATTCGCGCGATCAAACAAACTCTTCAGCTTTTGTATATAAATTAACTAGGTTTCCGCCTGCGGCTTCGCCCGCGCAGTCAAAGAAAAACCCGCATAGTTCCCGTTCCCGTGGGATTTCCGGGATTACATCATTTCCCGGGATAAAAAGTAGCCTATCTCCTTTCTCGGGTATCAAAATATCTCCATACCAAATTTCATGAAAATTGGTTCAGTAGTTTAGGCGTGATTGAGTAACAGACAGACAGACAGAGTTACTTTCGCATTTATAATATTAGTATGGATTATTTATTAAAATATATGGCCTACATATTCAGCTGATGTTACAAGGCCAAACAATAAAAACATAGGTGTTAAATGTCTTGTTATATGAGTAGGTAGATTCATGGAAAACACCTAGTATTTCTGAGAATTTTACACCTAACTGAATTACTGAATACCATAACGCTGACATCATTTTACAGTATTTTGTGACAGGCGCCATTATAGTTTTTATTTATTATGAAAATTATGATTATGATTACGATTATGAAAAAGGGTGTAAAGTTTTTAATTTTTTTTTTCAATTTCGTTAAATGTTTTTATCGAACGAACGAATGCTCATTATAACCCCACAGTCAATTTCTTAGGCCGGCCATACATCAGTTCACACATCAGTTTTACCTAATAAATTATATACTAAAACCTACTTCGACAATCCCTCTATCTATTAAAAAAACTGCATCATTTTAAAGATTTAAACATACATAGGGATATATCATATAGGGACAGAGAAAGCGACTTTGTTACACGCTTTATATTAGCTTCACCTGTATGTTTGTAACCGACTTCTTTGGGCGCGATTTTGACCCACTTTAAACGGCCAGATTTCGTTCAAACTTTGTAGATTTATTGAGGACCGATGACAATACACTAATTTGATAAAATTTTCTATTTTTTAGTTCGGTTTTCTATAAAAAGCGTGTTTTTTAGTTTTTTTAAACTACATACTATTTTATGTAAGATACATTTTCACTTCAGAACAGCTGAACGTTACCTACTGTATAATTATAGACTACTAGCTTTCCGCCCGCGGTTTGGCCCGCGTTTTCAAAGAAAAACGCGCATAGTTTCCGTTCCCGAGGGATTTCCGGGATGAAACCTATCATATCTCTCAATTTGGATCGAACTGCACATGATGTGCGAATTTTATTATAATCGGTTAAGTGGTTTAGGAGTCTATTGAGGACAAACATTGTGACACGAGATTTATATATATTAAGAGATGATCCACGTGCAAACTGAAATTATTTACACGATGTAGAAGCAAACCTATTAAAAATAATGCTTATGTTCGCAAAGTAAATACATACTTATTATTGTAATAATTTATTTATATATACAGTACTAGCTTACCGCCCGCGGCTTCGCCCGCGTATTCAAAGAAAAATCCGCATAGGTCCTGTTCCCGTGTGATTTCCGGGATAAAACCTATCCTATCGCCGAAAGCTTGTTTTCTATAAAATGAAAATGAGCGCGAAACTCGAGCACGGCTGATCCGATTTCGGTAATTCTTTGAAATCATAAACATGGACCACGGGCGAAGCCGCGGTGGGCCGCTAGTTTTAGATAATAGTAATACTAAAATACAATTAAAAACTTACCCAACATAGAAGTGACCACTACAAGATTAGGTTTTAAACTGACGCCATGTCAGATCAGGAACGCTATATATTTAAATTTTAAATTTTCATATTTGAATTGCCGTATAATTTTGAGGGCTGCTTATGTTCTATAGCAGAGGGTTCAGGAGGGTTGCTAGGGGCAAAAAAAGATGTATTATTCAGTGCTGTGTTTGAATAAAAATAACTACGTTAAAAAAAACCGACTTCAAAAACGGAAAAGTAAAAAATAACAAAGATTTGCAAAGCAAATGTAATATTTACCGGCTTAATATAGTGCTTGTCACCGACGTCAAACCTATTTAATAAATAGTACATCAAAATAATACGCAACGAGCCTATTATCTAATAATGCAATAATTTGATGTTCCTTCATTTTAGGCGACTATTAATAATTATGATTATTTTTCCGACCCAAATATCGACCAATAGAATTGCACCATTCGACGTCACGTGGTACAACCTACATGGTATTATAACTATACTGATAATTTTTTGAAAATTTTCTCTGGTCGTTGACGTCAAACTGACAGGTTGAATTCAATTGTGAAATTTTTGGCCGACATTTGGGACGGAAAAATAATCTCCCGAATACCACACGAGCTTCAAAATTATCTGGCATTTCCCTCAAGGTTCCCTGCAAACAAATAAAGTCGTCAAGTTTTTCAGGAAAAATCACTTGCGCTTCGCGCTCGTGATTTTTTAACCTTGACTAAAAACTTGACTCCTTCATTTGTTTGCAACGAACCTATCGGAAAATACCCGATAATTTTGAAGCTCTTGTGGTATTATAAGTGAATAATGACCACTTAAATTTACGCGTGAGCATAGAATGCATTTGTCCCTTACCCGGTAGGCGGTACCCTTCTAGGGACTTCACTACCTTTGGTTCATGGTTTTCATGTTTACAATAATTGAATTTTTTACTACATTTACTGCAATACCTATTCCACAAATTGTATGTTATAAAATATAATATTTCCTTATAAATTATATTTCCAAAGCAAGCGTTTGAAAATTATTTATCCTTTATTTGTGGAGAGGCACAAACATTCAAATTCAATACAAATACAATACACACAGACACAGACACAGACACAGACACAGACACAGACATAGACACAGACACAAACACAAACACAAACACAAACACGTACACAAACACGTACACAAACACGTACACGTACACGTACACGTACACGTACACGTACACGTACACGTACACGTACACGTACATTTACAAGTACACGTACACGTACACGTACACGTACACGTACACGTACACGTACACGTACACGTACACGTACACATACACATACACATACACATACACAAACAAAACAACAAATTCAAAATCAAATTATTTGCTAGAATGTAGTTATATTTTTACAAATTACATTGTTATATCGCTAATACATTCTACCCACTATCTGGGTGTGCAAAAATTTTTGAAGTGAAACTTCTTTATCGGGGTTGGATTTATCGGGGTTGGACAAAAATTTAGTGTAACATTTTTGCGTTACGCCGTACGAGTGACATTTTTGCGTTACGCCGTAAGCGTGACATTTTTGCGTTACGCCATACTCGTGACATTTTTAAGGTCATAAAGAAGTTTCACTTCTTACGTGTGTACTCTAGTACACGCATACATTTTTTTTTTACTTAATATCATTGGTTCCAAACCAATTCCTTTGTGACATAATAGTGCTATCCACCAGTAATGTGCGAAGTTGTGTAGCGAGGAATGTGTTTAAAAAAAATATTTAGTTTGAAGTGGTTATTTACATTTGTTTATTGAAGTGAAACTTCTTTAACGGGGTTGGAAAAAAAATTAGTGTAACATTTTTTGATTTTTCGTTACGCGTGACAATTTTCCGTTACGCGCCATCTTTTTCTTATCCCTAGCACGCGATTCAACGTATTTCTGTAAAGTTGCATAATATAGTAAATTATTTTTTGAAAAATAAGGTCATAAAGAAGTTTCACTTCTTACGTGTGTACACTAGTACACGCACACATTTTTTTCAAACTTCGCTACACATCGTCGCACATTATTTGTGGAAAAGCACGATTATACGCAGGTAAAGATTACATAAATGATAAAAGAGGGTATATTATCTATTCTAGTTTATTTGTCCCAAATTCACGGCCACTTTATATTAGTCCCGAGAAAGATTTCACTTACAAATGATTCTCTGACGTAAAGTGCATGATACATCTAAGTTATGAATCGATTATGATAACGTAAAAACAATTATGTGTATTTTTACTTTGAAAAATGTTTCTGCTAATAATTCAAATATGTACTTACCAATCTATTATACTAATACATATTATAAAGCTGAAGACTTTGTTTGTTTGTTTGAACGCACTAATCGCGGGAACTACTGGTCTTTTTTGAAAAATTCTTTCGGTGTTAGTCCATTTATCAGAAAGGCTAGGTATAGGGCATACGCTATAAATTATAATATTATATCATCACGCTAAGGCCTAAGACCACAATAGAAGTGGAGCCACGCGGGTGAAATCGCAGAGTACAGCTAGTAACGTATATATAATATATATATACATATATGTATGTAGTGATAAAATGTCAAAAAGATTTATTTTTTATTCAATATGTACAGAAATAAATGTCTTCTTTTAACGTGACATAGAGATAATATGTACTACGTACGTACGTACGTACGTACGTATATTATCTCTATGTATCGTGAATACATTTTTGCGTTTATTCAATCTGTAATAAAAAAAAAAAAAAAAAAAATAAAAAAAAAAATAAAAAAGCCCATTTATTTTCTACAAACCAGTTACAATCATTTAAGACTACATATTTTTATATCTACGTTATAGTTACACTTAGTTGATCAATTTACATTAAAAGTAAGTTGGTTGTAGTACATATATTTTGTTCGTTAGTTAACAGTATTTTTAGCTTTATTAAATTTTTACTTTATTTTAAGTTTATGAATTATCATTTATTTTCTTATTTCTTTAAATGTTTTTTTTAAGGATTGTCTGTAGAAACCCCGTATTGGGTAAAGGCCTCCCCCAAAAAAAAAAAAAAATTCTCAAATGAGATTGCACTATGATAGCTGTTGTGTGTATTCATTTGGAGGGTTGTGGTCATTATCTTCCACGGTGACCAGCCGGGTTGGAAGATGTTCTTGGTATCTGGTTCTTGTTGTGCTGTGATCTATGTTGGAGAAGGGGCTTAGTTGTTATATGTTCTTGTTATTTACGTTCTGAGTGTTATTTGTTTTAACTGTATTTGTATTTACTAAAAAGTTTAACATGCCGGGTTTTATCACTCCTTCTGATATGCTATTTGATCTTTTGGCCGTCGATTTGAGCTGTTGTTGTTTATTCTTTTTATTGGTTTGAGTAGTTTTCTCAATTTTTGGGATTGTGCTATTTTCAGGTGATAAAGAAAGTTTTCTTTTGTGCATGCTTTCGGTAATAATTAATTTGTCGTATTTGATTGTAGCTGTGTTACCCTTTTCTTTCTCTATTTTCAATTGTTCTTTTAATCCTTTTCTCTTTTCTAGTATATATTTCGGATAGTCCGCTTGAACGTAGTAGGGAGTATCTTTTAACATCAGTTTTTTCTTAAGAATTTTTATTTTTATTCCCAAAGTAGAAAAAGTAATTACAATTGGGCGTGGTCTGTCGCCTTTCTTTCCTACTCTCCTCGCTTCTTGAATATCAAAATAATTTATCAATTATTCAATCTGTAATAATTAATCTAAAAGTTCTATTGTGTAGTAGTAAAAATGAGTTGATTTTCAATGATTCCTTGATTCCATTTTTATTGAAATTGTTCTATTTCAATATTTTCAATTTACATTGTGTTGTTTACAAACGCTATCGTTATAATATAATCGATGCAGTCTAGACAAACAGACTTAACGCATAAAAAACCTATAAAAACCGATAGCAAGCTTCAACGCACTGTTTCAAAGTCAATATGCGTAACTTCATCTATTTATAAACATAAATGGTCTTACCACAAAACAATTTAAACACAGTCTAACTTTAAACCAGAGACACAGTATTACAATATTATTTCCTACAGTAAGGAATCGCCTTTGATGTCGCGCGATGCCGCCGCCAGCGTAGGTACTTACGCTGCCACACGAAAATACGCTAGGGTTGCAACAAATGGGAATTAAAACAATTGTGATTATTAATATTATGATGAAATCATTTATTCATATGTACATTCAAAATAATTGCGATTATTAAATCTGATGTAATTATTTGTTCATAAATATATAATTACAGATATTGCACTGCTAAATATTATTTACGTGGACACTTTATTTTTGGATGTTCTTAATTGTATATTATAACATTTAACTAAGTAATGCATTCGCATTGGGATGTACAATCTGATTAGAAAATAATGAGGACAACATATGTACATAGCTTTGATTTTAATTCAACAGATACAATTAATACAATCTTTCTGAAATATTGTTTCCTTCTGGGATTTCAATGTAGATTTACATCCGTAAACGGAACAGTTTGTGCGCGCCATAATAGAATATGTAAGTACCTATGTATAATAAAATTATTACACAAAAAATACGACTGCGTCATCCTTTCGCGCTAGGTAAAGCAAACTAAGCGTGTTTGCTTTACGCAGCCCGCGTCGCCCGACCCCCGCCAGTTCCCCTCCGTTTCTCTGCACAAGTACATTCGTCGCACTACTGTAGGAAATAATGGTAATACTGTGCCAGAGATCTGTCACTTTAAGAAATAGAAATACCTAGTAGAAATAGTTGTCTAATGTCTATGTGAAATACGACAAAACCAGATTAAAGAGAACCCGCGCTTAAAGTTAAACCCTGTCTAAAGTTTTTTGTGGTAAGTTTAATACCAGACTATATATTACGATTTTATTTAAAAAAAATACACGATTAGAAATTATAGCTTAATTTTTGTGGTAAACATAATATTTTAAATTCGTAATTTTTACGTCATGGATAAGTTCAGAAGACGTTTAAGCGCCATAAATCCGCCATTTTTATTTCTTTTTTATAATTACATATTAGGTATGTAAACAGCATATTAACAGTGTTTGTCGTAGTAATTATTTAGTTACCTATCTGTTGTTAGTCTCACAACTATTAGGTAAATAGGTAATAATTCATATTTTATTTTATTATTACCCATAAGGCGACTTTAAAATGTTGGCATAAACCCTCTATGAATAATTTTATACTAAAGTAACATTTTTTTAAATATAAAACACAAAATTCATTAGGTAGTTACATGCCTATTTTCAATAAGATATGGGTATTATTAAATAAATAAAAAACCCAACTGCAAATAGGTCGTTCCAAAGAATGTACAATGTACATAGGTTCATACATACGTACACACGAAAAATATAATCCTCCTTCTGTCGCAGTCGGGTAAAAATCAAAATTATTGTTTTTGGTTAACTGAATTACTAAACTGACATAAAATAAATCGTAGGTAAATCCTATAATTAAACTAGCAAAGATTTGAGAAATTCGGGGCAAAAATAAAGTATTAACCAATAAAATAATTAATCATTGTTTAAGTCCCTATTTGCCAATTTTTATAACAGACTGAGTCTGCTCTAAAAAGGATATATTTTTGCAACATTTTTCATACATGCATAATGCATAGGTATGCGTGATGTTTATATCAATTTTATAGTCCTCCTCGAATGGGTCTCTCCGACAATGGCGACAAATAAATAATTTTCGAATCGAACCAGTATTTCCGAAAATTAGAGCATTATAAGTCCACTAGCTTACCGCCCGCGGCTTCGCCCGCTTTGTCTAATACCTAATAAATTATATACTAAAACCTTCCTCTTGAATCACTCTATCTATTAAAAAAAAACGAATCAAAATCCGTTGCGTAGTTTCAAAGATTCAAGCTTACAAAGGGACATAGGGACAGAGAAAGCGACTTTGTTTTATACTATGTAGTGAGTAATGATAAGAATAATTAATCTTAAAAACTCGAAAGTGTTTACTTTTGTTTTTCTTCCACATTTGGCTTAGGCAAAATATAAGGTATCGCGCTGAAACATCTGATTCTCAGGGGAATTTCATTGGACTATTACATCATAAGTACATATCTATATCTATACTAATATTATAAAGAGGAAAAGTTTGTATGTATGTATGGTTTTCACGCATAAACTACTGGACCGATTTTGATGAAATTTGGCACTGATAATCTTTAGACCCTGAGAAAGAACATAGGCTACCTTTTATTGCGAAATATGTACCACGGGCGAAGCCGGGGCGGACCGCTAGTATTAATTAATACTATCACTATAAACTACTAGCTGCGCTTCGCGGTTTCACCCGCGTAGCTCTCCTCCTGTTGGTCTTAGCCAAGACCTTCCTCCGTGAATGAAATCTTCAACTTTATAATATTAGTATAGAGAGTCTGCCACTTTGTCAGCAAGCCAAACTTGCCGGTTGCCCTATACAAATGCAATAATTATTGCAAATGGCCACCCCGTGTGTCCTACGGGGCGTCGCGTCGGTCACGTATCTCGATCTCGAAGGGAATTATTTTTAATAATTCAAATGCTGTTCTGACGCAAATCGCGACTACATATTGTTTTCGTTTGAATGGAATATTAGATTGTGTTCGAATACTCGTACAAGAGATTATAAAATTAATATTGTTTTTTTAATTACTAAATTTTACGTTCTTTTGAGTAATTTCAATTTAAAGCTGTGTCCAGATAATTCTGGACTCAGATAATTCACATTCTTTCTCGAATGTGAATTGGAGTTTAATAAGTTAGTATATACATATATATATACATATATATATATATCTATTATAATGCGAATACAACTCAGATATTCATGATTATATGGCTACATGGTGTTAAGACAATAGTAGGTAGAAAATATCTTCAATATACCGGAAATCAGCTACGCAAAGACTAAAATTTAATATATAATAAGTGGCATAGGATTAATTTCATGACATTGATAATTATACAATCAATGTTAATATTATCCTGTTTAAGAATGAATGAAAGAAAGAAAGAATTTCTCTTTTATTTCCAAATTCCAATACACAATTAAAAAAAATGTGTGCGTGTACTAGTGTACACACGTAGGAAGTGAAACTTATTTATCAAAAATTAATTTATTATATAATATAAACTTTACAGAAAAACGTCGAATCACGCGTGGTAAGGATAAGAAAAAGATGGCGCGTAACGAAAAAATGTTACACTAAATTTTTTCCAACCCCGATAAAGAAGTTTCACTTCAAAAAATACAATATACAAAAAAGTACAATAGTCAATAATGCATGCATTAATTTCAGTGCATCGAGACAGTTTGGTGTCAACCGACATGTAGAAGAATCAAAAGTTCGACGGCATGTGACATCCACCAATCCGCACTTGGCCAGCGTGGTGGATTATGGCCTGTACCCTCATAGGAGGAGCGTGTCCCTGCTGTGGGAACATGTATGGGCTGATGATGATGATGATTAATATCGCACAACTTATTCCAACGTGAAAACGCAACGTTACATTGGATGTGTAATGTACTTATGTATTTTTTTTATTTAACAAAGTAATAAACGCTTACATATAGTAGTGAAGAGTATGGGTGAGTGATCAAAAATATACCACGAAGGATTAAAACTTAAAATACAGTATTTTTTGTGAACTTTTTATTTTAGAATTTTCAAGAAAATAACCTAAAATCTAAAAAAGAATTGAAATTTCTTTAGGCGCGTTGAGAGTTAAATTTCAAGGTCGCGTTAGGGCGATACCGTCACGTCATCGGTTAGGCGACAATTTTGGTATTTTAGAATTTTCAAGAAAATAACCTAAAATCTAAAAAAAGCTGGCAAAGCAACTGCAATCAAATCAGTGCTACGAGTTATTATAGGCTAAGTAGGTAATGACAATTTAACATATTTTTCAGTACCTACACTAAAACTCGGGGACTGCCGCGGTAAAGCTATCGCATAGTATGCCTTCAAGCCACACCTCCGAGCCCGTCGGAGTGGGGAGCGTGAGGTTTTTTCGTTACGGAATTTCTCGATTCGGTCCCCGCGCTCAAGGCCCGCGATAGAAGCTATGCAATAGCTTAAAAATACCCACAATTAAAAAAAAACTTGCAAGTACGCGTATCCGATCGAACTTTCTCAAAATGGCTGCCACTGCCTAACGGTGACGAAAACAGTGTCACAGTGTACAGCAATTATGTATTTATACAATACAATCGAGAAATGTACAGTTAAGGCGCTGTTTTAAGAAAATTCTACTGTTATTTCAAATTTGGATATATTATAATGTCGGGGAGTTTCCACTGTTATGGTGAAATTAGTTGCCAAAAACAAGGCATGAGTACTTGGTATGGTAACTTTGGGCTTGGCACAAAGCTTATGGCGACAAATTTGAGAAAGTTTTTTCTTGTAGACGATGTCATTTTATCATATGAAAACGTGATACAAAGAGGGTACATGTGTTTAAAATATTTAAATATTTTTAAAACATTTTCTTGCTATATGATCGATTTTCTTTGCGAATATGGTAATCAGCGTTTTTTTAAATATCTTTTCATAATATTCGAGCACTACTAGAAAGAAGATCTTTTTGCCTTCGTGGAGAGATAGGTCCAACACGCAGAGAATGCCTATAGAGTATCATATTATCTCATTCTTAATCCTTAGAATATCTCTTGCAAATGTTTTCACTACAAACTTTAAATAATAATTGAAGTGAAACTTCTTTATCGGGGTTGGAAAAAAATTTAGTGTAACATTTTTTCATTACGCGTGACATTTATCCGTTACGCGCCATCTTGTTTTTATCCCTACCACGCGTGATTGACGTATTTCTGTAAAGTTGTATATAGTAAATTATTTTTTGAAAAATAAGGTCATAAAGAAGTTTCACTTCTTACGTGTGTACACTAGTACACGCACACATTTTTTTTTATAAGTCGTGTGACAACCGTAAGCCTGTACTCAACCTGTACTATACACTCTCTATAGTATAGAGATACAGCCCTAGACAGTCTAAGTTGATGTAGGACTATTGCAAAATCGGCAGAAAGTAAACTGGGCTATGGAAAGAGGGTTTTAGATGCATTGGTAACAAGGTCTAGAAGTAGCTTTATCGTCTGGCCTTTCCAACTTGGAAAAACTGAAAATGTCTGACTATGATTTGTAAATTCGGTAAGTAAGCACCCTAAATATTTGTCTGTTATAGTACTTAAGATACCTATCTATACTAATATTATAAAGCTGAAGACTTTGTTCGTTTGGACGCGCTAATCTCAGAAACTACTAGTCCGATTTGAAAAATTATTTCGGTGTTAGATAGCCCATTTATCGAGGAAGGCTATAGGCTATATATCACCACGCTAAGACCAACAAGAGCGGAGCAATGCGGGTGAAACCGCAGGTCTCAGCTAGTAATTAATATAACTGACCCACTCATCTTTATATGCTCTCAAAAATGTTTCTTACCGTTGAGAATTTTTCATAGTTTCTCCGCTCATTTTGTTCGTAACTTGATTATATCCTGTAGCCGTTTTCGATTAATGGACAATCCAACATAAAAAATCAATCGTAGTCAGTAGTTAGTAGTTCCTGAGGTAAGCTCGTTCAAACAAACAGTTTATGTTTTATTTTATGGAAAGATATATCCTTTTTTATAAGCAACAAATGGCGAGATATCCTGACGAAATTTATTGAAAATTATTCGGGGATACGTTTGCATACAGAGCAAAAAATCGAAGGTCGCCATATATATTTTTTCTATATTTCCGTGTGATAGGGGTGTCTGTTTTGAAATAATTGAAGAAGCTGTATGATATGACATGATATATATACTTAATATGATAAAGCTGAAGAGTTTGTTTGTTTGAACGCGCTAATCTCAGAAACGACTAGTCTGATTTGAAAAAATATTTCGGTGTTAAATAGCACATTTATCGAGGAAGGCTATCCTATCCTATCCTACTAATATCATAAATGCGAAAATTTGTGAGGATGGCTATATTATGTATATATGTATGTGTGTACTCTTTCACGCAAATGCTACTAAAAATTTAGCACATGAGGTAACTTGGATTAACACATAGGACATCCCACGGGAACGGAACTATGCGGGTTTTTCTTTATACAGAAATACGCAGCTGGTGATTGTTGTAATAACTAAATAATCTATACTAATATTATAAAGCTGAAGAGTTTGTTTGTTTGTTTGTTTGAACGCGCTAATCTCGGGAACTACTGGTCCGATTTGAAAAATTCTTTCGGTGTTAGATAGCTCATTTATCGAGGAAGGCTATAGGCTATATATCATCACGCTAAGACCAACAGGAGTGGAGCCACGGGGGTGAAACCGCGTGGAGCAGGTAGTAATAAATAATAATTTTATTTTATCAACATACATAATGTCATTATAAATCTAGAACATGAATGATTTACTATTTTCCTTATTTTTCAATCAATTCATCAAAATTTGCACAACCATTAAAAAACAAGCTATCGAAGCGTTTTCTACATTCGAAAACATGTTTGAAAAATAGTGGTAATTAGGCCGATTGTGTATTTTTAAATTTCAAGTCGACTACATATTATTATGTATATCTACTTATTTCAAACTAGCTTTCCACCCGCGGCTTCGCCCTTGTTTGTTTCATTTTCACGCAAATACTACTAAACCGATTACAATGAAATTTAGCACAAATATAGAGGGTAACTTGGATTAACACATAGGATAGGTTTTATCCCGGAAATCCCACGGGAACGGGAACTATGCGGGTTTTTGTTTAAAATCGCGGGTGGAAAGCTACAATAAAACTTATTATTGTTTACAGCTGGCAACCCTACAAGTCTCGACGGATTTTGGCTGTACAGAATAAATTGGGTCATCTTGGGTCACGTAATCAAAATATTCTTCCGGTTGGTAAAAAAACATCACGTCTCAAGGCTTCAACTTATGTTATTATAAATATGAATCTATGTGACTGTAATACAAAATCAATGAAACGATTTTCATGTGTTTTGGTGTACAATAGAATAGGTGTGGATTTGTATGGTAAAGTAAAAGGTTGGTAGGTATGTGATAATCTTGTTTATATAAAACTAGCTTTCCGCCCGCGGCTTCGCCCGCGCAGTTAAAGAAAAACCCGCATAGTTCCCGTTCCCGTGGGATTTCCGGGATTGCGTCATTTTCCCGGGATAAAAAGTAGCCTATGTCTTTTCTCGGGTATCAAAATATCTCCATACCAAATTTCATGCAAATTGGTTCAATAGTTTAGGCGTGATTGAGTAACAGACAGACAGACAGAGTTACTTTCGCATTTATAATATTAGTATGGATTGTTATTCGTCGTTGTAGCGTTTTCAGAAGCTCCTTGATTGAAAAGATACCGTCTACGTGTTAAAAATTTATTTGTAGGAAATTCGGAACATATATTTTATGGTATAGAATCTAGATAATTAAATCTACATTATTAACTAGCGGTCCGCCCCGGCTTCGCCCGTGGTACCTACATGTTTAAACTATCCTATCTCTCAAGTTGGATCGAACTGCACATGGTGTGCGAATTTTATTATAATCGGTTAAGTGGTTTAGGAGTCCATTGAGGACAAACATTGTGACACGAGATTTATATATATTAAGATTTGGTACGGGGGGAGGTAATAACCTCCCCCCGTATAATATTAATAATAATTAGGACGTAGGGTAATTTCTCAAATGGTATCAAGTAGGTAGTATAAGACCACAGTATAACAATATTATTTCCTAAGACGGTATATTTTATACGTATTATGTATGTATGTATGTTTTCCTTTCTGAATATTTTTAAGAATAAATAAATATATAAAATATCCTACAGCAGTATAAACATAATATAGTGAAGCTTCGTAAAATATATACATCTCTTTCTTATTCACTCTACTTTATATCTCTCTGCTCTCTTTTGTAAAAAAGGTGCCTACACGTGCCGTTTTTTTGACATTACGTTTTCGTTTGATTATCCTATCTATAGGTACCTACTAATATTATAAAGCTGAAGAGTTTGTTTGTTTGAACGCGCTTATCTCAGGAACTACTGATCCAATTTGAAAAATTGTTTCGGTGTTAGATCGATCGAGGTTCGAGCTATTCAAGAGGAAGGTTTCAGTATATAAGATTGACATTAATTATTCATCAAATGTTATTTTTTTATTGCCTGATAGGGACGCGATTGACCACGATCACGCCTGATGATAAGCTGAGATGTGGCCTATGATGATGCGCGCTTCCCTAGAAGGTACCCGTTCACTCTTTTCTTGAAGACCTCCATGTTGTAGGTACTCGTCGGGGAATTAAATCATCATATCTATTAACTAATATTCTAATATTTCTAATATATATTATAAAGGCGAAAGTTTGTAAGGATGTATGGATGTATGGATGTTTGTTACTCTTTCACGTAAAAACTACTGAACCGATTACAATGAAATTTATCACACATATAGAGTTCACACATTATCCCGGAAATCCCACGGGAACGGGAACCATGCGGGTTTTCCTTTGCAAACGCGGGCGAAGCCGCGGGCGGAAATCTAGTATATTATATACCTAATCATCTTTTATTTTTATGTAAAATACTATTTTATATGTATAAGTCTTAATTTTTTTAATTATGTGCCCATCATTTGAGCAGCCTGGTGACCTTAAGTTAAGAGTTTCACTTATATACCAACATCAGTTTTTGTATATCTAAAGACTATATTATTTAATATGTTTCTTAGCAAACTTATCCAAAGGTAAAAAAACATAATAAGCTTTTTAAATTAGATATTTATCCATATAATAGGAATGTATAAATAACATTCATTGTATCCTTGCAATCCCAAAAAATATCCGAACTGCGTAGATGTTATGTGTTCTTAGAAATGGTGTCACTTTAAAACCGTCGGTGTTGCCCCACTTAAGCGTATACATTAACAAACAAAGAGATCTAAATATAAGTTTGTTTTGAACGAAATGTCATATACATGACGTTATTGTTTCGTAAGGACTCCCTCCTGTTATTCTGGAATATTCTTCTAAAATATGGAATTGACGCACCAGTCAGCTGCCCATGTACAAATCAGTCTTCTAAAAGTGCGTCTACTACTATTTTTACCTACTAAGAATGTATTATGTGATAAAATGTCACGTAAACTGTCAAATACGGACAAGTAGATTACGTTTTTAAAATGGTAGTTTTATGTACATTGTTCGACGAATAAGTTTTAACCAAGGATTAAAAACCAGCCCTAATTCGTGTTTTTTCAAATTGTTATATTGTTTCATACCAAACAACGGTTACAGTTAACTTAAAAAATAGGTCATCCTGAAACAGGTCGAGAAAACCATCAATATAAATGTGACAGGTGAAAAAATGATGCGTCATAGTATTACATAAACATGATGTCTAGATTTAAGACTGTGTCTAGATCTAGGTTAGACCAGTTTGTTTGGACTTTACGTGATTTTTAAACAAAATGCCTATTTCTATACGGAAGTAATGATATATGTGGGTTAATTACTTCAATTACATGCTATTAATGTGTTTAATTCTATGTTTAATTGCGATTTATAAAATGAAAGATCGGATTTATTGACGAAATAATTGATAGATTAAAAGTTGTGGAATAAGAGCTTTTTGTTACGGAAACAAAAGAATATGTCAAAGAGAATAACATAATATAGACTAATAAATAATTTGGAAAATCCAAAAGTGCACGCCTCATAATTTTTTTTTTAATAAATATTTATTAATTATTATTTTTGTTTATTTAATAACAATTAAACCACATCGAATCAGACCCTGAAAAATGAAAGGGTTCTATTCCTGAGCATACTCAAGCGTAAGAGAAAAAAAAAGACTCGATTAGTAAAGTATTTCGGTCGCTATCGTGTTAACAAGAAAAAGGATCCGCACATACAGACACACGGACGTCCAAGACAGAACTTTTTTAAACTGTTTTTTAACTAGTTTAAATAACAAAAATGACATCAAAAATATCATGAACGTTAAAAATAGTGTTTTTTCTTAATATGTGTGTGTATGTATTATCTTACAAGTGCAATGTATGATACATAAAGACATTTTAAGTTTGAAAAATCAGATGTTTTGCGCGAAGTGACAGTAGTACCCACCTCAACGCTTCGCTTATGAGGCGTGCAAAAATGGAGAATGATCAGGGCTTTTTGTCAAAAATAAAACTAGGTATGCGAATGAAATAAGGTGTGTTAATTCATATATTTAGTAGATATTAATTGTAAGTTTAGAATTTAGATACATGAACAAAGATGGGGCCATAGCATGTGTGCAATTTCAGTCATTTAAACGAAAAGTCGCTGACTACATGCTTAAACTAAATTGAAGAGTCTCCTATATAGCATTGTTTATGCTATATAGGAGACTAGCGGTCCGCCCCGGCTTCGCCCGTGGTACATATTTCGCAATAAAAAGTAGCCTATGTCCTTTCTCGGGTATCAAAATATCTCTATACCAAATTTCATGCAAATTGGTTTAGTAGTTTAGGCGTGATTGAGTAACAGACAGACAGACAGAGTTACTTTCGCATTTATAATATTATTATGGATTATGGATTAATATAATCATGAAAACATTTAGGTATAGATAATTACTATTATTCATTTATTAGATAGGTAATATATAAAGGGTGATTTTTTTGCTGGTTTCTTTTTGGCAATACTGTTTTTGATAGATCACGCGTGAATCGTGTCTTGTGTCTTTATCAAACTTGTTCAGTTTGGTCTATAATTTAACCATGAATCGACTTACGAACGAACAACGCTTGCAAATTATTGAATTTTACTATCAAAATGCATGCTCGGTTAAGAGAGTGTGAAGTCGGTTAAGAAGTGCGCGATGCACTTCATCGATTGGCGATTTTATTTTTTTTTGCCCAAAATGGAAGAATTGGACATGCCTCACACGTGGTTTCAAAAAGACGGTGCCACATACCACACGGCACGCGAAACAATAGCCCAATTGAGAGCCGTCTTCGGCGAACAGTTTATCTCACGTTTTGGGCCCGTCGATTGGCCGCCTAGATCGCGTGATCAAACGTCTTTGGACTATTTCTTATGCCTACAGGGATAAACCAGCAACGATTGACGCACTGGTAGCCAATATTGAAGCATTTAAGTATTCGTGATATACCGGCCGATATGTTGTAGAGAGTGTGCCGAAATGCGAATGGGCCATCTAAACCGGAGCCGTGGCCATCATTTGCATGAAATCATCTTCAAACATTAAATTATATTGATCGTTTTATCAATTCCATTATAGATTACATCAACATTTTCAAGTTTTTTGTGTTTTTTTTGAAAATCAAATCCTATACCTCTTAAAAAATCACCCGTTAGAATATTATTATATGTATAGAATAGGCCGAAATCTGTTGAGCCGTTGCGCATGAGAACATGCGCTTAGCAACTTTAGCGTTTCATTTGTAGGTATATTATAGATATTATAATCTACTAGCTTACCGCCCGCGGCTTCGCCCGCTTTGTCTAAAACCTAATAAATCATATACTAAAACCTTCCTCGTGAATCACTTTATCTTTTAAAAAAAACCGCATCAAAATCCGTTGCGTAGTTTTAAAGATATAAGCATACAAAGGGACATAGGGACAGAGAAAGCGACTTTGTTTTATACTATGTAGTGATTAATTATTTTCCTGTAAAATGTGTTCGAAATGTCTGGATAATTAATAGTAGTGTAAAAAAAATCATGTTAAAACCCGCTAAACTAAGACTTTTGAGATTTTAACTCATTTCAATAAAAAAAATGGGAGCGAAAATCTAGTGAATGGAAAAAGGAAAAAGTTCATTCATACTGACCTCTCTTTCTAGCAGTCATATCTCTTCCCTGAAACTAGAATTAAAAAGTAGAACGCCGTTCATAAATAATGTATTGCCAGTAAAAAATCTCGATTTTCCGAGAAATTGTTTTACAACGGGAAAAGTCCGATTGTGGGGCGATTTTTGAACGAAATTTCTTTATTTTTTTACATGTAGGGACTAGGGCGTGGTATTTTTGTTTATTTAAAGAAATTCTATTTTTTGTACAAAATGGAAGATAAAATCGTGAAAAATTATTAACAACACTGAAAAGCGGTTTTTATTTACGATCTAATGCACAAAACTTATATTTCCTTTGTTTATTTCAATAATCTATACTAATATTATAAATATGAAGAGTTTGTTTGTTTGTTTGTTTGAACGCGCTAATCTCGGGTTCTACTGGTCCGATTTGAAAAATTCTTTCAGTGTTAGATAGCCCATTTATCGAGGAAGGCTATATATCATCTCGCTAAGACCAATAGGAGCAGAGCAATGCGGGTAACACCGCGGGGCACAGCTAGTTTTCAATAAAGGGTTTAGTTACTCAATAGGAATTGATTTATATATTACACATCGATATATCATTCATTCATTCATAGTAAGTAAATTTCGTATTAAATTTCTCCAACTAATATAACTCAATTATACAGGGTGTCCCACCGTTGGTATACTAAGCTCAAAGGAAGTTATAGTTTTGCATACGCTGAGTAAGTAAAAAATATTTAAGTATAAAATTCCAGACGCATTTTTTTGTTCAAATAAATGAATTCTAAAACTCTATGTGTAGACGCCTAACAAGCAACCCGCTCAACTTTGCCACCCGCACGTGAGCTTTCTTTTAAGATTATGTTTTCATTGATAAAATGCTCACATTAGCGAAGCGGTATATGCCGGCTGCGCGAAGAATACTGATAGAGAAGAAAACATGGATTTTAAGGAAAAATTTAGCAAAAAAATTTTACGTAATTTTTTTTGTTTAAATATTTTTTACGTGATCAGTGTATGCAAAACTATAAGTCCCTTCACGCTTAGTATACCAATAGTGGGACATCCTGTATAATTATGTGACAATTATAGGTCGGGTCATGTAAAAAGAACGCTGACGGTTAAGCTGCGCATTGGCGATTGGTCTATTTGGTGTTATGAGGTGGTATAAGAATAACAAATATGTAGTTGCGAAGCCACGACTCGAGAGCCTACTTCAACAATAAAATAAGCAGCAAATAACTTTCGTGCTAAACTCGATACATGCCAAAACACACCCCATCACTTTCATCCAGCGTTCTTTTTACATGATTCGCGTTATAATAAATCGTATTCCTGATGATATTGCAATACAATATATTAAGTACAATTTATAAATATCTATCAAATTCAAATTAATTTATTTGCCAAAAAACAAATAATTTGAATTTGAATTTGAATTTGAATTTGATAGATATCTATTAAATTAACTAATATTACCTTTTTTTATCTAAATAGATATATGTTATGTTTATAGTATCTAGTAAAATATTTGTAATGCACCGTTGCAAAATACAGGAACTACTAAAAAACACGAAAAATATAACACGAGGAGTCTTATTGCAAAAACAAACGAACATAACAACATTTTTTTATTGCAATATTAGTTATTTTGACACAAAATTTGTTTTTGAACTTAAACTATTTATATGCTCAAGGCTTTATTCGACAAATAAAATGAGGATACGGACCAAGTCGTGCGCAGAACTTAGTGGAAAATGTAAACAACAGTGGAGTTAAATAAAAAAAAATAATTGCCAGAACTGGCCAGAGATTAATAATACATATGACGTAGATCGACTATCTCTTTTAAATTCAATTTTTCTTAATTTTCACTCTGGAGATTGGAGAATGCTAATGTATTTATCATATTTTTGTTTAGTCTTGGCTCTCGTAAAATATTATATTATTCAATTTACTTCAGAGCTTTCATGTTTTCTGCAGACAATTTAAACTCAATCACAAATTTATTTATCGAGTTTACTTTTAAAAGTGTTACAGTAGAACTCACACATATTTTAACATATTATGAGGATACTTATCAAAAAAAAATATTAAAAGCTCTCTTAACTTCGGACTTAAATAATTAATATTCGTCTATCTGTATAAACACGAATCACGCAAATAGTTTTAACTTATCTGTGCTCCAAAATATCTGTCAACTTTTTTTCTAGCCACATAAAACAAAAAAAGAACTTTTTAAATTCAGAACAAGCCAAAGACACAGGCCGTCTATCAATATCATACTTATTTATTTTTATAGCCGCCAAAAACGAAAAGAGAACTTTTTCTAAATTCAACTCAAGTTTGACACAGGCCATCTAATCGACACGTAAAAAGAAAAAAAACCAACAAGCAACAGTCGCTATAAAATGATTATTACAATATATTCCGCCGTTTACGTCATGGAGTCTCGAAATTCAAATGTGTATTATTTTACAAAAAACCAACCTCGACCTTACTGGGGACGCGTGGGCGGAAACTAAAATATAGATTAAAAAAAGAAAAGTTTTTATCACAGAGTGTGAAAAAATAGTAAAGTCCCATGTCCCCTAGTGGGGTAAGGGGCAGATTCATTATATATCTGTTTCACTGATCGATTTTCTTTGGGGACAAGTAGGTGATCAGCCTTCTGGTCTATCACAGAGTACGTAGTATAAACAAAGTCGATTCAAGATGTATGTCCCTATCTTTTCTAATATTATAACGCTGAAGAGTATGTTTGTTTGAACCCGCTAATCTCAGTAACTAGGTACTGGTCCGATTTGAAAAATTATTTCGGTGTTAGATAACCCATTTATCGAGGAAGGCTATAGGCTATATTATATCATTACGCTAAGACCAACAGGAGCTGAGCAATACGGGTGAATCCGCGAGGAACAGCTAGTATAATATATTTATAGAGAAACAGTTATACATTAATAGCATTGTAAATCATCATTAATGTCATTATTTGTGTTTATAATTTACTAAATAATTATTAAAACCAATTAATATATTAAAAATCGATACGATTGTGTGTGCTCGCACTTTCGCGGTGAATTTACATCAAACGAACATAGTGCTAGAGCACGAGCATTCATTCGTGATCTTTTAGTGTTAACGAAAACTCGTATTAAGTGTTGTTCAGTTTTAGAACATTGCATAGAATCTTTTTGAACGCACTAAGAACAACGAAAGATTGCTCTACGCCTTTAAATACTAAAAGAATTTGACATAGTGGGGTTAGAATGTGCATTCGCTCGTTTGATAGTAAACATTCAATGTGCTTTCCTTCGATTTTATTATAAGTTTAGAAATCCCTTGTTACTGTTTTTAAAAACACCCTATTTCAAAAACTCTTTCTAACAACTCACCTACATTAAAAAGGAAAGCATAATCGGAAATTTCCAATTTCTAAACTTAAGGGCTTCTCAAATCACATATAATTACTATCCTATCCTATCCTACATCTTATATATAAAAATGAATCGCAAAATGTGTTGGTAAGCGCATAACTCGAGAACGGCTGAACTGATTTCGATAATTCTTTTTTTATTCTTTTTTTTATTCTATATTCCTTGAAGTACGAGGATGGTTCTTATGTAGAGAAAACGTAAACATGTACCACGGGCGAAGCCGGGGCGGACCGCTAGTATATTATAAATGCGAAAGTTTGTGAGGATGTGAGTGTGTTTGTTACTCTTTCACGCAAATACTACTGAACCGATTACAATGAAATTTAGCACACATTTATAGGGTAACTTAGATTAACAAATAGGATAGGTTTTATGCCAGAAATCCCACGGGAACGGGAAATATGCGGGTTTTTGTTTGAAAACGCGGGCGAAGTCGCGGGCTACGTTAACTTAGCACTATATTTTTCCTTAGGTTCCGATTTAGGCATACAGCTCATAATATGCACATATCTTAAGACCTATCTCTACCTTCCTGTGACGAATACGTTTTTATGCCATTTGTTTATTATGTTATGTTTGTTCTTGCCAATATAACGTTTTAATAGAGCTTTCGTTTTTTTAATGACTTTCAAAAAATTTGTTTTATAGGAAACTTTTTAACTAACGTTTCCAAAAAACTATATAATTTTTAATATGTAATGTTCTCAATAATTCGTAGCGTATCTACAAAGTATAAAACAAAGTCACTTTCTCTGTCCCTATGTCCCTTTGTATGCTTAAATCTTTAAAACTACGCAACGAATTTTGATGTGGTTTTTTTTAATAGATAGAGTGATTCAAGAGGAAGGTTTTAGTATATAGTTTTTTAGGTTTTAGACAAAGCGGGCGAAGCCGCGAGCGGTAAGCTAGTAAAAATATAAAAATAAGAAGCACCGAATATGAATTGACGATATAAAATGAAATGAAAATGTTTGATGTTAGATACTATTATGTAAGTATTTTTAGGTTGTATAAAGTGAAGTCTCGTGTCCCCTAGTGGGGTAAGGGGCAGATGCATTATGCATACATCTGTTTCACTGATCCATTTCCTTTAGGGACAAGTAGGTGATCAGCCTACTGTGTCCTACCAGACCGAGACATTTTTTTCTTCGTCTCCACCGGGAATCGAAACCAGGACCCCTCGGTGTTACGCTCTCGCGTCAACCACCGTACCGAGGAGGCGGTCAGTCGGTCTGCTATACTTACTTAGTTTTAAAAGAATTTTCGTTCCAGAAATGTTATTTTTAAGTCATTTTTTTTTTATTATAGACCAGTTTTTGTAAATTAATTTTGACTTCAACTTTTGAAACTGTGTTTATCAACATACCTGCTATAATTAGTTAAATATACCTATTAATTTATCTAATTATTTTTAATTACTTAAGTGAAAAATAATCATAAATTAAGGTACTATGCTGTATTTAATGTTGTTTCCCCGTATCATATTTTAATTATATTTCATAAATAATACCCAAATAACTTACCAAAATGCATTAAGTATGAGCGTCCGAATTATGTATGAAAACGGAAAACCGAATCTAACTCCGCTCCGTTACCATGGCAACGCTGAAAATGGCGGCCCATCGCTGTTTTAACACAAACCTATATTTACAATAAAACAGAACCAGAGCCTGGCTTGAACTAATTTGCACTGTAGGCATCTCGTACATAATCTTAGTGCCAATAAAAAATATGATACAACGATTATATTGTACAAAACAAGCAGACGCTCGTCCTATTGTGTACACGAAAAACCCCTATCACAAGGTGCTAAAGTTGAAAATGGCCTGAAAAAATTGTATGCGCGTTGCAAAAATGCAAATACAGTCCCTATATATATCGAGAAGATGGCGGCTGAGCCACAGTGCCGGCTGGCGTCTCATTCCCGCCTTTTCTCCTGTCAACGGTTGTGTCACTCAAAAAATTTCTTTTAGAATAAAAATGAGTGCGCTCCTAATAATCGTTGTTTGCGCTTTGATCGCGTACAAATATTTCACACGCAAAACGGTTGTATGCAAAAAGTCAAAAGGGATTGTTGAATTGCAGCCCGCGCCGGGCCCTACGCCATTACCAGTCATCGGCAGCTTGCATCTTTTGGGCAAACATGAATCTCCGTTCCAGTCTTTTACGGAGCTTTCGAAGGAATATGGCAACATATTCAGCATTAAATTAGGGAGTTCGCAGTGCTTGGTTGTGAATAATCTAGAATTGATTAGAGAAGTTCTGAATCAAAACGGCAAATTCTTCAGTGGACGACCTGATTTTTTGCGATTCCATCAGCTATTCGCTGGGGATAGGAATAATTGTGAGTATTGCATATTTTGTTTATATTTTTCGTGTAAATATGTCTAAATAAAAAAAAATAGAACACAATACCTATATTATATTATGGTCTTACCACAAAAAACTTTAGACAGGGTTTAACTTTAAGCGCGGGTTCTCTTTAAGCGCGGGACAACTATTAAAGTGACAGATCCCTGGTTTAAAGTTAGACTGTGTTTAAATTGTTTTGTGGTAAGACCAATAAAGTTTAATTTGATTGTCAATTGATACTAAGAGATTATAATTTAGACATATTTATATGCGTTGTAATTCATACTATATTTTATTATTTTATTCATAAGTGTTGACGTGCAAATTTTAAGAATTGATATTATGGCAACACTAACCACTTAACAGTAACGTAAAGATAGCTCTGTATTTTAAATTATTTTACTTAAAATTTGCCCGCCATTTTGTCCATTTATATTTTTTCGACGCTCTATCATGAATTTTGTTCGAAAAATATAGACGAAAATCTTTCCATGACATGCTGATAACAATACTTCATATTACAGCGTATTATTATTTTATTTTTAAGTAAAACTTATTATTACCACCTAAATTATCGCAGAATTTACAATTTTATAAGAGTATGTTTATAGATTTTGATATCTCTTTTGAAAGTATAAGGTTTTACATTTTTTATAATTTTGACTTGAAACTCCTGCTGAAGAATTGACAGCCCTGCGTTATTTAAAAAGTTTGTTAAAATGGGTGTCAACCCTAGAAAGGCACGAATTTAAAATGGCGAAATAAGTCTGCCTTTTTACCTACTTTTCTTGAGTGTCTTAAATGCATATTGCAAAATTAATCTAAAAATAAAAATTATCCATGTCATTAGTAGATACCTATTAGTAATTTAGTAGGTATGTAAAAAAATATATATTTATAAAAAGTAGGTCATAAACTGATTAATGGATTTTGATTAGATTTTGCAAATTTACACGCGTAACTTACTATTTGATTTTATATTGGTAGTTTGTTTGACTCGTTGTTAGACTTGGTTCGCTTCCAAATTTCCAAGCTAATTGCTGTTCTCCTAATATATGCAGGAATATCGTGCAAAAAAGTTAAAAAATTATTGCACAAGTAAATCTCATTTAAAAACCGTTAAATTATTCAAAATCATACATTAACATCCTTTAAATCAAACCCAAGTAAATACTTAAAAAATGAACTGTCTTCCCATAAAAAAACTTTAGACAGGGTTTAACTTTAAGCGCGGGTTCTTTTTAATCTGGTTTTGTCGTATTTCACATAGACAACTATTAAAGTGACAGATCCCTGGTTTAAAGTTAGACTGTGTTTAAATCACTACATAGTATAAAACAAAGTCTCTTTCTCTGACTCTATGTCCCTTTGTATGCTTAAATCTTTGAAACTACGCAACGGATTTTGATGCGATTTTTTTTAATAGATAGAGTGATTCAAGAGGAAGGTTTTAGTATATAATTTATTAGGTACTAGCTTTCCGCCCGCGGCTTCGTCCGCGTTTTCAGAGAAAAACCCGTTCCCGTAGGATTTCCGGGATAAAACCTATCCTATGTCCTTTCTCGGGTATCAAAATATATCTATACCAAATTTCATGCAAATTGGTTCAGTAGTTCAGGCGTGATTGAGTAACAGACAGACAGACAGACAGAGTTACTTTCGCATTTATAATATTAGTATGGATTAGACAAAGCGGGCGAAGCCGCGGGTGGTTAGCTAGTTGTTATATAAGACCATTAATTTTTGTATTCAATTTTCAAATCTAAAGTTTCTATCTCCAAGTATCGAACCCACGACTATTACCACTGTTCCCATACATTGTAATATGTGCAGCACTTGACCTATAAACGATCTTGCATAGGAATAACTTAATTATAAGTGCATAGATAGTAGACACAAGTCATGAGCGGTAGCGATTTAATAAATAAAAACTTTCTAGAACAAATCATCTCAATAGGTGGCGTGTCGTGTAACACATAAAACCAAAAGAGTAGAATAAATTCGATTGCTCTGGCGAGATCACGGGTGGCAGATAGGTCAGACGTCGCCCGGGAAGGCGAAAGACGCGGGTTCGAATCCCGCCTCGTGATCGTATTAAATCAAGACTATCCTAAATTTGAATGGAACCAACCGGAAGGCATTCAAAATATAAAAAAAGTCATCAAAATCGGTTCACCCAGTCGTAAGTTCTGAGGTAACAAATCCAAAAATTAGATGTATCACTTGACATATAAACAATCATTGCATAGGAATAACTTAATTATAAGCGCGTAGTAGATATAAATAGTCGAAGTACAAGTCATAAACGGTAGCGATTTATTGAATAAGAATATTCTAGAATTTTCCACAATTTCGAAAAATAGGAAAAGCTGAAGAGATATTGGAAATTACATGTTTTGCATTATAATTTTTGTAATGATTTATTATTAAATTTTCGTATTAAATCTGTAGGTTAATGTCATTTATTAAAAACTAGCTTTCCGCCCGCGGCTTCGCCCGACTAGCTGCTCCGTGCGGTTTCACCCGCGTGGCTCCACTCCTGTTGGTCGTAGCGTCAAGCGTGATGATATTAGCCTTCCTCGATAAATGAGCTATCTAACACCGAAAGAATTTTTCAAATCGGACCAGTAGTTCCCGAGATTAGCGCGTTCAAACAAACTCTTCAGCTTCATAATATTAGTATAGATTTAAATTTATTAAAATTATATCGCTAACGCTACCGCTCATGACTTAAGAATCTCAATATTTGTTATAATAACTATAAATGACCTTCTTATTTAGCAAACGTTCGGGAAATCAGATATTTTATGCGTCATGTGAAATAATGCAAGTATTACTAACCTACTGCGTAAATGCGTGTCTTATATTTTATGAATTAACTAGCGGTCCGCCCCGGCTTCGCCCGTGGTACATGTTTACGTTTTCTCTACATAAGAACCATCCTCGTACTTTAAGGAATATAATAAAAAAAGAATTATCGAAATCGGTTCAGCCGTTCTCGAGTTATGCGCTTACCAACACATTTTGCGATTCATTTTTATATATAAGAAGATAAAAAAATTATCCAAAAAATGTTGTGTGGTTTTATGAAACCACGGTAGAAGTGAAACTTTCCGAACACTGCTTTATACCTACTCGGCAGCCGACCGTCACGCGACATGCGCTACACAGACCAAAAAGTTTGAGACGATGTAATAAAAGTTTCACTTTAAAATACACATTATTTAGCTATAGCGGTTCGACCATGTACCTATACGTAAACATGTATTCGATATAGTAGACGAATGTCCTTTCTTAGGTCTAAAACTATTTTTGTAACAAATTTCATCCAGATCGGTTCAGCCACACAACAGACATACGGAGCTACTTCAAATAGTAAATTTCGTTAATTATCCTAAATAATAATTTAATAATTAATGAATACACCTATATACACAGTAGGTGCATTTATTCTACAAAGCTTTTATAGTTTTTAAATTTAAAATCTCACATATGGCAGCATCACTCGTCCATCAAATTATTACGTATGTTTATGTTAATACTAGCGGTCCGCCCCGGCTTCGCCCGTGGTACCTACATGTTTAAACTATCCTATCTCTCAAGTTGGATCGAACTGCACATGGTGTGCGAATTTTATTATAAGTAATCGGTTAAGTGGTTTAGGAGTCCATTGAGGACAAACATTGTGACACGAGATTTATATATCTTATATATAAAATTCTCGTGTCACAATGTTAGTCTGCATACTCCTCCGAAACGGGTGGACCGATTCTCATGAAATTTTCTGTGCATATCGGGTAAGTCTGAGAATCGGCCAACATCTATTTTTCATATGTACCACGGGCGAAGCCGGGGCAGACCGCTAGTATAATAATAAGAATATAAAGCTGAAGAGTTTGTTTGTTTGTTTGAACGCACTAATCTCGGGAACTACTGGTCCGATTTGAAAAATTCTTTCGCTCTTTAGATAGCCCATTTATCGAGGAAGGCTATAGGCTATAATATATCATCACGCTAAGACCAACAGGAACGGAGCAATACGGGTGAAACCGCGGGGCGCGGCTAGTATTTAATAATTTCCACTCTGAATGTTTCACAGTTCCCTTTAACATCTCAATAATCAAACTAACCATAAATTATATTTATTTATTTTTTTACATAATATAGGAACTTCTCTCATTTTTTGGGAATAATTTAAAAAAAAATCACTTTACTTATTTCCAAAAAAATTGACAGGTAGAATTTTTTTAACACCCTTTTATTAGCGTCACCTGTTATTATAAGTAACCGACTGCATTGGATTCGATTTTGACGCACTTTAAATGGACAGATTTAAAAGTACACTTATCAAGGATCGGTGACAATACAATATGTTCATGAGTATTGAGTATATTAAAGCCTTAAAGCGTATTTTAGTTTTCATATAACATAGTGACATGCTGGTTAAAGAGGGTGTCCCACTGTTGGTCGGTATACTAAGCTCAAAGGAGGTTATAGTTTTGCATACGCTGAGTACGTAAAAAATAGTTATAAAATTCCAGACGCATTTTTTTCAAATAGATGAATTCTTAAATCTCTAAAACCCATAACAAGCAACCCGCCCAACTTTACTACCCGCACGTGAGCTATCGTTTAAGATTATGTTTTCATAGACAAAATGCTAAGATATATGCCGGCTGCGCGAAGCATGAATTTTCAGGAAAAATTTAGCAAAAAATTTGTATGCAAAACTACAAGTCCCTTCGCGCTTAGTGGGACAGCCTGTATATTGATCATAATATCCATCCGAACTTATTTATAATCGTTCAGAATCATAATTTCAAATGACCAACGTCAAACGACATATGTTCATACATAATGCATGCCATGCTAATGCCGTGCGCACATGCAAACTTTATGATTTAGCATATGCTTGTGGTTTTGTAGAGTTCACATATATACCAGTTCTATAGAAAGAGCAACTATGGAGTTTCTTGCCGGTTCTTCTCCATAGATACTGCTTTCCGAATCAGTGGTAAATGTTAAAAATAGTAATGACGATTCAAAAGCGCTTCTAGAAGAAGTCTAATTGAATAAATAATTAATGTTTTGAGTTTTTTTTAATAGAGATTACAAATTGTTCGTTATACAACAGTAAAGTATGCAAGATGAAAAAAAAAACTTACTCGATATATATTTATTTTGTTCAAAGCTAAATTATTCATAACTGGCATAGTCTATATTTTTTTGTTTCTATGCAAGGCCAACTCAGTTAGATAAATTATTTAAATTGAATTAGTTCAGGCATGATTATTATTAAGTTTTCTTATTATTTTTATTTTGTACATTGTGATATTTCAAAGATCTCAATGATCCCTTTTCATTCTTCTTATTCTTAATTGTTAGCATTGATCATAAACTGCAACTACATAATATTAGCATATCTATACAGGGTGTCCTACTGTTGGTATACTAAGCTCAAAGGAGGTTATAGTTTTGCATACGCTGAGTAAGTAAAAAATACTTATGCGTAATTTTGTTGTTTAAGTATTTTTTACGTGAGAGTGTATGCAAAACTACAATTCCCTTTGCGCTTAGATAACCAATAGTAGGACACCCTGTATAATGTCATAATAATATTTGAGTCATATGTATTAATGGCCTCCTCTTTCTCATTTTACTCTAGTTTAAATATAAACAATTCGTCCAAACTAACCAAACTTTTTCTTCTTTCCAGCGCTCGCGCTCTGCGATTGGTCGAACCTACAACTCCGCAGACGAAACCTCGCGCGTCGCCACTGCGGGCCCAAACAGCACACAGACAACTTCGCACGAATCGGTTCCGTCGCTACATTCGAATCCATTGAACTTATACAAACGTTGAAACACATTACACGCAGTACAGAGGGCGCAATCAACCTCAAACCGCTCTTAATGTCCACAGCTATGAACATGTTCGCTAATTACATGTGCAGTATCCGATTCGACGCTGACACAGATGTTGAATTCAGGAAAGTCGTGGATTACTTCGATGAGATCTTCTGGGAGATTAACCAGGGATACGCCGTCGATTTCCTGCCTTTCCTCGCTCCGTTTTACAAGAAACACATGGAGAAACTATCGCACTGGTCACAAGACATACGTACCTTTATTTTATCAAGAATCATCGAGCAGAGAGAACTGAATTTAGACACTGAAGGCCCTGAAAAGGACTTCCTCGATGGTTTACTACGAGTACTGCATGACGACCCTACAGTTGATAGAAACACAATCATATTCATGCTTGAAGATTTTCTTGGAGGACATTCCTCTGTTGGTAATCTAGTTATGTTGTGTCTGACAGCTATAGCCAGAGATCCTGAAGTTGGCAGGCGTATTAAAGCAGAAATTGACGGTGTGACTAAAGGTAAACGCGCCGTAACACTAACTGACCGACCATCATTGCCGTACACAGAAGCAACGATCCTAGAATGCCTTAGATATTGTTCGTCACCAATCGTCCCTCATGTAGCCACAGAAAACGCCGCCGTGGCTGGTTACGGAGTCGAAAAAGGAACCATCGTTTTCATCAACAACTACGAGTTGAACACATCTACAAAATACTGGAACGAGCCAGAGAAATTTGACCCATCTAGGTTCCTGGAAAAGACAAAAATACGTGTACGAAGGAACTCTCTATGCGATTCTGGTATGGAATCGGACAGCGAACGAACAGGCCCGATAGATAAGAGCAAAGAAATGGAGAAAGAAGTTGTATCCGTGAAGAAGAATATACCACACTACTTGCCTTTTAGTATCGGCAAACGAACGTGCATAGGACAAACCATGGTGACCACTATGAGCTTCGTCATGTTCGCGAATATAGTTCAGGAATTTGACGTCGCTGCTGTAAGCAAAGATGACTTACGACAAAAGCCGGCATGCGCTGCCCTACCCAAAGAAACCTATCCACTATACCTCTTGCCGCGAAAATATTAAACTATATATTTAGTATTTTTAGATAAAATCTCTTTATTGTATTGTGTTTTAGATTCAACTTGCAGTGATTCTCGCACATAATACAATTTGTGAGTTACGCTCAAAAACTATTTATTTCTTGAAATAATTGACTTTAGGATTAAATATTTTGATTTATTCTTACAGACTTATCAAAGCCGATATTACGCCATTAAGTTATCCAAATGTTGATATGATTTGGTATTGTTAAATTTATTTTATTTAAACGACTGCTATGTTACTGGACTTGATAATTTAGCTTAGTCAATGGTTTGTAAAACTACAATATCACAGAACACGCTTGTATTAGCTTCACCTGTATGTTTGTATGGAACCGACTCCTTTACACTCGATTTTGACTTTAAACGGACAGATTTAATTCAAACTTTGTGCACCAAGGATCGGTGACAATGAGTTCTTGATTTTAAGCGTGTTTTTTACTTTTTTAACGACCTACATTATTTTTGTTATAATCAGAATTATTGTCTAAATAACATTTAAATCTATTTTTTTTCTATAATATATTATATACTTGTATTCATAGTTTTGAAGTGAAACTTCTTTATCGGGGTTGGAAAAAATTTAGTGTAACATTTTTTCGTTACGCGTGACATTGTTCCGTTACGCGCCATCTTTTTCTTATCCCTACCACGCGTGATTCGACGTATTTCTGTCAAGCATATAGTAAATTATTTTTTGAAAAATAAGGTCATAAAGAAGTTTCACTTCTTACGTGTGTAGGTACACTAGTACACGCACACATTTTTTTTCTAAATTGAACATACATAAGGGCGATTTTGGTATTAATTTTGCCCTTTTTAAATGTTATTCTAGACTATTCTTTATTTTATATATAATTTAATAATTTTATGGAAAACTGTGTAATTGAAGTTTTACGAACCAAAATAGTTTAGAAGTAAAATAAGATTTAGGCGACGAATTTAGCGAAAAATTACTCATTTTCGCTCGACATATATTTTTGATGCTAGCAATAAACAAGAAATGCTCTATGGTAAACAAATTTCAAAAATTAAAATCCATAGATAAAATATAAAAATGGCGATTGTTTTTTCTTAAAAAAAGTTATTTCCTTGCAATTATTAAAGGGCTGATAGACGTAGGAACTTTAAAACCGCGGTTTTAAAGTTCGCGTACTTACTCGGCTCGACGTCGGTGACACACGCAAGAGCTTGGTCAGTAGCTTCTCGCGCGTCACCGATATCGGATGTCTCTATGTCATCAACAGAGGGAATTTTATGTTATTCAGGAATTAAATATAGACATTTTTAATTTAATAACCAGCACCTATTTTTAAGTAAATAGCATTCTAACAAAATAAATGTTCAAAAATTGAAGGATATATTTTCGTTTTTACTATTATATTTTGAGGGTACTTTACAAAAAAAGAGCGTGTGCGCCGAGCCTACGCGTCAGGAGTGAAACTTCCTTGGCGGGATTCAAAAATACCTTCGCCAATATTCAATTATATTATATTCATTTATATTAATTATATTAAATTATTTTCATAAAACTAAAAGAAGAAGACGAAATTAATTGAACTTTTGCACTTAGTAACACCTATTATAGCTAGACAGGCTAGGCTCGCGGCTCGCGGCGGTGACAGACGTGCGAGCGAAGGCGGGCTACGAGTAAAATTTCAAACATGTTGGATCGTCAACGAACTTACTCGACGGTTTTTAAGTACGCGTACTTGGGGTGACACACGAGCGAAAAAGGTCGTCGAGCCACAAGTTCGCGTACTTACTCGTACGTCTGTCACCCCTATTATATATTTTATAATTTCTGTTTTAATTATATTTATATGGTTCCTAGTTCCTATGTTATTAATTGTTTGAATTGCCATTTTTATATTTAAAAGATTATATTATTTTTTTCAACAGATGTTGCATTTTTATAATTAGAATGTACCAAAATTTCGCATTTTTAGAAAATAAGTGATTATCAAAATAAATATTAAAAAAGCATTTAATAATATAATTTCTGTCTTTTATTTTACCTGTATTATTCTTATCATAGATAGGCTCAATGGAGAAAGAATAATTATTTTATTTGTTTGTTTGTCATATTATTGCATCTTAACTACTGAATGGATTAGGATAAATTTAATATTTATAAAGATAGATATAGCATTAAAGAATTACATATTTATAAACTTCTAGTAAAGAAAATTAACTTTTCTGAATTTGATATTTTTGGTTGTACGGCATTCAAATCCATACACTAATATTATAAAGGCGAAAGTAACTCTGTCTGTCTGTCTGTTACTCAATCACGCCTTAACTACTGAATCCATTTGCATGAAATTTGGTATAGAGATATTTTGATACCCGAGAAAGGACATTACTACTTTTTACCCCGGGACATAGGATAGGTTTTATCCCGGAAATCCCATGGGAACGGGAACTATGCGGGTTTTTCTTTGACTGCGCGGGCGAAGCTGCGGGTGGAAAGCTTGTGCTTTATAAATAATATAAATTTATAAAGAATAGAAGAAAATTGATCACGAGGCGGGACTATATATTATTATCTTCACGCTAAGAACACTAACAGAACTAAAGCACTGCGGGTAAAACCGCAGGGCACAGCTAGTTAATTGGTTAATTGGTAATTGGTAATTGGTTAATTGGTCAATTTTGGGAGATCTATTCAAATAACTGTTATATTAATGCATATTTGATTGAAACAAGTAATAACAGTAACTTAGGGATACTAAAAGTTGTTCGTTGTTCGTTGTTCGTTGTTCGTTGTTCGTTGTTCGTTGTTCGTTGTTCGTTGTTCGGTGTTCGGTGTTCGGTGTTCGTTGTTCGTTGTTTGTTGTTCGTTGTTCGTTGCAAAATGTAATATGATAACTGATTAGTTTACGGACAATAGTCTGGTCAAAATAGACATTTGAAATAAAAAAAAAGCATTAGTATGTTCATAACACGTGTTCGGTGTTCGTTGTTCGTTGTTCGTTGTTCGTTGTTCGTTGTTCGTTGTTCGTTGTTCGGTGTTCGGTGTTCGTTGTTCGTTGTTCGTTGTTCGTTGTTCGTTGTTCGTTGTTCGTTGTTCGTTGTTCGGTGTTCGTTGTTCGTTGTTCGTTGTTCGTTGTTCGTTGTTCGTTGTTCGTTGTTCGTTGTTCGTTGTTCGTTGTTCGTTGTTCGTTGTTCGTTGTTCGTTGTTCGTTGTTCGTTGTTCGTTGTTCGTTGTTCGTTGTTCGTTGTTCGTTGTTCGTTGTTCGGTGTTCGGTGTTCGGTGTTCGGTGTTCGGTGTTCGTTGTTCGTTGTTCGTTGTTCGTTGCAAAATGTAATATGATAACTGATTAGTTTACGGACAATAGTCTGGTCAAAATAGACATTTGAAATAAAAAGAAAAGCATTAGTATTTTCATAACACGTGTTCGTTGTTCGTTGTTCGTTGTTCGGTGTTCGGTGTTCGGTGTTCGTTGTTCGTTGTTCGTTGTTCGTTGTTCGTTGTTCGTTGTTCGTTGTTCGTTGTTCGTTGTTCGTTGTTCGGTGTGCGGTGTTCGGTGTTCGTTGTTCGTTGTTTGTTGTTCGTTGTTCGTTGTTCGTTGTTCGTTGTTCGTTGTTCGTTTTTCGTTGCAAAATGTAATATGATAACTGATTAGTTTACGGACAATAGTCTGGTCAAAATAGACATTTGAAATAAAAAAAAAGCATAAGTATGTTCATAACACGTGTTCGTTGTTCGTTGTTCGGTGTTCGTTGTTCGTTGTTCGTTGTTCGTTGTTCGTTGTTCGGTGTTCGGTGTTCGGTGTTCGTTGTTCGTTGTTCGTTGTTCGTTGTTCGGTGTTCGGTGTTCGGTGTTCGTTGTTCGTTGTTCGTTGTTCGTTGTTCGTTGTTCGTTGTTCGTTGTTCGTTGTTCGTTGTTCGTTCTTCGTTCTTCGTTGTTCGTTGTTCGTTGTTCGTTGTTCGTTGTTCGTTGTTCGTTGTTCGTTGTTCGTTGTTCGTGGTTCGTTGTTCGTTGTTCGTTGTTCGTTGTTCGTTGTTCGTTGTTCGTTGTTCGTTGTTCGTTGTTCGTTGTTCGTTGTTCGTTGTTCGTTGTTCGTTGTTCGTTGTTCGTTGTTCGTTGTTCGTTGTTCGTTGTTCGTTGTTCGGTGTTCGGTGTTCGGTGTTCGTTGTTCGTTGTTCGTTGTTCGTTGTTCGTTGTTCGTTGTTCGTTGTTCGTTGTTCGTTGTTCGTTGTTCGTTGTTCGTTGTTCGGTGTTCGGTGTTCGGTGTTCGGTGTTCGTTATTCGTTGTTTGTTGTTCGTTGTTCGTTGCAAAATGTAATATGATAACTGATCAGTTTACGGACAATAGTCTGGTCAAAATAGACATTTGAAATAAAAAAAAAGCATTAGTATGTTCATAACACGTGTTCGGTGTTCGTTGTTCGTTGTTCGTTGTTCATTGTTCGTTGTTCGTTGTTCGTTGTTCGTTGTTCGTTGTTCGTTGTTCGTTGTTCGTTGTTCGTTGTTCGTTGTTCGTTGTTCGTTGTTCGTTGTTCGTTGTTCGTTGTTCGTTGTTCGTTGTTCGTTGTTCGTTGTTCGTTGTTCGTTGTTCGTTGTTCGTTGTTCGTTGTTCGTTGTTCGTTGTTCGTTGTTCGTTGTTCGTTGTTCGTTGTTCGTTGTTCAGTGTTCGGTGTTCGGTGTTCGGTGTTCGTTGTTCGTTGTTCGTTGTTCGTTGTTCGTTGTTCGTTGCAAAATGTAATATGATAACTGATTAGTTTACGGACAATAGTCTGGTCAAAATAGACATTTGAAATAAAAAGAAAAGCATTAGTATGTTCATAACACGTGTTCGTTGTTCGTTGTTCGTTGTTCGTTGTTCGTTGTTCGTTGTTCGTTGTTCGTTGTTCGTTGTTCGTTGTTCGTTGTTCGTTGTTCGTTGTTCGTTGTTCGTTGTTCGTTGTTCGTTGTTCGTTGTTCGTTGTTCGTTGTTCGTTGTTCGTTGTTCGTTGTTCGTTGTTCGTTGTTCGTGGTTCGTTGTTCGTTGTTCGTTGTTCGTTGTTCGTTGTTCGTTGTTCGTTGTTCGTTGTTCGTTGTTCGTTGTTCGTTGTTCGTTGTTCGTTGTTCGTTGTTCGTTGTTCGTTGTTCGTTGTTCGTTGTTCGTTGTTCGTTGTTCGTTGTTCGTTGTTCGTTGTTCGTTGTTCGTTGTTCGTTGTTCGTTGTTCGGTGTTCGGTGTTCGGTGTTCGTTGTTCGTTGTTCGTTGTTCGTTGTTCGTTGTTCGTTGTTCGTTGTTCGTTGTTCGTTGTTCGTTGTTCGTTGTTCGTTGTTCGTTGTTCGTTGTTCGTTGTTCGTTGTTCGTTGTTCGTTGTTCGGTGTTCGGTGTTCGGTGTTCGGTGTTCGTTATTCGTTGTTTGTTGTTCGTTGTTCGTTGCAAAATGTAATATGATAACTGATCAGTTTACGGACAATAGTCTGGTCAAAATAGACATTTGAAATAAAAAAAAAGCATTAGTATGTTCATAACACGTGTTCGGTGTTCGTTGTTCGTTGTTCGTTGTTCATTGTTCGTTGTTCGTTGTTCGTTGTTCGTTGTTCGTTGTTCGTTGTTCGTTGTTCGTTGTTCGTTGTTCGTTGTTCGTTGTTCGTTGTTCGTTGTTCGTTGTTCGTTGTTCGTTGTTCGTTGTTCGTTGTTCGTTGTTCGTTGTTCGTTGTTCGTTGTTCGTTGTTCGTTGTTCGTTGTTCGTTGTTCGTTGTTCGTTGTTCGTTGTTCGTTGTTCGTTGTTCGTTGTTCGTTGTTCGTTGTTCGTTGTTCGTTGTTCGGTGTTCGGTGTTCGGTGTTCGGTGTTCGGTGTTCGTTGTTCGTTGTTCGTTGTTCGTTGTTCGTTGCAAAATGTAATATGATAACTGATTAGTTTACGGACAATAGTCTGGTCAAAATAGACATTTGAAATAAAAAGAAAAGCATTAGTATTTTCATAACACGTGTTCGTTGTTCGTTGTTCGTTGTTCGGTGTTCGGTGTTCGGTGTTCGTTGTTCGTTGTTCGTTGTTCGTTGTTCGTTGTTCGTTGTTCGTTGTTCGTTGTTCGTTGTTCGTTGTTCGTTGTTCGTTGTTCGTTGTTCGTTGTTCGTTGTTCGTTGTTCGTTGTTCGTTGTTCGTTGTTCGTTGTTCGTTGTTCGTTGTTCGTTGTTCGTTGTTCGTTGTTCGTTGTTCGTTGTTCGTTGTTCGTTGTTCGTTGTTCGTTGTTCGTTGTTCGTTGTTCGTTGTTCGTTGTTCGGTGTTCGGTGTTCGGTGTTCGGTGTTCGTTGTTCGTTGTTCGTTGTTCGTTGTTCGGTGTTCGGTGTTCGGTGTTCGGTGTTCGTTGTTCGTTGTTCGTTGTTCGTTGTTCGTTGTTCGTTGTTCGTTGTTCGTTGTTCGTTGTTCGTTGTTCGTTGTTCGTTGTTCGTTGTTCGTTGTTCGTTGTTCGTTGCTCGTTGTTCGTTGTTCGTTGTTCGTTGTTCGTTGTTCGTTGTTCGTTGTTCGTTGTTCTTTGTTCGTTGTTCGTTGTTCGTTGTTCGTTGTTCGTTGTTCGGTGTTCGGTGTTCAGTGTTCGGTGTTCGGTGTTCGTTGTTCGTTGTTCGTTGTTCGTTGTTCGTTGTTCGTTGTTCGGTGTTCGTTGTTCGTTGTTCGTTGTTCGTTGTTCGTTGTTCGTTGTTCGTTGTTCGTTGTTCGTTGTTCGTTGTTCGTTGTTCGTTGTTCGTTGTTCGTTGTTCGTTGTTCGTTGTTCGTTGTTCGTTGTTCGTTGTTCGTTGTTCGTTGTTCGTTGTTCGTTGTTCGTTGTTCGTTGTTCGGTGTTCGGTGTTCGGTGTTCGGTGTTCGTTGTTCGTTGTTCGTTGTTCGTTGTTCGGTGTTCGGTGTTCGGTGTTCGGTGTTCGTTGTTCGTTGTTCGTTGTTCGTTGTTCGTTGTTCGTTGTTCGTTGTTCGTTGTTCGTTGTTCGTTGTTCGTTGTTCGTTGTTCGTTGTTCGTTGTTCGTTGTTCGTTGTTCGTTGTTCGTTGTTCGTTGTTCGTTGTTCGTTGTTCGTTGCTCGTTGTTCGTTGTTCGTTGTTCGTTGTTTATTTATTTATTTATTTATTTCTTTGTAATCATACAGCATTACAATAAGTAACAATTTTTAATATATTAGTACAGCACTAAGAGCCAATTAAGATTACTACTTAGATACGTTAATTTTTTAAATGACATATTATCAGAAAGGAGTGTATTACATGTTTTGGTGAATTATATAATATCTTAAGAAAGGTTAATGAATAATTAAACAGTTAAATCTGAAATCTCCCTTTGTGTGCGTGTGTGTATGTGTGTGTGAGTGTTAGTGTGATGTGAATGTGTGGTTGTCTGGACTTGCATGTTAGTACTAAAGCCGAATTGTATGTGAATTTTGTTAATTTCTTTTATAAATCTTTGCTTTGATAAAAGAAAAACATCTAGTTCTCTATAGTCTTTATTATACAGGGTGTCCCAAAAGGTTACGTAGCTAGGAAGAGGGGTGATAGGGGTGGTCATGAGAGTCACCAGAAAAATAAAAAAAAAATTCCCCTCTGGGTATTAAAAAAATAAAAGGCATTTATAAAAAAAATTAAAATTTTATACTTTGTGAGGCGATTTTGCCCCCCATGACCTACAATTATTGGTATATTAAAAAAAAATTGCTGTTATTCTATCGTCAATAACCCTTTTTTAAATTGAAATAAGAAAAACAATACATATCTAACCAATATTTTAAAGAAAATTAAGTTTTTGTCCAATCAAGGGCTTAGTAATTACGATTTCACTCAACTTCCTCTAAGTGTACTGAAAAAAAAAAGTACTATGCAACTCCGGCAAGTAACTTAAAAAGATAGGTAATTTTATTGCAATTCCAAAATGGTATAACACTTACTTGAAAAATTCTTATTAGGATATGTAAAGATAATTTTAGGGAACAATACCCCAGCAGAACAAAACATACCAATAACAATGTAACCAAACTAAACACGTTTGGTGGTTCACGTTGGGTCTGTTACCACGCGATTATCCTGCGAGACTTGCATTTTGTCGTAGGATGTTGCGCATGCATAGGGAGGACCCTCAATTTTTTAATAAAATACTGTGGTCCGACGAGTCTACTTTTAAAAAGGACGGATACATGAACCTACACAATTTGCACGAGTGGCACGTAGAAAATCCCCACCTACTAGAGAAGATCGGTCCTAATATCGTTTTAAAGTGAACATGTGGACCGGAATACTAAATGGTAAATTAATAATAGGACCCTTTGAGCTACCTGAGGCACTGACTGGAGAGGCGTACTTACACTTCGTACAAAACGAATTACCAAATCTATTGGAAGATGTGCCGCTAGAAATAATGAGGAATATGTGGTTCCAGCATGATGGGTGCCCAGCACATTATGCACGTCCTGTAAGGGATTTCCTAGATGAAGAATAACCCTGGTAGGTGGATGGGAAGGGCCGGTGCTATAGCGTGGCCAGCTCGTTCACCGGATTTAAACCCGTTAGACTTTTTTTACTGGGATGCTATAAAAGAAAAAGTTTACGGAAAACCCATCAGGGACTTGTCTGACTTGAGGGAGAGGATTACAGAGGCCGCGGAATCAATAAACAATAGAAGATTTGCCCGCCATATCTCCCGCTCATTTTAAAACGATGTAGGGCGTGTATTTATGTTGGTGGTAGACATTTCGAACATTTTGTTTAAATAAATAATTACGATTTTGTTTTATTTTTGAGTTTCAATTAAAACCAGTGCAATAAAATATTATTTATCTTTTTAAGTTTTAAGGAACAGAATAGACATTTAAAAATGTACTATTTGCGTACGAGTTTGAGACTATTGTTTTATTGGTATGTTTGTAGGGTATTGTTCCCGAAAATTATCTTTACATATCCTAATAAGAATTTTTCAAGTAAGTGTTATACCATTTTGGAATTGCAATAAAATTACCTAACTTTTTAAGTTACTCGCCGGAGTTGCATAGTACTTTTTTTTTTCAGTACACTTAGAGGAAGTTGAGTGAAATCGTAATTACTAAGTCCTTGATTGGACATAAACTTAATTTTCTTTAAAATATTGGTTAGATATGTATTGTTTTTCTTATTTCAATTTAAAAAAGGGTTATTGACGATAGCATAACAGCAATTTTTTTTTAATATACCAATAAATGTAGGTCATGGGGGGCAAAATCGCCTCACAAAGTATAAAATTTTAATTTTTTTTATAAATGCCTTTTATTTTTTTAATACCCAGAGGGGAATTTTTTTTTTATTTTTCTGGTGACTCTCATGACCACCCCTATCACCCCTCTTCCTAGCTACGTAACCTTTTGGGACACCCTGTATATATGAGAAATTCTACACATAATTCGATTCTTTGCGTAATTACTACTAGAATTAGGAGTGTAAAATAATGATGTGTGACGAGTTCTAAACTGAGGGGTGTTGAAATACACCAGTTCTAGGAGTTCCGAAGAATCAATTCTTCCATTGCATAAAGCATGAAGAAATAATAAGTCATTTTTAATACGTCTAAGTTGTAATGGTTCGTTGTTCGTTGTTCGTTGTTCGTTGTTCGTTGTTCTTTGTTCGTTGTTCGTTGTTCGTTGTTCGTTGTTCGTTCTTCGTTGTTCGTTGTTCGTTGTTCGTTGTTCGTTGTTCGTTGTTCGTTGTTCGTTGTTCGTTGTTCGTTGTTCGGTGTTCGTTGTTCGTTGTTCGTTGTTCGTTGTTCGTTGTTCGTTGTTCGTTGTTCGTTGTTCGTGGTTCGTTGTTCGTTGTTCGTTGTTCGTTGTTCGTTATATAATATCTTAAGAAAGGTTAATGAATAATTAAACAGTTAAATCTGAAATCTCCCTTTGTGTGCGTGTGTGTATGTGTGTGTGAGTGTTAGTGTGATGTGAATGTGTGGTTGTCTGGACTTGCATGTTAGTACTAAAGCCGAATTGTATGTGAATTTTGTTAATTTCTTTTATAAATCTTTGCTTTGATAAAAGAAAAACATCTAGTTCTCTATAGTCTTTATTATATATATGAGAAATTCTACACATAATTCGATTCTTTGCGTAATTACTACTAGAATTAGGAGTGTAAAATAATGATGTGTGACGAGTTCTAAACTGAGGGGTGTTGAAATACACCAGTTCTAGGAGTTCCGAAGAATCAATTCTTCCATTGCATAAAGCATGAAGAAATAATAAGTCATTTTTAATACGTCTAAGTTGTAATGGTTCGTTGTTCGTTGTTCGTTGTTCGTTGTTCGTTGTTCTTTGTTCGTTGTTCGTTGTTCGTTGTTCGTTGTTCGTTGTTCGTTCTTCGTTGTTCGTTGTTCGTTGTTCGTTGTTCGTTGTTCGTTGTTCGTTGTTCGTTGTTCGTTGTTCGTTGTTCGGTGTTCGTTGTTCGTTGTTCGTTGTTCGTTGTTCGTTGTTCGTTGTTCGTTGTTCGTTGTTCGTGGTTCGTTGTTCGTTGTTCGTTGTTCGTTGTTCGTTGTTCGTTGTTCGTTGTTCGTTGTTCGTTGTTCGTTGTTCGTTGTTCGGTGTTCGTTGTTCGTTGTTCGTTGTTCGTTGTTCGTTGTTCGTTGTTCGTTGTTCGTTGTTCGTTGTTCGTTGTTCGTTGTTCGTTGTTCGTGGTTCGTTGTTCGTTGTTCGTTGTTCGTTGTTCGTTGTTCGTTGTTCGTTGTTCGTTGTTCGTTGTTCGTTGTTCGTTGTTCGTTGTTCGTTGTTCGTTGTTCGTTGTTCGTTGTTCGTTGTTCGTTGTTCGGTGTTCGGTGTTCGGTGTTTGGTGTTCGTTGTTCGTTGTTCGTTGTTCGTTGTTCGTTGCAAAATGTAATATGATAACTGATTAGTTTACGGACAATAGTCTGGTCAAAATAGACATCACTACGTAGTATAAAACAAAGTCGCTTTCCCTGTCCCTATGTCCCTATGTCCCTATGTCCCTATGTCCCTTTGTACGCTTAAAGGCTTTGTCAGACAGGACGCGTACTTAGCGCGCGTCAGAGCGTTAAGTTGACGCCGCGATATGACGCTAAGATGTGTTCTACTACCATCGTAGAATACCGTCAAACAGAGCGCCGGCGCTAGCAGTACGCAACGCTCTGTCGCGGCGTTAGGACGCTTTAACGTCGGGTGTTGTATTTTTTTACAAATTTTATTTTAGCGTCGGAGTTAATAGGCGTAAAATAATAATAAAATACTGCATAATGACCGAAAATTTGATAGAATTGGTTAGAAAATATCCATGCTTATATAATACGAAGGATAGTTCATATAAACTATAAAGATATATCAATGAAGGCAAAATTGTGGGCACAAATCGGAGAAGAAATTAATGAAACTGGTAAGTAAAAAATTCTTCCGACTCCGGAGTTAATATCGCTGTACCTTGTTTTGTTCGTAAGTAATAATTATGTAAACAACATGCAGCTTTAATAATATCAATTGCTGTGTCCTAACGCGCGCTAAAGCGTTCTGTTTGACGAAGCCTCGCGCGACGTTAAAACAGGACGCTGTAGCGCTACTACGCAGCGCTAAAATACGCGTCCTATCTGACAAAGCCTTAAATCTTTGAAACTACGCAACGTAAAGTGATTCAAGAGGAAGGTTTATATGTATAATAAGATCCATTAAATAGTGGAGAAGTACTGTTACTTTTGAGGTTTCTAATGTGATGTCGTAAAAAATTACATTTATTCCGCTTACATTGCAAACGCAGGCTGAACCCTACGAGTTTTATCAAAATAATGTACTAAGTATTATACACATTGAAAAGGTCTACAGAAAAGTCCGCGATGGTATATGTCTATCTCTTATGGATAACCCACAATAACTTTTTTTTGTCATTTACTTTTTACGACAAATAATGGCTAATTTTCGAAGCGATTTTAACCAATTAAATACCATGGATACATTGTTCATTTAATATAGATCTATATGGCCCTTTACACCGTATGATTTAAGTGAATATTTTCGAAGATATTACAGATTTAAAAATTGCAGGACGTAGCGTTTGCGTCCGCCCGGCTATGTATTTTATACCCGTGCGATGCTGGAGGCCGGAGCGGGCCGCTATATTTTTATACCTATACAACGTTCACAATTTTTCTGTAGTGTATTTAGTATCAGCATTGCACCCGTGCGAAGCCGGGGCGGGTCGCTAGTTCGGTGTTCGTTGTTCGTTGTTCGGTGTTCGGTGTTCGTTGTTCGTTGTTCGTTGTTCGTTGTTCGTTGTTCGTTGTTCGTTGTTCGTTGTTCGTTGTTCGTTGTTCGTTGTTCGTTGTTCGTTGTTCGTTGTTCGTTGTTCGTTGTTCGTTGTTCGTTGTTCGTTGTTCGTTGTTCGTTGTTCGTTGTTCGTTGCAAAATGTAATATGATAACTGATTAGTTTACGGACAATAGTCTGGTCAAAATAGACATTTGAAATAAAAAAAAATGTGTGCGTACGTAGTACGTACTAGTGTACACACGTAAGAAGAGAAACTTCTTTATGACCTTATTTTTCAAAAAATAATTTACTATAATATGCAACTTTACAGATAAGAAAAAGATGGCGCGTAACGGAAAAATGTCACGCGTGACGAAAAAATGTTACACTAAATTTTTTTCCAACCCCGATAAAGAAGTTTCACTTCAAAAACTTTGCCTTCAGCAAGCGATACTTATTGCTAGGAAGAAGAGAAAGAATAACAACGTAGCAAAACGAAAAAGGTAGACAGTAGTGGCTGAGTTACTTTCAAGATGAATAAATTAAATTATGTAGTTCAATAAAAATAAAAATATAAATATTTCATTACAATTTACACACATGGCACGATCTGATCCCATACTAAACTTTCGATAGCAAGTAGGTACGTAATCTACAATCGAAACACTAACGAGAGCGTATTTCAAACTAGCTGCGCCCCGTGGTTTCACAAGCATTGCTCCGTTCCTGTTGGTCTTAGGGTGATGATATATATCCTTCCTCAATAAATAAGCTATCTCACACTGAAAGAATTTTTAAAATCGGACCAGTAGTTCCTGAGATTTACGCGTTCAAATAAACAAACTCTTCAGCTTATAATACATAATATTAAGTATCTTTGTATCTTTTTCTTATCCCTACCACACGTGATTCACGTATTTCTGTAAAGTTGCATATAGTTAGTAAATTATTTTTAGATAACTAAGGTCATAAAGAAGTTTCACTTCTTACGTGTGTACATTAGTACACGCACACATTTTTTTTTTAGTCAACCGTTTGGCTTATTATTTAATCCACTTTGAAATGACCTTTAAATAGTAATGTATAATTTGTTAAGGCTGAATGTAACAGATGAAAAAGGTTTATTCTGTGTATATATGTCGGTTTTTATGTAATGCGTTAGAATCTGTGTATTTTTGTGCCTTTTTGTGTCATCGCAGCTGAATGTAACTGATACAAAATTTGTGCTCTTTTTAAATATTTTATTGTGTGAAAAAGTCTGTGTGCTCGCAAGGGTTGTGTTGAGGTATTAAATTCGATTTTTCTGGAATTATGTGTCATTAAATTGTTTGGAATTTTATTAGTATTGGTTTTTCCGTAATTATTAATTCCTTTGAGCTAAGTACACAGATGGTAGGACACCCTGTATTGTTTTATTGGTATTTATGTATCCGTGTTTGTGAAAGCGTTATCTTTTATTATAGGTGCTTGTGTGTGGCATCGTACATTGTATTTTTGTATTTCTGCGATTATGAATATTTGTATCATGTCCCCTCTGTATGCTATACGCATAGCGTTAACAAAGTAATATATTAATCACAGAGCAGATTAGATTACTAAAATGGGAACATTATTAGCCTATGGACCGCTACATTAGGCACAGCGAAAGACGTGGGTTCGAATCCTGCTACAATGCGGGAGCATTTAATATTGCAATCTAAAATCATTATCTACCTTAGACATGACGCAGGCAAATTGTATAATCTCGCTGTTTACAAACGCGCGGCATTTTGTAATATGTCGAGAATTCGTAATCAGAAATTTTTGGTTTGGATAAGGGGGTGGGTTAGGTTAGGTTCTTGTTTTTAAAACTACAATTTCTGTGTGTAATACACAATGCCGCGCATTTGTAAAGTGACACACGCTGTTTGTAAATAGCGAAATACATCACGAAATACATAATACAATTTGCCTGCGACAGACACAAGATAATCTTACAACATTTTTTTACGGAAAAACATCTGGAACACGGTGGGGTTTTGGTCGGTAGCAATCCGGCCCCCGGAGAAGGGGCCGTGGGTATCGTTGCAAGATTTCCCCACTTAAAAAAGGGAAAGCTAGATATCACATACCAGAATAAAATATTTTAAGTTCTGTTTGTACCAACTTTATCTAATAAATAGGCATTACAAGACCTACCTCAACATAGAATAAAAATGTTTCCGCCAATGCAACTTTACGTCACTTGCTTTTGAATAAAACATTGCACAGAGTATAAAAATAACTTTAACATATTGTGGAGGAGATACAACATGTCAGGAAGGAAGGTCATTCGGTATGTTGTATCACATGAGAAAATAAATTGATATATCTGTACATTTTTAAAGAATATAGTCTATACTAATATTATAAAGCTGAAGTTGAAGTTTGTTTGAACGCGCTAATCTCAAGAACAACTGGTCCGATTTGAAAAATTCTTTCGGTGTTAGATACGCGAACGTGTGCAAGACCCTGGCGAAAAGCTTATTACATTAATATTTACCTGTGAATATAATAATTTCTTTCCTTGTTATTTAAACTTTTAGAGTAATCTTACTTTTTCAGAAATATTACATAATTACTAAAACCTAACTATAATATGTAGAAACCTAAGCTTAACTAACCTAACTTTTCCTGAAACCTAACTTGGACAAACCTAACTTTGTCATAAACAACTTTTGATTGAACCTAAATTTTCATAAATCTAACATGCGCAAAAATGTGTGCAAATTAAACAAAATTCTAGAAATTAATTAAAAACAGATTTCATTATAAAATTACTAGCTTACCGCCTGCGGCTTCGCCCGCTGTGTCTAAAACCTAATAAATTACTAGAACCTTCCTCTTGAATCACTCTATCTATTAAAAAAACCGCATCAAAATCCGTTGCGTAGTTTTAAAGATTTAAGCATACAAAGGGCCGTAGGGACATAGGGACAGAGAAAGCGACTTTGTTTTATACTATGTAGTGATTATTCTAAAGCTTCCTTCTTCAGTAAATAATCATGTTCAATATTTAAAATTTCCGGACATACCCAAACAATATTGTTAAGTTGGTTTAGATTAATTATTAATTGAATTAAATGAACACAAATTAACAACAATTATTTCGCCAAAACAAATACCTACCTAGTGTTATTACCAAGAAGCTTATATCTAACTAGCGGTCCGCCCCGGCTTCGCCCGTGGTACATATTTCGCAATAAAGGTAGCCTATGTTCTTTCTCAGGGTCTAAAGATTATCTGTGCCAAATTTCATCAAAATCGGTCCAGTAGTTTATGCGTGAAAACCATACATACATACATACATACATACATACATACTGACATACAAACCTTTCCTCTTTATAATATTAGTATAGATAAGATATAAGCTTCTTGGTTATTACACAAGGTAGGTACTTATGTTGACGAATTTAAAAATTAAACAATTATTTAAGAACCTCCAGAGATAGTCGGGAAGAAATAAAAACACGTTTATTTATAATAGTTTATTTATTCAATAAAATATAAAATCAAACATTTACAAAATAATATGATAGAAATTACCAATCAGTCTTTTTCGCATACTGTGCCTCGGATTAAGTCACGAACGTTCGCTCTGTAAAATAAAATAACATTAGGATATTCCAATAACTCTATTGGTTATCAATTAATTTACTCTGCTATTCATAGATAAGCAGCAAAATTAGTATATTATTGAAGTGAAACTGCGCGTTGAGAGTAAAATTTGACGGTCGCATCATGGCAATACCGTCAAGTCATGGAGTAAGGCGACCATTTTGGTATCTTTGAATCTTTCCAAGGAAGTTTCACTTCTGACACGTGTGCCCGGCACATACGCTCTTTTTTAGTATATTTGAACAACTAATCAACATAGATAAATAAATAAATTATCTTCCTACTTCTTCTTTCTAATACCTACTAGTTGTGCCATACTAGAGCTTGCTCTCCTACTCTATCTATAATACTAAATATACATATCTCTTACAAAATAATTATATATATTCATAATTGTGTCAGTGTTTGTTTGATCTTGCTGAGAGTAGACGTCTCGCTCGAGCTACTAAAAAGTGCTAACACATCACAACAACGCCGTCGCTGCGGCCGGCCGCAATGACCTAGTTATTGCGCTCCGATAGCAAAAACAATTGTTAAGGCGAAGTAAGATTCGTTCGCTAAAATAAATAACCATGAATACCGATAAATCAAAAATAAACTTAAGAACTGAAACTGAACATCTGTTGTACAAGTACTATTCCGAAGAGAAAAATGTACGTGAAAATCTTCAAACCCACGTAAGGCATCTGGAAGAACAAGTAAAACTTCTTCAACAAAAATTGAACTCTTTGACTCCAGTGGAAACGGAAATTCCAGAGAAAAAAGAAATTGAAAAGAAGTGTTCTTCCCATGTAGAATACAGCACTGATGAAGAAGAACTTGCCAAAGAAACGGAGTGGATTAGAACCAAGAGCAGGAAAAAACGCAAATTGAACACTTCACCCACTCATATCTCCGATAAAGAAGAGCGAAATGAGGAAAGTAAGGAGAAAGTAAAACCCAAAAAGGTGCCACTTCCTCCACCTATAATAGTAGATGACATCAGGAACTACCAATCGTTCTTTGATCTCCTCTTAGAAAAGTCCCCAGGGGGCGGCTTTACAATTAAAATTATGCACGGAGAAACCGTAAAAATTAATACTGAAAATGAAACAGTATATCGGACCATCACAGAGTTTTTGACTGCCGATGGCTTTCATTGGCATTCCTATGAAAACAAACAATTAAGACCAATACGAGTTATAGCTAAGAAATTGCACCATACATGCAACCCAGATAGAATTGTAGAAGACCTGAAAAGAAAAGGCTTCAAAGTTGAGGAGGCAGTAAACAAGCTGAGGTGGAAGGACAAGACACCTCTCAATATGTTCATGCTTACCTTTAATAACGGAGAGGAAATAAACAAAATCTATGAGATAACGTCTATATTAGGATGCAGGGTGGAAATCCATCCCTTGAAAACCTCTAAATTAGTTCCTCAGTGTAAAAGATGTCAAGCCTACGGGCACACCCAAAAATATTGCTCCAAGGATCCAAGATGTGTAAAGTGCACTGGTAAACATCTAACTAAAGATTGTAAAAAGCCAGCAGAAGAAAAGCCAAAGTGTGTGCATTGTGGCGCTCCACATCCTGCGAACTATAGAGGATGCATGGTAGCAAAAGAAATGCAGACGCTTAAAAATAAAGCGACAAAAAAACTAAATATCCCAAATCAGCGGAAAACAGCAGATACAAAAGTGGTTCCAGCTGTGAAAGAAAGCAGGCAAGTAAGTAAGCACATCACTTTTGCACAAATCGCGAGTGGTAACCAGACGAAAGGAAGCAACCAAATGAAAGACAGCGTTGAAGGAAAACTCAACCAAATTTTAAGCCTTATGTCCACATTTGACGAGAGACTAAGGAAACTGGAAAGTAGCAATAGAAATGCTACATCTACTGCCAAAAAATGACTCAAATACTTAGCATAATGGAATGGAATGCCAATGGGCTTCTTAAACACCACAATGAATTACAAATTGTCCTTGAAATAGAAAATATTGACGTGTGCTTAGTATCGGAAACACACTTCACCAAACAATCATACATTAAATTTAAAGGTTACAAAGTATATCTTGCACTTCACCCAAATAATACAGCTAGAGGTGGAAGTGCAGTGATAATAAAAGAAAAGTTGAAGCACTATGAAATAAGTAAAATCGAAGAACAAGAAGTACAGGCCGTAACAGTATGCGTTGAAACCAAACGTGGTCCTGTATCTATATCAGCCTTGTATTTCCCACCGAGAGAATCTTTTAATAAAGAGAAATACGTTAGCCTTCTCAAGAGTTTTGGCGACAGATTTATTGTTGGTGGTGACTTTAACGCCAAACATACCCATTGGGGCTCCAGGTTGATTACACCTAAAGGCAAAGAACTTCTAAGTGCCATGAAATATATGAACTGTAACTTTGCATCTACGGGCATACCAACCTATTGGCCTACAGATCCAAACAAAATACCCGACCTATTGGATTTCTTTATATATAAAAATATATCATCTAACTATTTAGATATAAAGAGTATGAACGATATGAGTTCAGACCACTCGCCCATAATTCTTAAATTATGTATAAATATTATAAATAAGAATAATAACCTAAGATTAGTAAATAAGAAAACAGACTGGAACAGTTTTAGAATCGACTTGGACACACATATAAAACTTAATATACCATTAAAAAATCCAGAACAACTTGACATTGAAGTCGAAAAATTTATGGTAGACATACAACAAGCAGCATGGAGAAACACACCAGATAGTCACCCTTGTCACAGGGGAGCAGTCTACCCGAAGAACATTATCGAACTTTTACGTGAAAAGAGAAAACAGAGAAACCGGTGGCACCAAACTCGTTTTCCTGGTGATAAAAAGCTACTAAATAATCTCACAAAACAGCTACAAAGAGAGATACAAAAACTAAATGACGCTAATATGACGTCATATCTCAAAAAACTGACTAACGATCGCTGCACAGACTACTCACTCTGGAAAGCTACGAAACATATGAATAGACCCGTTCTGCATATTCCACCAATTAAGGAAGAAAATGGAAAATGGGCTTTCCACAATGAACAAAAAGCTAAAAGATTTGCGCAACATCTGGAAAATATCTTTAAGCCATATGATGATGACGCAAATGAACTACCTGAAGATCAAAACCTTAATGAAGAATTACAAATAAAGTCTGTAACACCCAAAGAAATCTCCAACGAAATTAAGTTTAGTATTAACCCAAAAAAATCTCCGGGGTTTGACTTAATCACAGGCGAAATAATGCATAATTTGCCTCGCAAAGCTATAATCAAATTAACAACACTCTTTAACGCTGCATTTAGGTTGAAATATGTGCCTAATTTGTGGAAAGTTGCTGAAGTTATTATGATATTAAAGCCAGGAAAACCGCCAAACGATGTAACATCATATCGACCGATCTCGTTGCTACCAATAGTATCAAAACTTTTTGAAAAACTGTTACTTAAACGGATCATGCCAATACTTGATGAGAAGAAAATAATTCCAGAACACCAATTTGGATTTAGAAAGAAACACTCCACAATAGATCAAGTTCACAGATTAACAAATGTCATCGAAAAAGCGTTTGAAGAAAAGAAAGTCTGTTCAGCAGTGTTTTTAGATGTCGCACAGGCTTTTGATAAGGTTTGGCACAAAGGTCTCATTCATAAAATAAGAACAATGCTACCAAAACAAATTTCAGATATCTTAGAATCGTATATAACCAATCGAGTCTTTAGAGTTCGACAAGACGATGCCTTCTCGGACCTCAAGGAAATACGAGCTGGTGTGCCACAAGGAAGTGTTTTAGGTCCCATCCTATACCTTTTGTACACGTGTGACATCCCAGTATTAGAAAAAAACATTACTGCAACATTTGCTGACGACACTGCTATCATGGCCACAGGCATCACTTACCAGGAAGCAGGAGATAAAGTCCAAGAAGCTGTGAACCAGGTCTATGAATGGACTCGGAAATGGCGGATAAGATTGAACGAATCAAAATCCGTTCACATAAATTTTACAAACAAAAGAACACAGATTGTCCCGATACTCCTTAATGGCCAACAAATACCTTATGCTAACACGGCGAAATACCTTGGTATGACGCTTGACGCTAAGCTACGCTGGAAGGCTCACGTCAAGAAGAAGCGAGAAGAATTAGGCTTGCGCTATAAGAAATTGTATTGGCTTCTTGGAAGATACTCCCAGTTGTCGATACATAATAAGCTTCTCATATACAAACAAGTCCTCATGCCAGTATGGACGTATGGTATTCAGCTGTGGGGCTGTACCAAAAAAAGCAACATTAACATAATACAACGTTTCCAAAATAAAGTACTGAGAGACATTGTAAATGCCCCCTGGTACATCCGTAATGGTGACCTCCACCGTGACCTAAAAGTGGACACCGTGGACAAAATTGTTCAAAAACATGCAGAAGCTCATCAACATCGACTTCATCATCACGTGAATGTTGAGGCTATCCAGCTCCTTGATACCACGGACCTAGTGCGAAGACTAAAAAGGACTAAACCTTTTGAGTTAGTGTAGTGATAAGTGAAAAGTGAACAGTGACAATTATCTGTATACCAAAGCACACGAGCAAAGTGACTTACTTCCCCTTAACAGACACTAAGCAAGTGACAATGGACACTCTCTTAGAATAAGTTATTTAGAAATTTAGGTTAACATAAAATTACTTATTAGTCTTGTAGGCTAGATTGTAATTTGTATAAGGTGCTATTTTAATTAGCAACCTTATTTAATAAAAAAAAAAAAAAAAAAAAAAATTCATAATTGTTCTGGCTATGTATTTGTTTCTGAACTTCTTTATGAGGAGTAAGTTTTAATTACAATTTTACATTCAGTTGGATTCAAGAATGGTTTGCATTTTCATTTCGAACGTAACTCCGGGAAAAAACTAGTATTATTATATGTAGTTACATTTTTTTTTTTTTTTATGTTAGCTCCAACAAAAGAGCAGGCGACTTACTTTCTAGAGGTTCGTCGCCGCCCATGAGCGTTCGCACTGTCGGAGACATTGCGAACGTTTTGCTGGCCTTTCAGATATGTGTAGGCTTTCTTTTTGAAGGTGCCCATGTCAAAGTTTTTAGGAAACACAGAAGCAGGTAACTTGTTCCACAACAGCGTGGTTCTCGGCAAGAAGTGTCTCGAGAATCGCACTGTAGACGAACGCCACGCATCCAGGTGGTGTGGATGGTATTTAAGCTTGTGTCGTGCAGTGCGGTTGTGGAATTGCGCAGCTGGTATCAATCCAAAAAGTTCATCAGAACACTCTCCATTGTATATCCGGTAAAATATGCACAGTGATGCGACATCACGCCGCAGTGCTAGCGGATCCAGCCGATCGGTGAGCTCGGGTCGGTCGACGATTCGAGAGGCTCGACGTTGCAGGCGGTCGAAAGGAAGCAGCTGGTATTGGGGTGCTCCAGCCCAGAGGTGAGAGCAGTATTCCATATGTGGCCTAACTTGGGCCTTATAAAGTTGTAGGCGATGAGCTGGCATGAAATACTGTCTCGCTCTTGCGAGCACCCCTAGTTTCTTTGAAGCTAGTTTAGCTTTGTCTTCCAGATGACCCCTGAACTGAACGTCGCTCGCAATGTCGACCCCGAGGATTCCGATGCAAGGCGTGGCCTTAAGGAGAGTGTTTTGAAATTGAGGCGCAATGTCAAAAGGCTTCTTTTAATTTACCTGTGTATATAATAGTTTATTTCTTTCGTGTCCAAAGTAGAGAAAACGAAATTAGGTATCTGATTGACTAGAACCCAGACTTCATCGCCGATTACCTTGAGATCTGCAAAAGCAAATAAAATTAAAAACTTGGACTGTGCAAAAATGAAGACTATGTTTTTCGTCTTTGTAACTACACAATAAATAATTGAATTGAGACGAGCGAATTCTCATTTTTCCCCCACTACGTCAAGTTCTTAGTTCTTTTAGTGTAAACAGGCGTAGAGGCTAGAGCATTCTTTCGTTGTTCGTAGTGCGTTCGAAAAGATTCAAAGCAAAGTTCTAATACTCAACAACACTAAATACGAAATTTCGTTTACAGCTTACACTAATAGATCACAAAATAATGCTCTTGCTCTATTCAAGCTCTACGTTCGATGTAAATCCTCCAACTGACCACTTCTACAAAAAACTTATACAGGGTGTCCCACTGTTAGAGCGTATACGCACTATGCGGGTAGCCGCATTGCGGGTAGCCGTCCGGCTGACCGCAAGCACAATTATTATGTACGTAATATTCATTTCTATGCGCACTGTGCGGTCTGCGGTAGCCGCATCGCAGTGCGCATAGAAATGAATATTACGTACATAATTGTGCTTGCGGTCAGCCGGACGGCTACCCGCAATGCGGCTACCCGCATAGTGCGTATACGCTCTTATACTAAGCTCAAAGGAGGTTATAGGCAGTTTTGCATACGCTGAGTACGTAAAAAATACTAATTATAAAATTCCAGACACATTTTTTTTTCAAATAGATGAATTCTTAAAACTCTATGTGTAGGTAAGTAGGTACACCCATAACAAGCAACCCGCCCAACTTTTCCACCAGCACGTGAGCTATCGTTTAAGATTTTGTTATTATAGACAAAATTCTCACATTAGAGAAGCGATATATGCCTCCTGTGTGAAGCTAGAGAAGAAAACATGGATTTTCAGGAAAAATTGAGCAAAAAAAATTTTGACGTAATTTTGTTGTTTAAGTATTTTTTACGTGATTAGTGTATGCAAAACTACAAGTCCCTTCGCGCTTAGTATACCAATAGTGGGACACCTTGTATAATAATTAACCCACCAGATATATAAACCAATTTCTCATGATCCTGTGCAGCTATAGCCACATTCTCTGGCTTCAATTCCTTCGTCACCCGCCAGCACAAAATGGCGTCTTGCGCGACATTCGCATAGAACATGGTTTTTGTCCTCGCGTGGTAACCATGGGAACCGCTTTGGGTGTACTCACCTCTGTTACCTAGAAGCTATGGAATTTTTATAAATATTAGCCTTTTATTTTGTAATAAAAGTATATTGGGGTGCTTTTAATCCATCAGGCCCCGGAATCACAGACACAATAGAAAATCTATTGTGTCGCGCTCGGATCTGGCCGCTCGGTGGTTGAGAGGTTAAACCAATTACTACTCGACCAAGCCAACTAGACGCTCGGGTGGAATGCGGCCTCCCCGCCCGCTTACCGCCTCAGGTACCGCGTTCGCCTTAGTACGGTTCGCAGCATCGACGCATTCGTACGTTTCGCATCGCTAGTTATTTCTGTACTTTTTATTATTAATCGTTAAAGCTTGTTGTTGACTGTTAAGTTTTTCGTTGTTATTTGTTTAAGTTTTTACTGTGTTGTTATTCATAGACAGCCCTCGAAATGGGGAAAAATAAGACTATTCATAGCGGAGAGCGAACAGTGATATTATTAATATTTTTTTTTTGCTATCTGTACCCGAGACATGGGCGGGTGACGTCACAGTTGAAAAGGGTCTAGTTGGCTTGGTCGAGTAGTATGTGCGAGGATGTGTAGCGAAGAATATGTATTGGTAAATAACCAATAGTATCGCTTCGAACACTTAACTTCAAACTAAATGAAGCGATATGATTGGTCGTTTACAAACACATTGCTCGCTTCACATCCTCGCACATTATTAGTGGAAAAGCACCTTAATATGGGCTTTCAAAGATAATATATTTATTTATGACACTTCATTGTAAATATAACAGGAATTTAAAATAAATGAATACATAAAATTGGAAATAGGCGGCCTTATTGCTTAAAAGCAATCTCTTCCAGGCAACCATAAAAATAAAGGATATGTAAGACATTGTTAAAAAGCGAGGGCGCATCAAAAAGATAAAAAAAAAGGATAGATAATTCAAATAATTCATTAATTTAAGAATAGACATAGATAATTCAGTATATATTAATCAAGTTATATATTTTATATTATACATACAGATAATATGATAATATACTAGTTAAGGAATAAAAAACAAAACTGGCCAAGTGCGAATCGAACTTGCGCACCGAGGTTTCTGTCTGTCTATTTGTTTCGGCTAATCTCTAAAAAGGCTTACACTCACAGATAGCTGGTGTTACAAGGAGTAACTTTTTTATTCTGATTTTCCCATATTAACAGCTGGGATAAATTATAAATAGGAAAATCTCAATTACTTGTTTATAAATTACTAGATTTCCGCCCGCGGCTTCGCCCGCATTTTCAAAGGAAAACCCGCATAGTTCCCGTTCCCGTGGGATTTCCGGGATAAAACCTAGCCTATGTGTTTATCCAAGTTACCTTCTATATGTGTGCTTAATTTCATTGTAATCGGTTCAGTAGTATTTGCGTGAAAGACATCCTCACAAACTTTCGCATTTATAATATGAGTAGGATGATGTTTATAATACGACATTAAAATATTACTCACTGCATTATTTCCCTTAAAGGAATTGTTCTTCAAATGCTTAGTATCTATAGCATATTCCTGTGTAGACACTAGAGGATGATAATACGCCATTCTGGAGCCATCTTTAACTTCAGACAACGCAATGCTGAATAGACCATCCTTCCAGTTAATAACATGACCTAGAAAATTAGAAATATAACAATAATAAGAAACTAGCTATGCCCCGCGGTTTAACCCAGATTGCTCCGCTCCTATTAATCTTTGCGTGATGATATATAGCCTATAGCCTTCCTTGATAAATGGGCTATCCAACACCGAAATAATTTTTCAAATCGGACCAGTAGTTCCTGAGATTGGCGCGGTCAAACAAACAAACTCTTCAGCTTTATAATATTAAATATAGATTTACTCGATTCTTGTAGAAAAGTTGTTTGAAGGAAAGTCTCAATCTGGCAGGACACAGATGGTTGATTATCTAATGGTCCGTAAAGAAAATCGACCAGTAAAAGTATAAAGCATTTGCCCCATGCCCCACATGAATACATGGAATATGAAACCTAAATATATATTTACATTTCATATTCAAAATTATAAATTGCAAAATAGGTAATATAGTAGGTATTCTTTTACGGCCTTACTAATAAAAAGTTAAAGAATAGATAAATTTCTACCATTTTCTACCATAGCTGTGTCCTGCTCTTGCTCACATGAAACGTCAATCATAAAAACGAGACAGGTTATTGCAATAACTAATCCATTGCATAGCGAATGGGTAACATTTTATTAGTGAGACCGTTACTTTATAATAAGGTAAACAAAAACAAGCTAAGAAAATAGATAGAGCCGGTTTCACAACTTGCTGATAATATCCGTGATTGGTCACTTTTTTATCAAAAATTTAATACATTATTTGTAACTTTAACTGACAGGTAAGCTAGACTCTAGAGCATATCATGAAGCTATGAAACCGCTTCTTAATATAATTTCCTTCTATTAGATTAATACATACCAGCAACAGTGAAATTCAAAGATCCTTCGTCATGCGCAAACGAAGGATCCTGAATCCGCCAACTATCCATTTTGGCGAGAGAAAACACAATCATTCCCTCTGTAGCTAAGTCATTTATGTATGCGTATGCGTCGTTACAATTATTAGATGTTACATCGACCGTTATTGATGTAAGACCTGCAATTAATAATAATTCTCATTATATAATACACTAGCTGTGCCGCGCGGTTTCATCCGCATTACTCCGCTCCTGTTGGTCTTAGCATGATGATATATATGTATAGTCTATATTACTCGTGGATAATGTAGCTTTCGAATGGTGAAAGAATTTTTAAAATCGGTCCAGTAGTTTATGCCTATTCATTACAATCAAACAAACAAAGTTTTCCTCTTTATAATATTAGTGTGGGTAATAGCATTGACAATAAACAACAACAGTCACGTTCAAAATTGTCCTGAGTTAAACTATGCCTACGCGTGTAGTAAGCAGAGTTTTGTAATGAGTGATACAATAGACTTTGAGCATTACGCCCACGACATAAAGTGCTAATTTCAATAAATGTTTTATTAATTTATACGACCTTTTAACCATCATTAAACATTATTTATTACAGACTAGCTTTCCACCCGCACCTTCACCCGCGCAGTCAAAGAAAAACCCGCATAGTTCCCGTTCCCGTGGGATTTCCGGGATAAAACGTATCCTATTTTCCGGGGTAAAAGTAGCCTATGTCCTTCGGGTATCAAACTATCTCTGTACCAAATTTCATGCAAATTGGTTCAGTAGTTAAGGCGTGATTGAATAACAAACAGAAAGACAGAGTTACTTTCGAATTTATAATATTAGTATTGATTTTACTGTTATGCGTAATTTTATTAAAAGTACCTAATGGCTAATACCAATCCAATAAGACACATTTCTGCTTCTAAAATTAGTCATAAAGAAAAGTTCTAACCTCCGGGTGTTCTTTCATTGATGAGATCTGAATCTTTGAGTTCATATGTTAATATATGTTTGTCAGTTTTTAAATCATAGATCACAATCGTTGGCTTCTGGACTTGACGCCTTTCTCCTGAAAAATTATATAAAAATTATATAAAAAAGCGTATTCTCTTTTAAAAGCAAACTGAAGTCTTATCTTCTCGACATTCAAAAGCGCAATCAGAAATTTTAACCCCATCCAATTGCCTTTTATTGATTAGTTTTTTGTTTCAAAATATGTATACTCACTTATACAAATTTCATATATATATATATGTATGTATCAATATCTAAATATATTATATTAATGACTATTATTTAAATGTAAGTATATTAAATTTTATGTGCACAAATTTAAATTTAATTTAATACACAATATACGTATATTATTCATATTCATTTACTTATTATGTTTATAAATAAAATAATAAATAAAAATCGTTTATTTCGAAACAATACATAAATACAAAAACAAATTAGACACGACGATCGCCTCAACTAGGAACATACCTGTGCTAGAGACGATCGACGCCTTCCTCTCCAGACTTAGCCAGTATTGTTTAGTTAACTTATATACTAGTAGACTTTACATATTTTATAAGGTACAAAATAATAAGAAACAAATTGATTTTTTAAATAAGGTTAATAATAACATTTCGGGCATGCAGTTTGTGTGGGTGTGTGTGTGTGTGCGTGTGTGTGTGTGTGTGTAAGTGTGTGTGTGTGTAAGTGTTGGTGTTTGTGAGTGTGCGTGTGTGTTGTGTATGTTCGGTTATTTGAGAGATTGTGTGAATATGCGGATTCTTTATATATATTTTATGCGTGATTGGGATTAAACTTTCATAAAATCTTCAGTTTCGCTGTAAGACAAGGTAAGTAACAAATTGGTAATTTTAATTTTCAATTCTGATAAGGTCAAATTACGAACGTTTAATATTTTATTAATTTTATTATATAGAAGTGGGCTCAAAAAGTCATGGAATCGTTTTGCAGCTGCAGTGCGGACAAATGGTAAGTTGAAAACTTTATCCTTGCGCCTTTTTTCAACTTTTATTTCATGCCAATTTGTCTGCTTATGGAAAGCAAGAACACAGTTAAGTATGAAGAGCTTTCTAATTGATAGTAACTTACATTCATTGTAAAGGGCTGTAGTGGGATAATATATGGGCTTAGCTATCATGACTTTTAATATCGCTCTTTGTGCTCTCTCTACTTTCAACATTAACGTTTTAGCCGCTCCACCCCACGATTGAATACAATAGCATAATATCGATTGGCATATTGCATAATAAACCTTTTTAACTACATCTTGGTCAGCTATAGAACGAAGCTTTTTAAATATAACCATAAGTTTGCGAGTACGAGACGACAATAATTTAAAATCTAAAGTATATATCGATTAAATTATATTTAATACAGTTTGCATACCGAACGGAAATACATCCACTGTCAATAGGTAAGACATCCTAAGGCGGTCACTGAAAATCAGTGATGACACACTGAGTGGTTGGCCTAATTATGGCATATGTATTTTTTTTAAGTTCCTTTTTTTTCATCTATATTGTATCTTTTTTTCTCATAATATTATGTCCATAATAAAGTCATTTCATTTCATTTCATTTCATTTCAAAATGGGAATAATATTTTTAAGCTATTGCATAGCTTCTATCGCGGGCCTTGAGCGCGGGGACCGAATCCAGAAATTACGTAACGAAAAACCTCACGCTCCCCACTCCGACGGGCGCGGAGGTGTGACTTGAAGGCATAGCATGCAATAGCTTTACCGCGGCTGAATGAAACAATTATTGTCAATTTGTTTTTTAGGGTTCCGAATCGATTGAATCACTGTTAACACTCGTTAACAATCGAATTGTTAACACTCGTCTGGTAAGCAACCCGGCACTGCGCTTACAGCGGTATATAGCACGGCGGCTTTTCGTGGTAGTTTTAGATACGTTTCGTGTAAGTGTTGGAATAACATTCCACCTCCCATTCGTAATTTAGGATCTGTCTATACATTTAAAAAACACTTAAAAATTAAATTAAATCATCACCAAAATCAGTTTCCTCCTGGCTCACGCGTTCTTCCCACTTACACGGCGTATAATATTACATAACTGCTGTACCTGCTTGCTTCATCAGTGTCTGCATGTTGTCGGCGTATTTATTTGTTTCTTGTGTAGTTGATAGTAGTGAATGGTGCTAGTTGTATATATAATTATATATGTTTGTGTGTATGTATATTATATGTGTATGTGTATATGTATTATGTACTTATAAGCGATTATTTGTTGTACAATATATTATATAAATATTATATTCGTTAAGGTTATATTGACTGGCAGTCGTGCTCTGTTATTTGAGCCGCAAGTTATCCTTATCACCGGTACTCACTGAAAACCAGTGTTACAGAAACACTCTGTAACTTTTGCTGACGTGGGGACCGTTTTGGCATCACACTAATTTTATCTATTTTTTAATTTTAATTTTATTTTGTATTTCTTCTTTTTGTTTGTTTTTATATAATTACCTTATTTCTGTACAATGTGGTGCCAAATAAATGAGTTTGAGTTTGAGTTTGAGTTTGAATCTCAAAAGGAAAAAAACGGAACCCCTTTTATTACTTTATTTTCCGTCTGTCTGCCTGTCAAAAATCAAACTTAGGTATAAGCTAACGCAATCAAAAAATACAGCCTATTGCATACATTCGAAAGGGACTCAAAACTTACAGTGAACATCATCTAATAGCACAGATAAAGGAATAATAATTGTGAAAAGTATAAATTTACAATACCTACAACAAAACAGATATAAACGGAACTCTCGTTGCGTGAAAACCGACTTGAACTTGGCCGGTTTTCATGTATGTTATGATCGTGAATAAGTAATGTAAAAAAAAACAGTCCAAGTAGTAAAAGTTACTAGTAGCAATACCTATATATTCTCCAATAACTTACCAGGTACTTCCAACAGACCAGTATCTACCATCCACAGACGTCCACAAACATCCACCCTTGGTCTATAAACTGAGACGAGGTCATGTATGGTCTCACTACTGGGATATGGTCGAAGGGATGGGGATGTTTCTGATAGCAATGCGTAGTTTAGAGTGGATGGTATGCCTGGAAAATAATCATAATAGCAGTTAATAATCACTGTCACTACATAGTATAAAACAAAGTCGCTTTCTCTGTCCCTATGTATGCTTAAATCTTTAAAACTACGCAACGGATTTTGATGCGGTTTTTTTTAATAGATAGAGTGATTCAAGAGGTAGGTTTTAGTATATAATTTATTATGTTTTAGACATAGCGGGCGAAGCCGCGGGCGGAAAGCTAGTATATAATAAAAATCATAAAAAAATTGAACATTTTTTGTTTAAGTAGACTTCTTTTGGCGCTTTTGAATCATGATCTACTTATTTATGGACAAGTTTAGTGATGTTATATTTAAAACGCTTTTAGCTTCACCTGTATGTTTGTATGTAACCGCCTTATTTTGTCTAACTTTAAATATACTGATTTTATTCAGTTTGGATCAGTGAGGATACAATAATTTCATCGTACCGGTGCATCAAACGAGCAAATGCTCATTCTAACCCTTGTCCAATTCTTTTACTGTAAACAGGCGTAGAGCATTCTTTCGTTGCTCTTAGTGCTTTCGAAAAGATTCTATGCAATGTTCTAATACTGAACAACACTGAATACGAGTTTTTGTTTACTCTAAAAGATAACAAAAGAATTATCTTTCTCTATGTTCGTTTTATGTACCTAAATGCACCGCTAAGGATGTTTTTTTATATATTTTTTTTTCAGTTTTTCTGTATTGTGGCAAATAAATGTTTTTTCTTTCTAAACTCACCATATCTCCTCCTAGGTACAGTCACAAAGACCCTGTCTTTATAACATTCGAAACCAATCGGCACATTATTGTACTGTATGAAGAACTTTTCACTGTCGTTTACATGGTCCGGAAAAACTACTCTATCTGCTTTTCTTTCGAAATTAGCGTCCCGTCTGTCTGTAAATAATAAATATAATTTAAAATTTAATAAAATCTTAGTTTTATTCATCTCTACTATCTAGTACAACTTCAATAATATTGAAGTGAAACTTCTTTAGGCGCGTTGAGAGTAAAATTTCACGGTCGCGTCATGGCAATAACGTCGCGGCATTGAGTTAGGCGACGATTTTAGCACAGTATTACCATCCTACAGTATGGCGACGAATGTACTTGTGCAGAGAAACGGAGGGGAACTGGCGGGGGGTCGGGCGACGCGGGCCGCTTAATGCAATCACGCTGAGTTTGCATTAACTATCGCGAAAGGATGACGCAGTCGTATTTTTTGTGTAATAATTTTATTATACATAGGTACTTACATATTCTATTATGACGCGCAAAAACTGTTCCGTTTACGGATGTAAATCTACATTGAAATCCCAGAAGGATACAATATTTCAGAAAGATTGTATTAATTGTATCTGTTGAATTAAAATCAAAGCTATGTATAATATGTTGTCCTCATTATTTTCTAATCAGATTGTACATCCCAATGCGAATGCATTTCTTAGTTAAATGGTATATATACAATTAAGAACATCCAAAAATAAAGTGTCCACGTAAATAATATTTAGCAGTGCAATATCTGTAATTATATATTTATGAACAAATAATTACATCAGATTTAATAATCGCAATTATTTTGAATGTACATATGAATAAATGATTTCATCATAATATTAATAATCAAAATTGTTTTATTTCCCATTTGTTGCAACCCTAGCGTATTTTCGTGTGGCAGCGTAAGTACCTACGCTGGCGGCGGCATCGCGCGACATCAAAGGCGATTCCTTACTGTAGGAAATAATATTGTAATACTGTGATTTTAGTATCTTTGAATCTTGCCAAGGAAGTTTCACTTCTGACACGTGTGTTCTATATACACGCTCTATTTTTTATTAATTCTTAGATTTGGAAGTGTATATTGTTCTATATTATATCTAGACACTAATAGTTTCTTCAAAAGCAAAAAGATTAATGCTACCTTTGTTTATAATATCTTATTGACCTGATAAAATTTTATAATATTTTCGCATTTTTTATGTTTAGACTAACTTTTAGCCCACTTTGTACCAGGAAATTCCCATAAAAGTTACCTACATCACTCTCTTGCCTATCTCCAAACAAATATATCACAACATCGCTCCGTTGCGACGTGAAAAGCAGACAAACAAACACATTTTGAAGTTCATAATATTACAATAAAAGGATTAACATAATATACCTACCTAGTTATATATTAAAATTATAAATTGCCTATGTAAATTTAAAATGTTTTAAAAAGGCAGACTAATTATAATTTTTTTATTTAAATTGAGTGGTTGAATATTGTTTAAACTAACTGACGCTAGGCCTTTTATTAAACGCCTAAGTACTTAAGTTAGTTGCCTTCGGGCTGCGACATCTATTAATACAGTGCATAATATTATACTTATGATAAAAACTTCACTCAACAAAATATCATTCTGATAACCCCTTTAATTTATAGTTCAATTAAATATTATAATTTGAGATAAAAAATGTAAGTATTTTGAGGACAATTTTTAAAAACAATTAAATTTTATTTACATTGTTTCTTTTGTTCGTATGTCGTCTTTTTGTTTGACCAGTTTGTTCTAAAAAACAGCTATGTCATCAAGACTATGTTTATAATACTGAAACTATAGTATAAAACAATGCACCATTGCATCTTCTTCTTCAACTTGGTAAATTAACAATTTCTTTCAATTATCATAATTAATATATTGTGGGAAGGTCATCTTTACATGTTTAAAATCGTTTATAAATTCAACAAATGGAATCACATTAAACTTATATATAATTTAATATAAAAATATATACTTATTTATTAAAATAGAAAACTCACAAAAAACACCATCAAAATTGTAATCTATTTGCTTCCAAGCAAATACAAGCTTCACAGCTTCATGTTTATGACATACAGAAAAACAAAATAAATTTAATAAAAATATAATTATTATACGCGACATCTTCACACGTAACGCTAGATGTAACTGGTTTTCTATAACCATTTAGTTCAGTGGACTTTCCTTGTTTATTAAAAACCGGTCAAGTACGACTCACGCAAATTATAGACGCCTGATGATTTTTTCTGGTTGTTGTTGTTCTGCGTTTTTGCTATAAAATCAGTCAGGCGTAACAAAATAATTAGTCTGCTAAATACTAATTGCTCGCTGCACAATTATTATTACAACTTGATATGCTAATAATGTGTTTGTTGAAAATTTGACGTGTAATTAAAAACATAGCCATATAAGTATGGAGTCTTTGTAATAATAAGGTTATATTTTTATAGCTGCACTTTTAAAAAATGTAGCCTTTAGAAATTAAAGATTTTAACAGATTTTAAACGAGATTTATTCATTACTATCTGTGCCCCGCGGATTCACCCGCGTGTCTCCGTTCCTGTTGGTCATAGCGTGATGATATATTGCCTTCCTCGATAAATGGGCTATCTAACACCGAAAGAATTTTTCAAATCGGATCAGTAGTTCCTGAGATTAGCGCGTTCCAACAAACAGACTCTTCAGCTTTATAATATTAGTAATAGATATTAGTATATAGAACATTTCGCACACTGCAGCGAGCGTGGTAACGGTGACCAATTAAATAAATCACGATTAAAATCCGTTAAAATCTTTAATTTTTAAATGCATGTATATATCCTATATTAATTAATAAGTAATAATGTATCCTATATAATTATGAACAAGTATGTTTAAAAAATAAGCTCGCTAACGTTACAATTACCTAAGTATGCGCAAGCTGAAAATAAGGTTTTACGTTTTACTGCAAGACAAACATACAGTTGTATATCGAACATTGCAATAAAATTAAAATTGAAATTGTACTTATTATAAATCGATCAAAATTTTTAATTATCTCCAATTTTTTTTTCTTTTTTTAAGTCTCATTTGTAGACCTGTACCTATTGCAAAATTGCCATGAAAAATCCAAAAGAAAAAAAAAACTTAATAACATCAAATTAAAAAGACCCTTTATCAATAATTATTTTTTGGTTCATGACGTCATGTTACGAATTACAACGACTTAACTTACAACGTAGTTACTTTTCTTGTGTACTTACAATGAATACATACGTGTACACAGAGGTTAACTTAGAAAACGATAATGTACCTAAAAAACATTTTTTTCGTCAGGTGAGTCCATGTTTTTATAGTGTTTTTCATCGGTTAAGAAATTATGAATTTCAAAAAACTCCGTAGAAACTAATTTTATTTTGAATTTAATTCAATCGTTTTTTTTTTTGTTATCAAACTTATTTTTTCATTAGAATCTATACTAATATTATAAAGCTGAAGAGTTTGTTTGTTTGAACGCGCTAATCTCGGGAACTACTGGTCCGATTTGAAAAATTCTTTCGGTGATAGATAGCTCATTTATCGAGGAAGGCTATATTATATAATCACGCTACGGCCAACAGGAGTATAGACACGGGGGTGAAACCGCGCGGAGCAGCTAGTTATTAATATTTTTAGACTATCAGAACTAGGGAATGCAATCCCGACTCGAGATTGCAAATTCGGGATCCCGCGGGATTAGAAATATCAATCCCGCGGGATCCCGGAATTTTCGGGATCCCGTCTAATTAATAAAAAAAGTTGAATTCAGATGACTGAAAAAGCTAATAACTGCTTGTTTGTGATAGGAGGCCATCCATAAATTACGTCACGCGAATTTTAGAACTTTTCAACCCCTCCTTGTCACAGGTTGTCACATTTTTAGTACCCCGTCCCCCCTAATGTGACGTCACACATTTTTCAAACTTATACATGTATCTAAAAATAATCAAAAGAAAACAGTTATTTTCATTTTTTTACTTATTTTTACTTATTAAATAATCTTAGATATCGAAAATTTAAAAAATCGTAAATTTTTGTGTCCCACTTGCATTACTAGACTAGAGTAGATAATTTTTGAAACAAAAAAAAATCGCAGTCGGATGAAACCCATTAGAAAAGGAGGGGAATATGATAAAAATGTAAGGAAAAATAAATTACGGTCAATCCGAGTTCGGGAAGCGGGAGGGGGGAGCTTTTAAGAGAAAAAAATGGTTTCTCTCGATTTCCGACAAAACTACAAGTCCTATAGAAAAAAGTTCAATGGCAAAGTTGTAGGTAATTAAAAGTTCTACAACTTTTGTATTCACAATTTTTTCACATTACCTAAAAATTTAGGTGAAAAATTCAAAAAACCAAGTTTTTGGTCTTTTATTTCTATCTACTTCAAAATTTATTTTTTTTCTACGAAATTTGGTGGAAACTTACTTTATTATGTCCCAAATACACTGTAATTTATTTGATTGAAAATATTTATTTTTTCGCCTTATTTTGAATTAATACCAAAAAAACAACCTAATTTTCAATCGAAAAGTCACCCGTCAAAATATCAGCTTTTTTCAAAAACTTGGGGTGCCTTTTATTCATTGAAATCTCTACTTTCATATGGTGTAAAAAAAATAAACACCACCATAGTAAATGTTCTCAGGAAATGCATACAAACAGTCTGAAAATTAGCTTTTACTAAATCAGGCACACTTCTCGAACTACCTGAAATGTTTTTATCGACAACATTTTGCTTTTGAATATGCTGTAAAATATTAAACTTAGAACAGATAATTATTTTTCTTTTGAAATATTACCGAAAAGCCGATACAAGAGAAGATATAGAGTTCAAGAAGTGTGCCTGATTTAGTAAAAGCTCATTATCACACTGTTTGTATGCATTTCCTGAGAACATTTACTATGGTGGTGTTTATTTTTTTTTACACCATATGAAAGTAGAGATTTCAATGAATAAAAGGCACCCCCAGTTTTTGAAAAAAGCTGATATTTTGACGGGTGACTTTTCGATTGAAAATTAGGTTGTTTTTTTGGTATTAATTCAAAATAAGGCGAAAAAATAAATATTTTCAATCAAATAAATTACAGTGTATTTGGGACATAATAAAGTAAGTTTCCACCAAATTTCGTAGAAAAAAAATAAATTTTGAAGTAGATAGAAATAAAAGACCAAAAACTTGGTTTTTTGAATTTTTCACCTAAATTTTTAGGTTATGTGAAAAAATTGTGAATACAAAAGTTGTAGAACTTTTAATTACCTACAACTTTGCCATTGAACTTTTTTCTATAGGACTTGTAGTTTTGTCGGAAATCGAGAGAAACCATTTTTTTCTCTTAAAAGCTCCCCCCTCCCGCTTCCCGAACTCGGATTGACCGTAATTTATTTTTCCTTACATTTTTATCATATTCCCCTCCTTTTCTAATGGGTTTCATCCGACTGCGATTTTTTTTATCTTTTCATTATTTTCAAAGGCTTCTACCCCAGTCTATACAACATTACTCTAGGAATTAAATGTTGTTACGTAAGAGATAATCTTATAGCGAGAGTGCGAAATTATTAATAAATACAAATAGGTAGGTAGATTAAAAATTTTCTGTTCAAAGTTTTTTGCTCACGTACAAATTTCGTTTCGTTTTATTATGTCACGTCACAAAGCTTTTGATCCCCCCCTGCCCCTTGTCACATTATGTCACATAAAGATGATACCCTCCCCCCCTATTAACGTGTAACGTAATTTATGGATGGCCCCTAGTGAGGTCAACTAAAATAACATGTTACTCGAAACAATTACTTATTTAATCAAATAATAAAGGTTTTTATTTTCTTGGTAAGATTTTACTAACTAAATAATAATCAGGTTGTAAGGAAATTAACGTAGGTAAATTAGGTAATCCAAACAATAAGCTTATTTCAAGGGAATTAGTAAAAATTAGGAAAAATTGAAAAGCTTGCGCCCCGAGTTGTGTGTGGTTGTGTGTTGCGTCGCTGACCACTGCCGCCCAATCCCGTCAATCTCGAACGGGATCTCGTCATATTATGCGTCGGGATTGATCCCGAAAAATTACACGAGATCTCGCGAGATCGGGATCCCGCGGGATCGGGATTGCATTCCCTAATCAGAACAACTTTGCTACTTTTTTCAAATTTCCAACTCTTTTAATTGAATCTTATACAAACTTAAAAAAAAACAATATTTACGTTTAATGTATTTTATGACATACAATATAACGAATTATTTTCATAAATTTACTTGTAGACTTGTAAATAACATTGAATTAAGCTTTTAATAAATACTAGCCGCATGCCCCGGCTTTGCCCGCGTTGATCCTGAAGCAAAAAAATATGTATAGCAATGAAACTTATAAATAAAGTAGCTTTCCGTTAAAATAATTTTCAACTGTTCCTGAGTTTGTTTGTTTGTTTGAACGCGCTAATCTCAGGAACTACTGGTCCGATTTGAAAAATTCTTTCGGTGTTAGGTAGCCCATTTATCGAGGAAGACTTTAAGTGGCTATAATCTATACATATAAATTATAACATTACGCTAAGACCAACAGGAGCGAGGGCTCGCGGGTGAAACCGCGAAGCGCAGATCTATACTAATATTATAAAGAGGAAAGGTTTGTATGTATGTATGTATGTGTGGTTTTCACGCATAAACTACTGGACCGATTTTGATGAAATTTGGCACAGATAATCTTTAGACCCTGAGAAAGATCATAGGCTACCTTTTATTGCGAAATATGTACCACGGGCGAAGCCGGGGCGGACCGCTAGTATCAAATAATTAGCGAGTTTGATACTTAAAAATGTTAGCATATCGTCGAAGTTTTTAATTATTCTAAATGCCAGTTTTATTTACGGTATTTTTTTTCACAGATTATGCTATCAATAATTTATTATGTGCCCTTGAGTATATTTAAATTTGAATTAGATTAATTTTAATGTGTATTGTAATTTGATTAATTTTATAGTTTAATTTTGGTGATAGTTTTATACGCTTTACTTTCAATGTTCGAAAGTCCATTTAGGTATACCTAGAGGAAGGCTTTACAGTGGAAATTTTCGATGGGCCCTGGAGGAAAGTACTTGAAATACTGAAGATAATAAATTTTCCTGAAATGAAACATTCCTTTATTTTTAAAAAGAAATAGAACTGCATTCAAAGATTTTCGAAAATTCACTTGCTACGACCGGGAATCGAACTTACTAAAAATAAAAAAATAAAATTGTTATTTCATTTTTCAAATCGACACAAATAGGTCTTAAATTAGTATTTTCTACACTATGACGGCAAGAAACCATGTTGGTCTTTCAAAATCACATTATCTATTTTTATTACATCTATATAACTATTAATTAAAAATGAAACCCGTTTTCCTTGGTCACGGCATCACGCGTGAACGGGTGGACCGATCTCGATAATTATTTTTTTATAATATTCCTTGAAGTACGAGGATGGTTCTTATGGAAAGAAAACATAAACATGTACCACGGGCGAAGCCGGGGCGGACTGCTAGTATTATTATAATAACATCTTATACTTTTAAGACCATACTCAAAAAATTTCGTTTTCGTTTGGGTTGCCTGGCAGATATCGCTGGCAGCGATAAGGGCGCTTGTTAAATAGGTACTACTATTTACTAAATTGTTCATTCATTCATTGTTCCAGCTATTCATTAGCAGCGGAGTATGGACCATGTTTTTCATAAGCGGTATGAATATAGGATCTCCTACAGTTATAGTGCCGCAGTTAAGAAGAGAAATAAACGATACCACGGTGTTTGGAGAAGAAATGGCCAGCTGGTTATGTAGGTACTCATCATCATCAACGCCGTCTCCATGGTACAGTGGTTGACGCGTGAGCATAGAACTGGGTTCGATTCCCGGTGGAAACGAAGAAAAAAGAATGTCTCGGTCTGGCAGGACACAGAAGGCTGATCACCTACTTGTCCCTAAAGGAAATGGATCAGTGAAACAGATGTATGCATAATGCATCTGCCCCTTACCCCATTTGGGGACACGGGACTTCAAACATCTGTTTCACTGATCGATTTTCTTTAGGGACAAGTAGGTGATCAGCCTTCTGTGTCCCGCCAGACCGAGACATTTTTTTTTCTTCATCTCCACCGGGAATCGAACCCAGGACCCCTCGGTGCTACGCTCGCGCGTTAACCACTGTACCAAGGAGGCGGTCTCCTTTCTATAACAAGTAATTATTATTTATGTAATTTATTGTAATTTATTTATTACCTATTTAAAACTTAATTCGTATTTCTTTTTATAACCTTTTTATTTACCACTTTCGCAAACAAGTCTTTTTCAATTGGGTAATTATTTTCACATGAACAATATTATTGTTTTATTACTACTCAGATAAATAATTACTGCAGTTTAAAATTCAAATTCAAATTATATTTATTTGCAAGAATGTAGTTACAAATAACAGATGTTTTAATTACAATATTATGTGGCTAATACATTCTACCCATTGATTGGGTGTGCAAAATGCAAATATTAAAATAGAAAGTGGATTAATCTAATTTTTTAAATGTACACACACAATTTACAAGATTATATCACACACAATTCAGCTTACACTTATTCTTTTATTATTCGTTTTCTTCAATTTCACATACTAGGTATACTTACTAAAACTAGTATACTTTTACAAAAAATACGTTGATAAAATTCGCACACCATGTGCAGTTCGATAGTTTAAACATGTAGGTACCGCGGGCGAAGCCGGGGCGGACCGCTAGTTATCTATGTAAGTACCTTAAGGTATATCTTTTTTAGGGTTCCGTAGCCAAAATGGCAAAAACGGAACCCTTATAGTTTCGTCATGTCCGTCTGTCCGTCTGTCCGTCTGTCCGTCTGTCACAGCCGATTTACTCGGAAACTATAAGTACTACAGTGATGAAATTTGATGGGAATATATGTTGTATGAACCGCTACAAAAATATGACACTAAATAGTAAAAAAAAGAATTGGGGGTGGGGCCCCCCATACATGTAACTGAGGGATGAAATTTTTTTTTTCGATGTACATACCCGTGTGGGGTATCAATGGAAAGGTCTTTTAAAATGATATAAAGTTTTCTAAAAAACATTTTTCTTAAAGTGAACGGTTTTTGAGATATCAGCTCTCAAAGTCGTAAAAAGTATGTCCCCCCCCCTCTATTTTTATAACTACGGGGTATAAAATTCTAAAAAAAATAGAGGTGATGCATGCTAATTAACTCTTTCAACGATTTTTGGTTTGATCAAAGTATCTCTTATAGTTTTTGAGATAGGTTGATTTAACTGTAATTTATTATATTTGCTGCTACGGAACCCTTTGTGCGCGAGCCCGACTCGCACTTGGCCGGTTTTTTAATTAATCGAATACACGTATAAACACTAAAAAATACTTGTCAATATCACATTTAAAATAAAATGTTTTTCAGTAGAGAATTGCAATTGAAATAATATACAATTGAACTGAAAAAAAAAACTTAACAATTACCTATAGGTTGCGTTGGTATAAGGAATATTCTTTACTAGATGCGCTCCGCGGGTTTACCTGCTTGGCTCTGCTCCTGTTGGTCTTAGCGTGATGATATATAGCCTTCCTCGATGAATGGGCTATCTAACACCGAAATAATTTTTCAAATCGGACCATTGGTTCTTGAGATAAGCGCGTTCAAACAAACAAACTCTTCAGCTTTATAATATTAGTAATTAGTAAAAGAAGATATGAGAACTAAAAGTAATTAGTATTTAATTACATCATGAAAGTATTAACATAACATGTTTTTATAACTAATTAATAATAATTAAACCTTGCGACATTTAAACAACCTTTAATTGTTATCAATTTAATTGAAATCTTTTTTGTTAAAAAGAAAATTAATACATTGAAAACTAATTAAAAATACGATGATACTACATAGTAATTAACTTTATTTCACATCTATAATATAAAAATGAATCGCAAAATGTGTTGGTATGCGCATAACTCGAGAACGGCTGAACCAATTTCGATAAAATAGAAGTAAGTATAGATAAACTTTTTGTTTCAGATTCCGTCTTCGGCTTCGCAGCTTTACCCTGGGTAGTCATCATGCCAATATTCATTAGATTCTTCGGCTGCAAAATCACCTTCATCGTTATTGGTGTAGACATATTAATAACTTACATCATTTTCTGCACAAGCACCAACCCTTTACAAATATTAATTTCAGAAATAGTTTTCGGCTTAGCATATGCTGGAAATTTGATAATTGGCATTTATGTCATTTCAGAATACACTAGCCCTAAATATCGAGGAATGTTTCTGACGATAAAGTCAGCCAGTCTTTTCTGGGGTGTATGGTGCTCCAATGCTATAGGAACCTTCTTGCATTGGAAGTATATAGGCATAGTAGGCGGTGTTTGCTGTATCTATTTATTTGGTTGTTTCTTCTGGATCGAGTCGCCTTATAGACTCGCTGTGAAAGGTAGATTTGAAGACTGTAAACGATCTCATAGATGGTTATTTGGTTCCAATACTGAGGCAGAACGAAACTTAGAAAAGCTTCTTTTGTCTGCTCATGGAACGAAGAAAGAAAAATGGACGTTTGACAAAATGCTGGCTACGGTTTCTGCGAGGGAATTTTCGATGCCTGTTATGTTGTCCTTTGTGCTTTTAGCCCAGTATAATTTGACTGGTAAATTCGTATGTGCAATTTATTCTATAGATATTATCAAGAAAATAACTCAAAACGAAACGGCTGCGTACACAGGCATGTTAATTTTAGACGGTGTGACAGTTTTTTCAACATATTTCGGTTGTTTCATGTCCAAATTGTATAGAAGAAGGACATTGTATTTGACTACATCTTCAATAGGTATAACCTTTTTGATAATTATTGCGGTTTATTTATATCTCATTAAACTTGGTTTAATTGTGGAAAACAATATTCTATCTATATGTTTGTTAATGTGTTTTTCATTGCCTATAAGCAGTGGTCCGATGATTTTAAACACTTCAATTATGGCAGAAATAGTTCCGCTTAGATTAAAAGAAGTAGCCGTGTTGATAACGTCGGTGTTCTTTTATTTTTTAATAGCTTTCATGCTGAAAGTTGCGCCATTTTTATTCAAACATTTGGGTATGCATGGCACGTTTTTATTTTACGCAGTTTCGAGTTCATTTTGTACGCTGATTCTGTTTTTATTCTTGCCGGAGACGAAAGATAGGTCTTTGCAAGAGATTGAAGAGTTGTTTAAGAAAAAATAACAAATAATTATGACAATAGGAAATGAATCCTACTATCCTACTATAAATGTGAAAGTTTGTGAGGATGTGTGTGTGTGTTTGTTACTCTTTCACGCAAATTCTACTGAACCGATTACAATGAAATTTAGCAAACAAATAGGTGCCAAGCATTCCAAGGTGAATTTTTTTTTGACTACGACCGAAACCGCGAGTGGAGTACTTAAATATAAATTAATAAGTTTTAATGGTGGAATATTTTATACTAAAAAAAACGTGTGTGCCGAGAACACATGTCAGAAGTGAAACTTCTTTAGCAAGATTCAAAGATGCCAAAATCGTCGCCTTACTCGATGATGTGACGGTATTGCCATGACCTTGAAATTTTACTCTCAACGCGCCTGAAGAAGTTTCACTTCAGTAATTTATTACTTAGAATCTTAGATCATTAAGTAATGGATGGAGTACGCTGGCAAATGTTCTAACTAAACTTTCTGCTGATTTTGGTGCGGGGAGGGTAACTCACACTGATGAAACACAATGAAACATAATCACACATTCACAAAAATAATTTGTGTCACGAAAGTCGTAAAAATTTACGACCTTTTAAGCGACGAGTTTTTAAATTCAACTCTATCACTAAGATAATAAAGATTAAATTTGTATTTCATTCCAAGATAGTCATGTGGAGTGGGGTTCAATATCGCGTTCTAAATTCAACTTTATCACTTAGGTCATAAAGATTAAATTTGTATTTCTTTACAAGATAGTCTCGTAAGGAATGCGGTTCATTAAGGCGTTTTAAATTCAACTTTATCTCCTAGTTCATAAAGATTAAATTTGTATATTTTCTTTCCATGATAGTCTCGTGGGGCCGCATCAATGATCGAGTAAACATGACTCGATTATTTTTCTTGATCATATCGCTAAACGATACATCGACGATTATTAGAAATTGCATTTTATTAGAAATGTACGTTAAAAAAATAAAAAAATATACACAAATGAAAGGTTATTCCATCTTTTTTAATATTCGACATGTTTGAATTGCTTCTGCAAGACTTGACAGTACAAAACGGTATTTTTAGCGGAGCACTCGCAGACGTCCGTTCGACGTTTTACGAATACGCAGAGTGCTTGTAATCGATTACGCAAGTAGTTTTTATGAAAGGATAAGATTTTTCGATGAAAATAATCTTATACCTCGGCAAAAGGGGAAACGCCTGCGAGTGTTATCCATTACTTAATGATCTAAGCATAGGGAGTATTCAGAGAGAAAGCTTGAAACTTATAAGCGCTTATCGGCGCTTGTCATGTTCATATATTTTCCTGCGCGGGTTGACAGCACTGACAGGAAAATATATGAACATGACAAGCGCCGATAAGCGCTTATAAGTTTCAAGCTTTCTTTCTGAATACGCCCTTAGAATAGATTTGCTCTACTGACGTGTGTCTTTATTTATTCAATTGTTCAATTAATAGAAATATTATACTTACTTGTAATTTCTAATATAAGTACATATATCTAGTAATAAGGTAAAACACATTGTTGATTATTAAATAAATATTTGCAAAATGTGACCTTTTAATTCATATTCATGTTCCGATAATCCTACTACCAAATATTATAAATGCGAAAGTTTGTGAGGATGGTATGTGAATGTATGTTTGTTACTCTTTCAAGCAAATACTACTGAACCGATTACAATGAAATTTAGCAAACAAATAGAGGGTCACCAAGACGCAACCTTGAAATATCAACGCGCCTAAAGAATTTTCACTTCAAAAACACACGATGAGACGTGAGTGAGATGGAATGATTCAACTATCGTGAGCAAAACGGAGACAACTAAAGTACTGGCTATAAATTTATAAAGAATAGAAAAAAATCGATCACGAGGCAAGACACGAACCCGCATCCTTTCACGCCATTCCGGGGCGTATGCTTGACCAACTCAGCCACTCGTGACCCGACAGAGCGATCTAATTCATTCTATTCTCTCAGTTTTATGTGTCTAAGGGACATACCTAATCCATCTATTGAGATGATTAACAACCATCTCAACCAATATGAAACACTTTTCAGTGAATACAATATTGTAACGATGGAACACGACCTTTTTTGTTGAAATTGATATTTTTGGTTTTATGGCATTCAAATGCTTTATAAATATAAATGCGATTTTTTTCTATTCTTTTTAAATTTACATATATTTATAAAGCATTTGAATGCCACAAAAATATCAATTAAATGTGGCTAATTAGCCACAGTAAGAGCGTTTTTACCTCAATAATGTGCGAGAATAAGTAGCGAGGAAAGTGAACAAATCATATCGCTTCATTTAGTTTGAGAGCATTTGAAGCGATAATATCATTGAGATATACATATGGAGACGACACCGCCTACATCACTTATGTTCCGCTCAACATACGCCATATGGCGTAACTGCACGCTCATTTTTTATTTGTTTTAAAGTGAAACGCATCAAATATGCCTTCGTGTGTGTTACGATATTGCACAAATAATACAAATAATACGGAAAAGTGCAAAGGAATAACTTTCGTCGGTAAGTACCTAACTAGATAATAATTTTTAAAGCTTAGTTAGAGCAAAAAATGGCGCACAGATTTTGTTCGTGGTGTCTCCTCCATACATAGTAATATTATCTCAATGGATAATATTGGTTATTTACAAACACATTCCTCGCTACATATCCTCACATAATATTATTGAAAAGCACCCAAAGTAATAACTTATCTAGAATTTTTGAAGTGAAACTTCTTTATCGGAGTTGGAAAAAAATTTAGTGTAACATTTCTTCGTTACGCGTGACATTTTTCCGTTACGCGCCATCTTTTTCTTATCCCTACCACGCGTGATTCGACGTATATCTGTAAAGTTGCATATAGTAAATTATTTTTTGAAAAATAAGGTCATAAAGAAGTTTCACTTCTTACGTGTGTACACTAGTACACGCACACATTTTTTACTTATAATGTCATTGAATAAAAGCCACAAAGGTAACTATAGTTATTTATTTAAAACTCAACATCACATTCTTCGTACACGAATCGTTAGCTTATAAAAATATTTTGTAAAAAATTCCTTAAAACTATAGTAAATATTCAGTTACATTTATTTATAAACAATCTTATTCTATACATTGGTTGGATCGTTCTTGTGATATTTGCGTAAGAAATAATTGTAATAACTATAAACTATACAAAAAAATAGCGTGAAAAACACTTAAAAATAACGTTAAAATTTCATTGCTCTTTATTTAAAATTCATATATTCATTCAATCGATTAAAAACATAAAAATTGGGAGCCACAACTCCGCCATCTTGTTTTTTAAATTGTCATACACCGAGTGACACTTACAATTAAAAAAAATAAAACGCTGTCGAATTAAAAACGAAAACAATTTTTAGGACCAATTTCATATACCCGTCTTACCACAAAAAACTTTAGACAGGGTTTAACTTTAAGCTCGGGTTCTCTTTAATCTGGTTTTGTCGTATTTCACATAGACAACTATTAAAGTGACAGATCCCTGGTTTAAAGTTAGACTGTGTTTAAATTGTTTTGTGGTAATACCGTAAAAGTTTATTAAATTTATTCTATAGTGCCATGTTTGTTAAAAAAAGTAAAATTGACAGATATAAGAATACCCTTAGGCCGCGTATCCATCTGCAAGAAAACTTGCGCAAGAAATGTCCGACAGTCTGTCTGACAGCAGCTTGCAAGTCTACTTGTAGGTGGAAACGCGGCTTTACGATTCTCGTAAACACGCTTGCTTGTGTGCGTGAGCCATTTCGAACGTTTGTATGAAGTTTCCCTACTGGTTGTATCTGTATACTGTGATATAGATTAAGGCCGGCTACACACGTACCTGCAGCCAATATTGGAATTGGAACCTTAATTGTGATACATATGTATAAGCAAGCAGGGGCAATTTAGAGAACAACTGAAATTGCTCCGACCGCCGACCAACCGAGATTGTTCCAATATTTCCCCTGCGGCAGGTAAGTGAGTAGCCGGTCTAACAATGTTCAAATATTTTTGAAAAAAGACTTAAAATAGCTGTGAAAGAATATCAACAAAATTTTGCTTGTATTAATATATACATATATTATCTCTTTCACTCTTGTATAATTTGACGTGATATAGATTACAATAATTTGTAATCTATATTTTAAACAAAATTATGAATGTAATATGTATTAGTAAAATTAGGTGTATTGGGTTTTATAAGAAAGGAGGGTAATTTCAAACCGGCCAAGTGCGAGTCACGGCACGATCTGATCCCATACTAAGCTTTCGCTTGTGTTATGGAAACCAGATGACTGATAAACATACATATATTATTTTAAATAAACCTTATACAGATAATAATATTTTTATTTTGCTTGAATAAATATTTTTTGAAACTACCCTCTTTTTTAATAAAACCAAAAACACTTAATTTAACTTTGTAAGATCTATGTGAACTCAAGTTTCATGAGGTTTTGTTAAGTTACCACTTACAAACTAAGTTATTACTTATTAAAAGTCAAAAAACGGAGCTTAGAGGCAATTTAACGTATAATTTTATAGAAAACATAACTTTAACTTCAATAAAAACTTTTTATAGATTGTAATCTATTAATTTTTTTTTAATAAGTATGTCAAAATGAGGTCTATTTATTTTATATAGGTACTTAAATTTTGCTATTTAGTGCGTAGATTTATGTTGTATGCAAAACACAATATAATATTGAAAATAAAAATTGTTATCAATAATATTATATCAAAATTGTGATAAAATATGATTGTTCAGATAGTATATATAATATAATAATTATAGTACACAAATACATAAAAAAATTTAATTGTTTGTACCATTAACCTTCGAAACTAATGAACCGATTTCGATAATTCTTTCGCCGGTGGAGACCGTATTCCTGATTGAATTTTTTTTTTATTAGATTTCTCTAAATATATAATTTTAGTACATATTATTGTAATAAGCTCCATTTTTCGACAAAACTAACTATAAAAAATTCGTAAGTCTGCATATTTGGTCTGTACATATAAAAAGTCACGACGGATTGTCTATCTCTTTCACTCTTGTATAATTTGACGTGATATAGAGCGAGATAGATATATAGGCAAATTATTTATAATATTTTTTATATTTGAACAATTTATGTATACAGTATAACATCATTTTTGTAATATTTTGAAATAAATATATTTTTAACAATTTAACGGGTTTAAAACTTGATTAAATCAAATCTCACTTAATATAAAAATATGATATGGTTTTTATTCAATTTCCTTACAATTTTAGTGACGAGTGAATCTGAAATAATTTATTTATTAATAAACTAATATTTTACAACAATACTTCTAGTACTGTATTAAGAATTCTTTCACGTAAAAACGGCTATACCGATTTAGATGATATACAGATAGATTAATAGATATGATAGTATTATAAAAATCATTTGCAAAATGTGTTGGTAAGAGCATAACTCGAGAACGGCTGAACCGATTTCGTTAATTATTTTTTTATAATATTCCTCAAAGTACGATGGTTCTTATGGAGAGAAAACATAAACATGTACCACGGGCGAAGCCGGGGCTGACCGCTAGTACCTTTTAATATGAAAAAATCACGTTTTAAACCCGTTAAAAGTTTCAATAACAACGAATCTTTATGAAAATAATAAATATTGAATCCATAATATATACCGTCGTGTAGAAATATATGTATTTGTTTTGTATTTTTATTATCAGGCACAATCATTCCGGTTCCTTCTTTATTTTTAAATCTAAAACTCCATCTGAAAACAAAAAATAAATATTTTTATTTAATATTGATTTCAAATTTCCTACTAAATACATATATAATAATAAACGCGAAAGTATGATAGAATCTATGGATGTATGTTTGTGACTCTTTCACGCAAAACAGCTGCTTTGAAATGTATGAAATTTGATACAGAGAGATTATAGTCTGGATATTTGGATAAGCACATAGGCTACTTTTACTGCGGTAAAACATCACATTCCTACGGGAATTTCCACGTTTTGTACTCAAAAGAATTACGCGGACATAGTCGCGTGCAACAGCTAGTGAATATAAAACTAAAAATAAAAAATATAAGCATTGCAGTATAATAACAAACTAGTCTAGCAATCACAAATCACGCTAAAAAATTGTCCGAAGCAAAACTCTGCCTTCTGGTTTATAAAGGCAGAGTTTTCTGACGAGCGTATACGCGATTTTGAACATTACTACCAGGACATAAGGTGTTAATTACAATGAATGTTTTAGATAACGTGGCTCGATCATTTTTCATCTTTAAACAGATGATTTTGAGTCTTGTGGTTTATCAATGGAGGTAAAATTTTAAGAGAAAATACAGTTTCTTGTCGGTAAATATCAAATCATGTAATTTTTGTGTTACAGCATACAAATGCTATCCTAATAATATTATAAATGCAAAAGTTTGTGAGGGCGGATGTATGTGACTGTATCTATGTTTGTTACTCTTTCAACCGCACAGTGCCCGTGTTAATCCAAGTTATCCTCTATATATGTGCTAAATTTCATTGTAATGGATTCAGTAGTATTTGCGTGAAAGAGTAACAAACATACACATACACATCCATCCTCACAAACTTTCGCATTTATAATATTAGTAGGATATATTATTATTTTGGATATTTATCACTACATAGTATAAAACAAAGTCGCTTTCTCTGTCCCTATGTCCCTTTGTATGCTTAAATCTTTAAAACTACGCAACGGATTTTGATGCGGATTTTTTTAATAGATAGAGTCATTTAAGAGGAAGGTTATAGTATAGCATTTATTAGGTTTTAGAAATAGCGGGCGGTAAGCTAGTATATTATATAATATGTATTAATAGTTTAGATATTACGAACTTACCTTCATCCGGTTCAGTAAAGACATATGTAATCCGTCGTGGCGCGGACTGTTTTCTACCATGACTCTTTTTCTTCGACAGATTCAATACTTCCTCCCCAGTACCAATAAAAACAGTTTTAGCGCACACCCTTTCTTTTTTAAAATCATCGTTAGACTCATTAAAGTATATATCTTTTCCGTCTACATTAAAAACATCCATTTGTTTGTCATATATGTATAGATGTTCGTCCATTTTGTATTTGTCGTCCATTTTGTATTTGTCGTCCATTTTGAATTTATCTTTTTCCTTGTAAATATGGTTGACACTTTGCTGAACTAGTTTGTCGATACGACATTCGAATACTTGTGATTTTATGTATGGGTCTGTAGGAGATTCTATTATACGTTCTGGCTCAATTTCGGGAACATCGGATGTGTCTGATCTGTCTTGTAGGATCTGAAAATTTAAATAGAAGTTAGTACTAGTAAGTTATGACCGCCTCGTTGGTACAGTGGTTGACGCGTGAGTGTAGCACCGAGGTCTCCTGGGTTCGATTCCCGGTGGAGACGAAGAAAAAATGTCTCGGTCTGGCAGGACACAGAAGGTTGATCACCTACTTGTTCTTAAAGAAAATCGATCAGTGAAACAGATATATAATGCATCTGCCCCTTACCCCACTAGGGGACACGGGATTTCACTATAGTAAGTTATGCAGGTATTCATGCGGAACATATTGTAATTTTTTTTAATAAGTGGCAGTGGCTAGTTACAGATTTTAAAATACCTAAATATAGCATTTATGGCGAGTGTTTTTAAAAGTTTATTAGAAATTCTAAATTTGTTTTCAGTTTGTGTTAAAATAACACATTGAAATAAGACCTTTATTTAAAGAGAATAAAACATAGTAAAGAATAAAATCAATACTACATAATAAATATTATTTCATAAACACCACACACAATTTTAGTATGATGGTTAACAATTAAAAAGATAAAAAATATCGTAAAAAGTTTTTATCGAATCGAATCACACACACACACACACACACATCCATCCGTCCCCCCGTGAAGTGAAGCCATCACGGCCATCCCACGGGCATATGGACTCGAGGAAGAGGGTTGTTTTAGTCGGTATGGACCATGAGACCATGATCGAGACCGACATACCAGGTCGCAGATCTAGACCTGAGATACTTAACGGTATTTTTCCTCTATAAATAAAAAAAAACACACACGAACACACACTCACCCGCAGTATATAAGAGCGCAGTGTGACGCATCGACTTCGCAGTTCGCTTCGCTTCGCTAACAACACGCGTCGCTCAGAAAGCGTGTCGTCGCGGCAAGCTCTTACGGCGCGTAATTCTCGTGTAAGACGGCGTAAGTTTTCCATACTGCGGCGCCGGCTGTTTTGTGATGCTAGCTGTATGAGTGAGACAGTATGAGTAATATATAATATACTATAATCTTATATATAAAATTCTCGTGTCACAATGTTAGTCTGCATACTCCTCCGAAACGGGTGGACCGATTCTCATGAAATTTTCTGTGCATATCGGGTAAGTCTGAGAATCGGCCAACATCTATTTTTCATATGTACCACGGGCGAAGCCGGGGCGGACCGCTAGTAATATATAATATAATATACTCACAATCGGCAAAGAAAGCTTATTAGGTCTAATCTTCTTGAAAAGAGTTATGTAAATATTATAGACATAAACGACTCGATAGAGCCTTTAAGATTTTTAATCTATATAGATATTATAAAGCTGAAGAGTGAAGAGTATGTTTATTTGAACGTGCTAATCTCAGGAACTACTGGTCCGATTTGAAAAATTATTTCGGTGTTAGATAGCCCATTTATCGGCTATAATAGGCTATAGGCTATATATCATTAGACATTACGCTCGCTAAGGTTAACAGGAGCGGAGAACCGCGGGTAAAATCGCAAGGCACAGCTAGTAATATTATAAAGCTGAAAAGTTGTCCTATTTGAAAAATTCTTTCGAATTTAGATTGTCCAATTTTTCAAGATAAAGTTCTAAAGACATAACAAGACTTTTATTCAAAAAATTGCAAATATGTTTAGAATGTATTCACAATTCAGTGACAGTTATTTCCCAGTGCAAGTTGCAACACAACACCGCGGTAAGCCGTGTAACACGATACCGCATCCATAGTTTATCGTAACGCGAGTCGATGTGAATGGATGTGGCATTTTTGCGAATTCACTAGCTGTGTGCTGCGGTTTTATGCACATTTATTTGAGCATTATTTAAAAAAGGGAATTACTATTACATTAGATATTCAGTAAAGAACAATAAAAAGTGAAGTCCCATGTCCCCTAGTGGGGTAAGGGGCAGATGCATTATACATCTGTTTCACTGATCGATTTTCTTTAGGGACAAGTAGGTGATCAGCCTTCTGTGTCCTACCAGACCAAGACATTTTTTTTTTCTTCGTCTCCACCGGGAATCGAACCCAGAACCCCTCGGTGCTACGCTCACGCGTCAACCACTGTACCAACGCGAACGCGCTAATCTCCAGAACTACTGGTCCGTTTTGAAAAATGCTTTCAGTGTTAAATAGCCCATTTATCGAGGAAGGTTTTAGGCTATATATTATCACCCTAAGACCAACAGGAACGGAGCAATGCGGATGAAACCGCAGGGCACAGCTAGTTTTAATATACGATTGTTGTGTATAAGATAGTTATGAGAGTGACATAAGCCCTTGAGAATTTCCTTTCACTATGAGACAATATAACTTTACATTGTTACTAATATTATAAATGCGAAAGTAACTGTTCCTGCCTGTTTGTCTATCCCTTCTGCTGAACCAATTAAGATGAAATTTGGTACAGAGTTAGCTTGAATCCTGAGTAAGACCATAGGATGGGTTTTATGCTGGAAATCCCATTGGAACGGGAATTATGCAGGTTTTTGTGTAGCTACGCGAGCAAACCCGCGAGAAATAGGCAGGCTAGTAGGCTATATAAGGCCAGCTACTCACATTCCTGCCGCAGGGGCAATATTGGAACAATCTCGATTGGTCGGCGGCCAGAGAAATTTCAGTTGTTCTAAATTGCTTGCCTATATACATCACAATTAAGGGTCTAATTTCAAAATTGCCCCTGCCGCAGGTATGTGAGTAGCCGGTTTAACATTACACTTCCTGCCCAAATTAAAGTATTTTATTTAATCAGTTCTTTATTTAATAAAAACCTTACCCTATTCCGTATCCTCCGTCTCAGACCTTTGAGGAACATAAAATCACCCTCGTTCAAATTTAACGACTGCACTCGTTCCGAATATTTGCACGTCGGTAGACCGGCTACGTCCTCCACTGTCATGTTTATTCCACGAGCTGAAATTTATTACAATACTTGTAAATAGAAAAGACGTGTGGCACTCGGGGACTGCCGCGGTAAAGCTATTGCATGCTATGCCTTCAGGCCACACCTCCGTGCCCGTCGGAGTGGGGAGCGTGAGGTTTTTTCGTTACGGAATTTCTGGATTCGGTCCCCGCGCTCAAGGCCCACGATAGAAGCTATGCAATAGCTTAAAAGAAAAACTGAGTAAAGAAAAAGGTTTCCTTCATTATTTTCTAAAACATGATTCTTTATATATGCTTATATTATTAAGTATAGATTATTTTATATCAATTTTTATTTATCTTTATTTCACTTATAAAAGAGAGAAAGAAATTTATTTATTTATTTAAATTAAATACACACAACAGGTCACGATCTTGCCGGACCCATAGGCGACATATCAATTTCGGGAGCAGATCGCAACCCAACAAAATGTGTACAATTACTACTATAATGAGATACAGCTTACAGTTATTTAAAGCGTGTCATAAAATCATAAAATCATAATTAAAAAATCAATAATTAAATATTAGATATAAGAGAAAGACAATTAAAATAATTAAAATAATGCTTTCTTATACAATAATAACAAAATTACAAAATTAGACAACTAGGACATCATTTCACTATTTGACAAACATGTTCTTTAAATATGTTTATTCGATGATCAAATATATCAAAATCGGGAAATTTTTTGGATAAATCATTGTATAAACGGCAGAAACGAGATATAGGGTTATAAAAAGAGGTATTATTCCTGGTTAAAGATAAAGAAAAAGTATTGTTAGTCCGGAAGCGAAATGAAGCATTAAAATTAACAGTTGACAGTAGCGACGGAGAGTGGATAGATGAGTGAACGATTTTATGGAGTGTTATGAGTTCTAGCCTCTGTCGACGCTTTTCCAACGAGACAAGATTAAATTTCTCAAGAAGACTTTCGTAGCTAGATCCACTTCGTCCGATGTGGTAACGAAGAGAAACCAGCCTTAAGCAACGCTTCTGAAGTCGTTCAATGCGTCTGATGTGAATTGTATAGTGCGGTGACCATATGACACAGTTAAATTCTAGGATTGAACGAATCAGGGTTTTAAACAAATGTAAAAGACTAGATGGTGTTTTAAAACCCTTCGTGATCCTTGAGATAAACCCAAGGAGACGAGAGCTTCTATTAATAATGTCATCGAAATGACTTCTAAAAGACAATTTGTCGTCAAAGTAGACACCAAGATCTTTAATGACGGAAACACGAGGAAGAAGCTGACTGTTAAAACTGTAATTAAAATTTAATTTGTTCAACTTTCGCGTAAAGCTTATAACAGCACATTTATTGACGTTCAGGGTCATTTGGTTAAGTTCACACCATTTCGCTATAGAATCTAGGTCATTTTGTAGTATATAAGCATCTTGAATATTGGCCACAGTGGAGAATACCTTTAAGTCATCAGCATACATAAGAGATGGGCATTTTAAGTTGTCAATGAGGTCATTGATAAATACGATAAAGAGTAAGGGGCCGAGATGGGACCCTTGCGGGACGCCGGAAGGTATTAGAACAGGTGAGGATAATGAGCCATTTAGAGCAACAAGCTGACTACGATTGGACAGGTAGGAAGTAATCCATCGGAGTAAATTACCATGTATTCCCCAAGCACTTAATTTATTACAAAGTATTATGCGGTTTACTCTATCGAAAGCCTTGGAAAAATCGGTATAGATGGCGTCCACTTGTTGTCTTTTATCAAAGGCAGAACATAAATATGAGTGGTAAGTCAAGAGATTTGTAGTTGTCGAGCGTTGTCTTATAAATCCGTGTTGATTCGGAGAAATCAAGGGAAGGAGATGAAAATATAGTGTATCGTAGACTACTGCTTCAAATAATTTAGCCAGGCAAGATAGTATGCTAATCGGTCGGTAATTCTCGCAGCTCGATTTGTCACCAGACTTCAAAATGGGTATTATGTGAGCCGTTTTCCATGCCTTAGGAAATGTACCAGTCTTCAGGGATTGATTAAACATGATCGTTAATGGAATCGCCAATTCCTTGCAACAATTTTTAATAAAGAGGGGTGGTATTCCATCTGGACCTGCTCCCTTACGCACATCTAGTCTTCGGATTGTAGTAATAATCTTCTGCTTACTGACTGCGATGTTGTTGAGTACAGAGTTGCTTAAAGATGCAGATATTGTATTTTCGGTAAATGATGAAGTGGAGGATTGCGCGCCTTGATAAACAGAATTAAAATAATTGGAAAACAACTCACATATCCCCCTACTATCAGAACATGTTAGATCACCATACTTCATCGTCTTAGGAATTGAGGACTTGGAAGATTTCTTATCATTAACGTACCGCCAAAAACATTTAATATTATTATCCTGCAAGGCACTTTCAATTGAGGAGATAAAGTTATTATAAGATTTAGAAATAAGCAATTTACTGCGACGACGTAATACAGAGTATGTATCGTAATCGCGTGGATTTTTAAACTTTTTAAATTTTTTGTGAAACTTTAATTTTTCACGAATACATCGTTTCAATGCGGGCGTAAACCATATGGGAAATTCATGGATTCTTTTGGATGTTAAAGGGCATGTATCGCGAATGATTGTATTTATTATGCCGTAAAATATATCGACGTTGACGTCAATATCGTTGGAACAAAGCACGTTGTTCCATTCGATTTGAGAAACTTCATACCGAGCACGTGAGAAATTACACTTATTAAAATTGGGACGCGTGGGTTGTTTGAAGCGGGATGATGGGTAGTGATTAACTGTATAATTTACTGTAACTGACAATGCGGGATGGTGACGGTCAACTCGGCTAATGGGATCTGCGTCATTTACTGAAACACAAGTTATTGTTGATAAGACTAAGTCAAGATAACGATTATTAATGTTCTCAATATGATTAAATTGGTAAAAATTGCAAAGATTAATAGTTTCCAAGAGAAGGTTAGCTTTTTGATCCCGTGGATTAGAAGGCAATAGTGAGGAGTTATCAGAGCTCCTTAGCCAATCAATATTAGTAGTATTAAAGTCACCAAGGCATATAAATTCGTCAGTATTATCAGATTGAAGAACTATATTATGAATAGATTGATAAAAACTTTTGATATAGGGTAAAGTTAAGTCTGGTGGTAAGTAACATAAACATAAATGTATACGCCTATTATTTGATTGGGATGGGATAATTGTCACCCAAAGATCTTCAATCTCACCCTCCCATTCATACCTACGAACCACATTAAGCCTTTTATTTATAGCAATTAAAATTCCTCCACCCTCTTTCTTTGTAATATTCGTTGTGTATCTATCTCTTCGAAAAATGATATAGCGATCATCGAACAATTCGTTATCATTTATAGAGTTATTTAAATTTGTTTCGGTTAAACAAATAATGTCGTAGTCGTTACTTAAGATATTAAGATAAATGTCCTTAGTTTTAGATCTTATCCTATTTACATTTTGATAAAATACGTCCATAAAATAGAAAAAATAAAATGACAACATTGTACATAAGTCCGTGTGAGTTAGGTTAAAACTAAAGTGCACTGAGAGTGTCAATGTTTTTTATTAAAATAGCATTAGATGACTCATTTCGACGTACGTAAATCTTTCCAAAGCGAACCCAAACAAATTTAAAAGATTTTATTTTCGCTGTCCGTCTAGTTTCGTAGTAAAGGTATTTCATTTCAGGTGATAAATGCTCTGCTACATAAATTTTGGCAGGTGAACCTTCTATGCCCAGGTGGGATGAGTTTATGTGGTCATTAGGGTGATTTTTATTGTGACGGTGAATAGCAGAAATGATTTCATCCCGCTGACGCGAAGAGCCAAGGGTAACTAGAATATTACGAGGTCGTGGAGAAGATTGCGTCCTAGTAACACGACGGCAGGCGCGAATTGATTGGTCATCGCATTGTATTTTACACACCTCACAGAGTTTTTTGAATAGAGCAACAGTGTTCTCGTCCTTTCGCTCGGGTACAGAGTGAATCTCAAGATTACAAGATCTGGAAATGTTATCGATGGTCTCTATTTTTGTGTTTAATTTTAAGACGGATTCCCGTAAACGCGCGTTCTCAGACTGGACCTCTTTTAAAGTTTTAGAGACAGACGTCAGTTTAGACTTTAAATCCCTTTGCTCTTCAGCCAGGAAATCGGTTGTTTGTGTGAATTCTGATCGAAGTTTATCTAAAGCGGTGTTTATTTCTGACTTTATGGCGATTAATACTTTTTCAGAAATTGTCTCGACTATATTCTGCAGTTTTATATCGAGCAGTTGACCGAATTCACTGTATGGAATAGAATGCGAGTCAAGATGTTGAGGTTTCGCTAATGTTTCATCGTCGCAGGACATTACTGAAATGTCAAGGGTTGAATCCAGGACGCGGCGTACTGGTGTATTATCGTTTCGGCGAGGGCGCGCTGCGATATTCTCGCAACCAGGGCATTTCCAATACTTTTTTAGTTCCGAAACCTTGTCACGATAATACTCCGAGGAAATATTCACGCATTGATAATGATATGTCCCTTTACAAGCCACGCATATAATAAGTTCGCGACGATCAATTAGTTGTGGACATGCTAAGCACTGCATTATAAATTGTATTTTGTAATTAGTATGGACAAAATAGCAGTGTTCTATTTAGTTCCACAGGCCGTAAGCATTCAAACAGTGAGACGGCGTCGAAAAGGTCTTAAGCGCCATGCATATCGCGGCGCTTACGCGTTTTGCCGTGAAGCTGCTTTGTCGATGACCGAACGGTAGTTTTATATTCAAGTAGGAATATTTTTTCACGGATTGTACCTTTATTGTTTATTGGGGATCACTTATGGTGCACTTTTAACGTCAATAAGCACTACACACATTAACTCACTAATTATTAAGAGAAAATAACACTTTTAACTATTTTTAACGACATAAAATGCTTGAGTAATCACAATAACTTGTTAACTGTACGGTACGCGTTGCTTGATCAACAAAATTACAGACAGTTATATTAAATTATATGTAATACTAGCTGTGCTTCACGGTTTCACCATGCATAAGTGAAGTCCCGTGTCCCCGAGTGGGGTAAGGGGCAGATGCATTATTCATACATCTGTTTCACTGATCGATTTTCTTTAGGGACAAGTAGGTGATCAGAGACATTTTTTTTCTTCGTCTCCACCGGGAATCGAACCCAGGACCCCTCGGTTCTACGCTCACGCGTCAACCACTGTACCAAGGAGACGGTCACGGTTCACCATGCATACTGATTAATTATTGTTGAACTACTATAACATTTTGTAAATTAATTCTAACTAATGTTAACAACTAACATTATCATTTGAAGATATAATCTAATAAATATTATAAAGGCGAAAGTTTGTAAGGATGTATGGATGTATGGATGTATGGATGTTTGTTACTCTTTCACGTAAAAACTACTGAACCGATTACAATGAAATTTAGCACACATATAGAGGGTAACTTGGATTAACACATAGGATAGTTTTTATCCCGGAAATCCCACGGGAACGGGAACTATGCGGGTTTTCCTTTGCAAACGCGGGCGGAAATCTAGTTATTATATATAATTCCTTTTATTTGATTACAAATACTTCTGAATAGTAGTAATAATTAGTAACATTAATTGAAGCACATTTTTTAAACTTTAAGTTGGATGTTTTTAGTTATTTTAAAGAAGTTCATCAAACACAATATGTAATAAATCAGAGAGTAGGCCACAATTATAATAAAGAGTTCAATCGTTTGTAAAATATGTCAATGTATTAATAATTAATTTAATAAGATAGACGTTTTGAACTATTAAAGTATATAGAAAACAATCATTGTTTTATTTTTATCGTAATTTTATACGCGAAAAATACAACTTTTATGCAAATACGTATTAAACGTTTTAAACAGAGCGCAGGATTGATAAGAATACAAAATAAAATTAAAACGAATAAGAATTTTTGCGTCATACTTGCACTACCTGTTGATTCCTGGAAGTTTCATATTACATCTGCTAAACGTATGCAACTTACCGTCTAATATTTCCTGGTCGTGCTGATACGACGAAGCGTTCTTCGCATTATCATCCATCCTTCATATTTAAAAGTTCAAAGTGTATGTTTTTAGAATAAATATGTATTACAACAATAACTAACTTCTATGACGATTGACGATAGGTTATCCATTACACAACTGTCAACGTCAAAACTAAGGGCGTATTCAGAAAGAAAGCTTGAAACTTATAAGCGCTTATAAGCGCTTATCGGCGCTTATAAGCGCTGGTAACCCGCGCAGGAAAATATATGAACATGCGCTTATAAGCGCTGATAGGCGCCGACAAGTTTCAACAAGTTTCAACAAACTTGTCGGCGCCGATCGGCGCTTATAAGCGCATGTTCATATATTTTCCTGCGCGGGTTACCAGCGCTTATAAGCGCCGATAAGCGCTTATAAGTTTCAAGCTTTCTTTCTGAATACGCCCTAAAGTTTTTGACATAACAATTTTTTTTGTTCAACGTTCAGTATTGCCATCTCAAATTTTCCTTTACTCTAACTGGATACCAGGTAATTGGTTTATTAAATTCACAAAAAGGTAATATTGTAGTATTTTTTTGTTAACGTTTGTGTGTTATAATAATCAAGTTATAATAACAACGGATAAATTTAATAGTGTAACTTTTCTTTGGTGAATAGTTATCATAATTAAATTTCACCCCTTAAAACTTTCGTAAAAATCAAGGACCGATAAATATTAGAAAGAAAGAAAGAAAGAAAGAAAATACATTTAATCCAGCACACAAAAATACAAGGCAAAAACAACAAAATAACTTACAATGAACAAAAACAATTAAATAAAAATTACAATTTATAAAAGAGGTAAGTAGGTATGTATGGTCACGTTTGTACAAGTATAAAAAAAACATAGGTATTATATTATGTGGTTGACTATAGTATGTGTGCTGGACAGGGATACCACTCAGCAAATCTGTGGCTTAATAGCCGCAGCACTGATTTTCAGTGGTTCCCATATCGCAACTGACGTTTGCAGCGAACTACAAATTTATAAAATAATAAAGTTTTAAATAATATCTTACATACATTTTAATATACAGGGTGTCCCACTGTTGGTATACTAAGCTCAAAGGAGGTTATAGTTTTGCATACGCTGAGTACGTAAAAAATAATTAAAAAATTCCAGATGCATTTTTTTTTCAAATAGATGAATTCTTAAAACTTTATGTGTACACCCATAACAAGCGAGCCGCCCAACTTTGCCACCAGCACGTGAGCTATCGTTTAAGATTATGTTTTCATAAATAAAATGCTCATATTAGAGAAGCGGTATATGCCGGCTGCGCGAAGCTAGAGAAGAAAACGTGGATTTTCAGGAAAAATTTAGCAAAAAATTTTGGACGTAATTTTTTTTTAAAGTATTTTTTACGTGATCAGTGTATGCAAAACTACAAGTTCCTTCGCGCTTAGTATACCAATAGTGGGACACCCTGTATACATCCATTACATAAATATGGAATAACAGACACTACATTCATGCAAAAATGCTGCACATATACAAGTATACACCATAAAACATTAAATAAACTGGCAAAAATAATAAAAAAAACTGATTAGATAAAATAAACTAAGATAATAATAGGTATTGTTTTATGTATATAAATATATTTTTTTTTTAATTAAAGATTTATTACAATCTCACGTTAAAGATTCCTGACACGGAACACAGTGGAGTTTAGTCGGTAAGTATTGCTTATAGATTTTATTGTAGGAAGTTGAAGTCGGACATAAACCACAACCCTATCCCGGCCGCGAGTATAAGGCGAGTATGCATGGCCATTCTCCACTCTAAAAAATAAGTCAGTCTACCTTTACTGATATTAACAATTAAATAATATTTTACCATGGATGCTTGAGCTCAGTGAGCTCAACACTACTACAAAAAGCCCAGCATGTTCATATTGATTTTGAACTACAAGAAAATAAAACTTGAGCGATGTCAAGGGACATCCGGATGGAACGAAGTGTTATGTTAGAGAGAGACAGACAGAGAACCACGCGCACGCCGCACGGCACAACTCTAGCAAAAAGTGTCGTGACCTGTGGTCCGTATGTATTACTTTACTCTTTGCCTGTGGTCGTGACAACTTTTCATGAATTCTTTCCGACTATCCCCCAAACACAACGCGCGATAAAGAACTTCGTTCCAAAATCATAATTGTACGCGATATACACATTTTTTATATATACATACTACTTTTTTATTAATTCTCTTTATTAGTGTTAGATAAAGAAAGGCTTTATTTTAATAGAATTTGAACAAAATTAGTTTACAGCTATATTTTAACGATCTAATGCTAGGCGTTCACTAGGCGGATCGGGCCGGGCCGCATCGCAACGCAAAAATACGCCGGCCTATGTTTTGTATGAAACATCGACCATTAGCGACGGATCGGGTCGGGGCGGGCCGCAACGCATTGGCGGATATCGCTTCGCAGGCGGATTTCCGCCGGCGGTGCGCTGCGGCCCGGCCCGCCCCGACCCGTCTAGTGGACGCAGGCAGGCGGATGTGAGCGGCGAGCGTCTGTTAGATAAAATCCGCCTAGGCGGTGCGCCGCGCCCCGTACAGGTGGACGCTGGAGCAAACAGCGCGTCCATTAGAGACGGCCCGTTGCGATGCGACCCGCCCCGATCCGTCTCTAATGGACGCCTAGCATAATAAATTTTGCATGTGGAAACACTGAAAAAGTCGAGCACAAACTTCAACTTCATCGTATAGTTCATTTCACAGTCGTTTTACAATCAAAACTGTCCGTTTTGTTCAATTTTGTCGGCATTCCTTTGTTTTTTTTTATTATTAATCGACCACATTGGTAAGTTAAATGATAAATATTAAATAATATCATATTTACCTCAAATGTATGTGTTAAAGCTTATTTAAATAATAAGATATGAACATATATTCGTGTTTAAATGTTATATTACAATAAACACGTTGTGTATTCACAACGCGCTATGACCGGTTTTTTGTAAATTTAATACAAAAATTGGGTAACTAATAAACGTTGAGTGAGATTGCGACTAGTTTTAACTTTAAATGCTTACTAATACTGTATTAATAAAAAAAACCAACGTGGTTATAAATTATTTAAAAATATATTATTTCATGTAATATTTTCCAAAAGCCCCTAGAAACATTGTGATATTTCTTGAAATCAACGATATTTGGTTGTTCTTTGATTTATTTTGCAGCCTTAAGAGGATTCAAGGAGTTTAAAATACTCTGAAAAGAAACAACCCTTCACAAGTGTTACAATAAAATTTAATCAAAATATTAAAAAGTGTGTATGGACACATCTTTTTAATGGTAAAACTAAAAATTAAACTTTGCTGAAAAATAGATTATTTCTTTATTGTAATAAATATTTTAAGTTTTAACTATCCGTTCAGTACAAGCACTTTATATTACTACCTTTCATAGGTAGTAATAGTAAGTGCTAGTAGCACTGGTATATTATAAACTAGCTGTGTTTCGCGGTTTCAACCGCTAGTCTGTGCTCCTGTTGGTCTTACCGTAATGATATATAGCCTATAGTCTTCCTTGATAAATGGGCTATCTAACACTGAAAGAATTTTTCAAATCGGACCAGTAGTTCCTGAGATTAGCGCATACAAACAAGCAAACTCTTCAGCGTTATAATATTAGTATAGATTGTATTTTTCTTTTAAACAGTTTAACATGGCAACTCGGGGACGCGGGATGTCCTTAAAGGACTGGGATCCAATGAGAGATGATTTCAACGATTCTACATATGACGCTCAGTATGCGGATGATAATATTGAGTGAGTATTGCCATGTGTTTGGTTGTTTATATGTTTTTTTGAAACTTTCTAAAGATTGTTGTAGGTTTTTGTTATAAGAAAAATAGTAAGACAATGAACATGAAAAAGGTTTTTGTTTTTCTGAATAAACAACTTTTGTTGCGTAAGCATTGAAATGAAATGAAATAAATTTCTTTGTCCATGTATGTTATCCAATTAATGTACGATAGTGGGTCCCAAACTAAGTGAAATAAGTACTTGAGTCTTGGGTTGCACTTCTTGGTTTTGTTATATATACATATATTATGGACAGTAGGAAGTTAACTAGTAAATAATCTAATGTAATGGAAGTTAATATATCACATTTTCTTTATAAAAAGCACCTAAATATATTTCTTTTATTCAAAAATCAAAGTTAACTATTCTGTTTATTGCCAACAAACTGCTTTATATAATGAATTTGAAGGTTCTATCATTTACTTTCTGTAACTGCATAGCATAAGGTCATTTTTTTGAAGTGAAACTTCTTTATCGGGGTTGGAAAAAAATTAAGTGTAACATTTTTTCGTTACGCGTGACATTTTTCCGTTACGCGCCATCTTTTTCTTATCCCTACCACGCGTGATTCGACGTATTTCTGTAAAGTTGTATGTAGTAAATTATCTTTTAAAAAATAAGGTCATAAAGAAGTTTCACTTACGTGTGTACACTAGTACACGCACACATTTTTTTTAATTTACTGTGTATATATTTACTTTATTTTACAACAGAATTCACACTTTACCAATTTTTATATTAATGTATTTCTTTAACAGTTCCGGAGTACAACTAGACCATAACAGGCTATATGTATCCAACATACCACAAACTTTGAGCGAGGAAGGTCTCAAGATGGTGTTCATTAAATACGGCACTATTGTCAAACTGTTCATGTCGAGAGACCCTAAGAAGAGATATGCTATGATTACTTATGAATCTCCTAGGTGAGGAACTTTTGATGTAGTAATTTGTAAAAAAATAACTAATTAATATAATAAAGAGATTTTTTTGTTTGTTTGTTTGTATTGAATAGGCTTAGTACTGGAGTTTGTTTGTATTGAATAGTCTTAGTACTTATAAAGTACTGGACCGATTTTAATAATCTAAGATTTTATCAATGGTGGGTTTGATTGAAAAATAATTATGTGTTGAATGCTTCAAACATTAATATCAATGATTTTTGATAACCTAAAAGTATAAAATATACTTTACTAATCTGTCCATTCGAGCCACAAACGATATAATATAATATTTTTTTTGTAATTTTATGCATGAAATTCTTATAGTTTTTTTTTTTACCTAAATCCTAACAGGCAATATTTTTTATATTTATATATAAATCTCTATATACTAATTAAAACAGATAAAGAAAAACTATTTGTAATGTTTTTTTTTGTTTCAGCGAAGCAAAGTTAGCAATGATGAAACTTAACAAGTCGGAACCACTTAAACTCAATGTTTCTATTTCTCATAAGGTAATGCTATAATATTCATAAAAATATCAAAATAGTACACATTTATATGCAAAAAAAGGATTATATTATTATGTTGTTAGTACAAATTCTATTCCATGTAGGAAACAAAACTTTGTCCATATTTTATTTTACATAAAAAAAATGTGATATTTTTTAGTTTAATAGCATTGAAATGCTTTGAAAATATCATTTTTTAAATAATTGAAATAAAGGCGCGGATTCAAATCCCGCCTTGTGATCGATTTTTTTTTTCATATCTACTTTTTTTATTCAAAAAAATTTTGTACATTAATATTAAGTACTGTATAATAAACAATATATAAAAATGAAACCCGTTTCGCGTTGTCACGGCATCACGCGTGAACGGGTGGACCGATTTCGATAATTATTTTTTTATTATATTCCTTGAAATACGAGGATGGTTCTTATGTAGCGAAAACGTAAACATGTACCACGGGCGAAGCCGGGGCGGCGCTAGTAAACAATATAATACTTTATACATATATTAATAATTTATATTTGTCAATAGAAAAAGAACCAAGATTACGACGACAAAGAGAGAAGTAACCCACGTTCGAACACAACATGGAATCGTGGGTACAAAGACGAGTCGAGCAGCGTCAGCAGCAAAGGAAATTATCAGTAAGTTTTCACATCTATACTAATAATATAAAGCTGAAAAGTTTGTTTGTATGTATGAACGCGCTAATCTCGGGAACTACTGGTCCGATTGGAAAAAAAAATTCGGTGTTAGATAGCCCATTTATCAAGGAAGGCTGTATATGCCAACAGGAGCGGAGCAATGCGGGTAAAACCATGGGGCACAGCTAGTAATATATATCTACCAAACTCAAACATTTATTTATTCAATTAGACTTCTAGAAGTTTATATAATATCCTACCAGCAAAGGGAATTAAGTTAATATACTATCGGACCAAACTCAAATCCAAACATTAATTATATTCACTGGAATTCTCCGCTCCTGTGGTCTTATTGTGATGGTATATAGCCTATAGCCTTCCTCAATAAATGGGCTATCTAACACTGGGACAAGCGTGTACAAACAAACTATTCAGGTTATTATTTACTAAAGATTGGACCAATCTAATAAACTTAAACTCAAAAATTAATTATTTATTAAATTATCTTATTAATTAAATTATCTTCTAGAAGCACATTTGAATCACATTTCTCCCACATGGCTCCGCTCCTGTTGATCTTATCGTTATGATATATAGCCTTCCTCGATGTATGGGCTATCTAACACTGAAAGAATTTTTCAAATCGGACCAGTAGTTCCTGAGATTAGTGTGTTCAAATAAACAAACAAACTCTTCAGCTTTATAATATTAGTATAGATTAAATTAAATGAAGGTAGTTGGGTCGAACATTGAATAAATGTTGTCAGGAACTAAGATTAAAAGTAAGATACGTTACCCTCTCCAAAATGGCAATACGAAATTCAGGTAATTGCCCGACTCGTGCGAAATGTAATCCATTTTAAGCGTAAGAGTAAAAGAGCAAGGGCTATAAACGGCCGTTGCTATTTTAAAATGCCATATATATACAAAATACTTATTTTTGATTATTAATTATAACATACCAGCTGTGCCCCGCGGTTTCAACCGCGGACGAACTGTTCATGGGTTATTTTGATGTACTACCTATATTAGCTCGAAACTGCGCGGCACAGCTACTATGAAATAAAATTAGGTATATCTCTGTCTTATCATAAATTAAAACGTTTATTGTTTTTAAGGTATAAACTTACTGAAAATGAAATATATTTTAACTTTCCCCACCAGTACAAATAAATGTACTTATTATAAATGAGATCAATGTTATACATATTTTAGAATAAGTAGTTTTTATTTGAGTACAGTACACTTATTTTAAAAATAATCTAATGCTAAATGCGAACATGAGAAAATTGCAATTGCGAAGGCTTTTCAATTAATTAAATATGCCTTTAGGGCGCCATATTCAATTAAGCGTTTTTTGAAGTGAAAACTTCTTTAGCGGCGTTGGGTATAAAATCTTAAACTCGCGTCAGGACACGTGACCTGATCGAAAAAGCGTAAGACGGTTTTTTTTAGCCCTTATATTCCATGCGTAAGACGGATACCATTCCAAAATATCAAACATGCTGAACGTTAATAATCAAGTTTTCACTTCTGCCGGCACTCCCCCAGTGCAACCCGTCTTTTTTATTATTGGGAATAGGGAAGCGCTTACGACAAAGTTTTTGACTACGTGAATGGAAAGATAGTATTGATATAAAAATAAATTATATGCCATTTATGATTTAAATTCCTTCAAATATTTATTGTAATGAACAACATTGGCGCCAACGTTAACGACTAACCAACATTGGAACCAACATTTGCATTAAAATTCTTTCAACGTTTCGTTGCAATGGCCGACATTGGCGCGAACGTTTGACAAACATGCGCCATACATAAATCAATAGTGCAACAAGTTTCCGTCCCGGGTATCCAGGGTTTATTTTGAACACTAAATTCGCGCATGTGCATTAAAGTACTAGGCATTGAATTGTTGGCTCTTATTAGTGTTTTCGAGTCGTTGCGAGTGATGGCTGAAATTTTGGTAAGAATAAATTTAATACAATACGAGCTTAGCGTGATTGGATTGTAAATCTGTACTTTTGTCGAAAAACGGTAGACACGATAAAAAAAAACCATTAAAATCGATACAGCCGGTTAGGTGTATAGTGACAAACATACAGAATAAACTTGTAATATTTGAAACGAATCACATTAAAGGGCTGATAGACGTAGGAACTTTAAAACCGCGGTTTTAAAGTTCGCGTACTTACTCGGCTCGACGTCGGTGACACACGCAAGAGCTTGGTCAGTAGCTTCTCGCGTGTCACCGATATCGAATGTCTCTATGTCATCAACAGAGGGAATTTTATGTTATTCAGGAATTAAATATAGACATTTTTAATTTAATAACCAGCACTTATTTTTAAGTAAATAGCATTCTAACAAAATAAATGTTCAAAAATTGAAGGATATATTTTCGTTTTTACTATTATATTTTGAGGGTACTTTACAAAAAAAGAGCGTGTGCGCCGAGCCCACGCGTCAGGAGTGAAACTTCCTTGGCGTGATTTAAAGATACCTTCGCCAATATTCAATTATATTATATTCATTCATATTAATTATATTAAATTATTTTCATAAAACTAAAAGAAGAAGACGAAATTAATTGAACTTTTGCACTTAGTAACACCTATTATAGCTAGACAGGCTAGGCTCGCGGCTCGCGGCGGTGACAGACGTGCGAGCGAAGGCGGGCTACGAGTAAAATTTCAAACATGTTGGATCGTCAACGAACTTACTCGACGGTTTTTAAGTACGCGTACTTGGGGTGACACACGAGCGAAAAAGGTCGTCGAGCCACAAGTTCGCGTACTTACTCGTACGTCTGTCACCCCTTTTAGGGTATAATGACACAGATGCGTTATATTTTTGTGTCAGTTATCTGAATTTTGACCGCCTCCTTGGTACAGTGGTTGACGCGTGAGCGTAGAACCGAGGGGTCCTGGGTTCGATTCCCGGTGGAGACGAAGAAAAAAAAATGTCTCGGTCTGGCAGGACACAGAAGGCTGATCACCTACTTGTCCCTAAAGAAAATCGATCAGTGAAACAGATGTATGAATAATGCATCTGCCCCTTACCCCACTAGGGGACACGGGACTTCACTTATGCATGGTGAAACCGTGAAGCACAGTATTACAATAAATTAAATATAACTGTCTGTAATTTCTTTCTCTCTTTTATAAGTGCAATAAAGATAAATAAAAATTGATATAAAATAAGAATCATGTTTTAGGAAATAATTTATTTATTATATTTAATTCAGGTAACTGACAATAAATTGTACAGATCCATAGAATAAATACCTTACAGACTAACATACATATAATAATTTAAAACTAAAACTAAGAAGGAAACCTGCCTTACTCAGTTTTTAAAGTGAAACAGATAAAAGTGAAGTCCCGTGTCCCCTAGTGGGGGAAACAGATAAAAGTGAAGTCCCGTGTCCCCTAGTGGGGGACACGGGACTTCACTTTTATCTGAATTCTAAGCTAACTGACTGGCTAGACACAATTTAAATTTCGGCTTAATAGGTTCCGTAGTCTATATGAATTTTTACTCTAAACTTTATAATTGTATTTTATTTTACACACAAGTAAAATATCTAATATCTAATCTAATCTATCTATATCTAATATCTATCTAATCTAATATATATTATAAAGGCGAAAGTTTGTAAGGATGTATGGATGTATGGATGTTTGTTACTCTTTCACGTAAAAACTACTGAACCGATTACAATGAAATTTAGCACACATATAGAGGGTAACTTGGATTAACACATAGGATAGTTTTTATCCCGGAAATCCCACGTGGTCGCGCCAATATAAAAATATACGTAAATATATTCTCGATATGAAAGTGGACTGTATTCAGATCTACGTGGTGTTAGCAAAGAGGGATAGACAGGATACACACGGCACGTACCTCGTCGGAGGGAGTAGCGTCCAGAACACACGCGCCGCCACGCGGTCAGGGTCCTCCAGCTCGCGGCGGGCAAGAACGGCGTCCAGTCCCACACTCCACACAAACACACACGCGGCGGTGAGCGCGACCAAGGGCCGGGGCACGGGATACCCCGGTGGTGTTACAAGGGCACAATGCCTGATGATCTAGAGAGCCTCGTGGAAGCTCTCCGGCGGTGGCCGAGTCCCGAACCTCGCGAAGGCACGGAGCGAACCCGACTGACTTCAGCGACACGAACGTCGCGTTCACGTCTTATTGGACGTGTCACGTGGTTAGTGACCACGCGATGATTGGTTGTGCTCGTATGTAGGGAAGGATGAAGGAACACACCACAAACAATAAACGTTTAATTTCTACATTTACTATTTTAATTATATTGGCGTTACCATATCCACCCGCCCTAAATGGGTCACCATTTAAAACCAATCATAAGATACAGCGAAAAACTATGACTCTAGGATCGCATAATGCGCGCGGGTTAATGAAAGTCCTAAGAGCCACGGCGGTAATATAAATAACAAGTTCTATGGCTCTAGGAGCGCAAAATGCGAGCGGGATAATAAAAAATCCTAAAAGTCACGGCGGAAATATAACTAACAAATTCTATGACTCTAGGATCGCGTAATGCGAGCGGGGTATAAAAAAATTCCTAAAGTCACGGCGGTATTACAACTAACAAATTCTATGACTCTAGGATCGCGTAAAGCGAGCGGGGTATAAAAAAATTCCTAAAGTCACGGCGGTATTATAACTAAGAAATTATAAACGAAAGCGGTGCAAAACTTAAAATTAAACTTAACTAACTGCGGTAATATACTAATGCGGTATAACTATTGTCTTGGAAGCGGACATAAACGAACGACCGGGCGAAGGTAAGTTCCCTTGGCGGTCCTAACTGTACAAACGCGCGCGACGTCGTCCTTTGAAGGATGTTCTTTCTCTACGACGGCTAAAGGCCAGGTTAGGGGCGGTACATTATCATTTATTACAACCACGACCGTTCCAGGAGTAATAGGTGTGGAAGGCATATTCCATTTCTGCCTAACCTGCAGACCGTGTAAGTATTCCAATCTCCAACGTTCCCAAAACGACTGAACTAACTTGTCCAGTAGCGCATGCCTATCAAGTAAACTGACGTGATCAGATTTGACTTGCGGCGCGGGTAATGCTAGTAAAAGCGCGGTATTTAAAATAACAAGAAACAAATGCGTTATAATATTCATATATTTAATATGATAATAATCAATGATCATGATAATTATGTGATCATTGCGCGGTAATATCACTGGAAGCTTATGTGCATATTCCAGGGCGGAATCGCTTAGACGTCCGATAAGGATAAGTCTGTTGCGAATAAAAGGCTTCAAGCGGTTGAAAGCCTGTGAATAAAATTTATAAAAGAGTATATTATAATACTCCTCTGCAAAATATTTATTTTGCAGGGCGGGAATAATTTTATTCTCAGCGAAATTAGGTTCCTCTACGGTCATCATAACACCGCGGCGGGTTAATAATATAAGGAACCTATAAATATAAAATACACGACGCGACGAGACGCGAAGGGCGGTATCGTATAAAGCGCAATGCTTTATAGGCGGGCACACAGTGTGCACTAATAATTTTCGTTCGGGAATGTCTGCAATAGACTCACCATCGAGACTCCTAAGAGGCCAATCAGATGGGTCCGAACGAGCCCACTGGGGTCCGTGGAACCACAGAGGGTGCGGTACGAGATTTTGTGGCGTAATACCACGCGAAAGAATGACAGCGGGAATTTCAATACCAGAAACATGGTAGAAATTATCTGATGGGATGTTATACGCGACTGTGGGAGCAGCGAAGCCCATCATGTCCCACAGACGGGCGGTAATTGACAAGATGGAGTGCTTAGTGCACATCACATCGGCGGGAGCGGTAATTTTAAAATAAAAACAATCATGAACAGTAGACCAATGCAGACAAAATAATTTATGTTGCACGGTCTTATCAAACTCCACCGCGGAGGGTAAAAGTTTGTGCGAAGCGGGAAGATTATCTAACACATTTTTACTATTACTATTCCATTTAACTAGATCCCACTGAGCTCCCTTAAACAAATCGATGAGCGGCTGCGACGCGGAAACTGCTTCACATTCCGTGAGAATAGAGAAGGCGATATCATCCTCATACAACGAGGAAGACGCAATGCCACTCGCGAGCGGATATTTCGCGCCGTCATCTTCTACGAGCTGTCTTACCGTGCGCAGTGCATGATAAGGACTAGACTTGATGCCGAAGCAAACTCGATTAAATTGATAAAGAAGTAGCGGATCCTGCGGGCTGAAACGATATAAAAAACATTGAAAACGACGATCAAACTCACGCACGAATATCTGCAGAAACTGTTGGCGGCAATCGGCGGTCATGGCAATCGCGTGGAGACGAAAACCTAAAATTATTGTAAACAAATTGCCTTGTAAATTCGGCCCAACATGCAGAAGGTCATTCAACGAACGCTGGCTTCCAGAAGTTGGCATGCTAGCATCTAAAACCATGCGCAGCTTAGTCGACGATTTATCCTCGCGCAGAACAGCGTGATGCGGTATAATATAAATAGGTGTAGGGTCACGCGGATCATACGGAGGCGCGGGTGAAATATAATTTTTCGTTAGATAATCTTTTATGACGTCATCATATGCCAACCTTAATTTAGGTGAAGCCTGTAGCTTTCTTTCGAGGCACATGAAACGCTTGCGGGCAATATTAAATGAGTCACCGAGAGTGTAGAAATCGTCCTTAAATGGAAGCGAAACAATATATCTACCACTCACGGGATCGCGGGTTGTAGTTAATTTATAATATTCTTCACATTCAACATCATCGGGATGTTGAACGGGTGGTGCGGTAGGAAGCTCCTCGAGCTCCCAGAAACGCCTGACTAATGAGTCAATAGCGGCGGTCTCTTGAACGTGACAACACGTCAAGGGCGGTTTATGTATGTTAGGTATGGTGGGTACTGAACCCATTATTACATAGCCTAACACCGTGCGCAATGCAGCGGGCGCCGACGAGTCACGAGATGCATGAACTACGTCGGGGAGAAGCAGATGAGGGAACAGAGAAGCACCGATTAATAAATCGATTTTATTTGGCGTACCAAAACTCTCATCTGCGAGCGGTAAATGCGAAATATGCGATAAGACAGAAGTGTCTATAACAGCGGTAGGTAATAAATCCGTAACATGATCAACAACTAGCGGTGAAATATTAAAAGATATGTTGTTGTCAAGACGCGAATAAAATTGTATATTTATAGAATTACTATTTATAATTTTTTCTGAACCACCGAACCCCTTAATAATAGTACGTTCGGTTTTCTGCGGTTTAATACCTAAACGTTCACAACATTCATTCGTAATGAAGTGACTTTGTGAAGCGGAATCTAAAAGCGCGCGAATAACAAGCCGTTCGCCTTTACAATTATTATAAGCTACGACTTCAGCGGTTGATAATAAAATAGTACATTGTTTATTCGCGGGCGCGTTGCATTGAAATGCGTTATCAGTATCAGCTGTATAGCTAGCGGTACATAGCGCAATGTCGGAGCGGACGCACTCGCCCGACGGCGGTGACGGCGCAGGCAACGGCGGTGTGCTGCGCGGCGGGGGGTGAGACGCAGGCGCGGGAATGGACGATTCGCGTTTCAAATGTAACATCGTATGATGTTTTAATTTACAAATGCGGCAATTAGAATTAGACGAACAACTAGAAACTCGATGTTTAATACTGAGACAATTTATACACGCGTTTCTATCCTTTACGCATTTCAAACGTTCCTGCGGACTCATTTTATGAAAACTCGAACATTTATATAAATTTTGATGCGTAATATTTGTACAAAGACAACTATATGCGGAATCAGCGGTTGTTACGTAAGACTGATACTTAGGCGGAGCAGACGAGATATTATTTGAACTGCGGTTATAATTATTATACTTTCGAGGCGGTTTATTTATTCCCGAATTTGTGGAAGGATGAATGCGTTCTAATACCTTCGCACGAGTTTGAATAAATTGAACTAAATTATCAAAGGTAGGCATTTCACTACCAAACTTAGTCTCGAAAGCGCGAACAGTATCTGAGTCTAACTTCTTCAACGCGATATGAACAATCATTAAATCTGTAATATTATCTAACTTTATATTCTGTAAGGCGCGCACTGCGCTGATAAAGTTATCAGTAAATAAATCAAAGTTTGTTGCGGATGGAGAATGCAAAGGTTTAAAATCAAACATTTGATTTAAATACGCGGAAACCAACATACGTTTATCATCATATTTATTTTTTAAAGTTTGTAAAATTAAATTATAATTTTCAGCGGAGGGGGTTATACCAGCTATAACAGTTGTGGCCTTCCCCGTTAATTTACCTAGTAAATAATATAAACGCTCGGCATCTGTAAGGCCGGGATTGTTATGAACAACTGATTCAAAATTCGAAAGAAACAGCGGAAATGAGCGAATATCACCCGAAAATGGTACTAATTCGATAGGCGGTAATTTAGGCCTATTTTTATGCAAATTATTAATATCTCCGTGTGACGGACTTGGTTGCGAATATTGCGATTTAATTCTTTTAATCCTGCTATATAAAGACTCGAATGCAACGAGGCTTTTATAATCAGGTTTCGCGGTAGGTGTTAATAATAATAAGCGAGTATTGTATTCGTCTAAACACTGTTTATAATCATCGCGTAATGATTCTACCTGCGCGGACTCGTCAAGGAAACTTTCCATAAGCGCAGCGTTGTTTTGAATGTTCAAAGACAAATCATAAATTCTTTGCACCATTTCGAATATAATTTCGCGTTTAGCTAATAACATGGATAACTGCGAATCATTTATATCTTCCGAATCATTAACATCCGAAGCGTCACTATCAGGTAACTTAGTCATTTTCTTAGGCGGCATTTTTAATAACAAAAGTATATATTCAAACAGAGAATGTTACAATACAAGTTACAATAACAAGTAATACGACTAAATAAAGTAGGTCAGCGACGCAAGCGTAATATGAACCGAGTATGAATTTTCAATATGGTCGGATTATAACAGCGGATCGCGGAATGACCTAGATAACGTTATAAATTTCGAGCGCGGGTAGCGGATAAATAAATATGATGAAATATGTTCGATTTATAATGATTTTAGCGTTATAACTGCGGATAAACGATATGAATATAGTTTTAATTAACTATTTTAATAATAATATACGCGTAACTTAATGTTACGGGCGGAATAAAATATATTTTAAGCAAAAAATAATAGATGACGCAATGTCGATCTATGCGGTATATTATAGTTATTTCACAATGAATGTACTATTAAATCGCTTATTAGGGCCTACAATGAGTATCCTAATAAGGGCGGGTTTAAAATATATTTTATATGAATAGTAGAAGACGCATTGTCGTTCTATTATATGCGGTATATTAAATAGTATTTCGCATTGAAGATACTACTAATCGCTTATTAGGTCCTACACAATGAGTATCCTAACAAGGGCGGTGGAATCATCAGGCTTTATACGGGATGACCAAACAATGGTTACTATCCGGGTCGAAGGTACCACTCAATGGTCGCGCCAATATAAAAATATACGTAAATATATTCTCGATATGAAAGTGGACTGTATTCAGATCTACGTGGTGTTAGCAAAGAGGGATAGACAGGATACACACGGCACGTACCTCGTCGGAGGGAGTAGCGTCCAGAACACACGCGCCGCCACGCGGTCAGGGTCCTCCAGCTCGCGGCGGGCAAGAACGGCGTCCAGTCCCACACTCCACACAAACACACACGCGGCGGTGAGCGCGACCAAGGGCCGGGGCACGGGATACCCCGGTGGTGTTACAAGGGCACAATGCCTGATGATCTAGAGAGCCTCGTGGAAGCTCTCCGGCGGTGGCCGAGTCCCGAACCTCGCGAAGGCACGGAGCGAACCCGACTGACTTCAGCGACACGAACGTCGCGTTCACGTCTTATTGGACGTGTCACGTGGTTAGTGACCACGCGATGATTGGTTGTGCTCGTATGTAGGGAAGGATGAAGGAACACACCACAAACAATAAACGTTTAATTTCTACATTTACTATTTTAATTATATTGGCGTTACCACCACGGGAACGGGAACTATGCGGGTTTTCCTTTGCAAACGCGGGCGACGTCGCGGGCGGAAATCTAGTATCTATATAATTAAACAAAAAATAAATGTGTGTGCTCTTATCATTAAAGAGTTCTGATTAACTACAACAGGCATTATTAAAAAAGTTGAACTAAAGGAATAAATCGCGTTTAAAATCCGTAAAAAATCTTTGGTTTCTAAAAAACTCGCGTAAAATTAAGCACTAGAAAATACTAAAGTATTACATGGTAAATAAAAAATTTTCAAGTATATTTATGCCGGGGTTGGGGATGGCGAGGATGACTGGGTTGGGGATGGCGAGGATGTCGGGGTTGAAGATGCGTGGGTTGAGGATGACTGGGTTAGGGATGGTGAGGATGACTGGGTTCGGGATGGCGAGGATGACTGGGTTGGGGATGGCGAGGATGTCGGGGTTGGGGATGCCGAGGATGGCTGGGTTGGGGATGGCGAGGTTGTCGAGGACGATGATGATGAGGGAAGATGCGTATTACACTTATACTCACATAGAATCTCGTGTTAGCGTGCGTGTTCGGCACCGGGCTGCCCGCCGGGGACGGGGATGGCGAGGGCGCCGGGGAGGGTGCGGGTGAGGGCGCTGGGGATGGCGCTGGTGAACGGAGACGGACGCGTTTATCCTCCTCGGTTGGCTGGAATTGTATAGAAAAGGCGTGTTATTTAAAAAAATATTATTGTATATTAATTTCTAAACAATAGATAGATAGATGAAACGTTTATTCCTCTATCTATCTATTGTTTATAAATTAAACATTACATACGGGATTTATTCATTATAATATTATAAGAGGCGAGCAATCGTCACCTCAGTCCATGACGTGACGGTATTGCCATGACACGACTTGAAATTACTACTAGTGGTGTCCATTCAACATCAACTGGTCCACCTGCCCTTTACTAGCTCTGCAAAAAAAACTCAAATCGCCTAAAGAAGTTTCACTTCTGACATCAACCTTGGCTATTAACACAGCGGCCGGCACAACGGTCTCGGCGGAGCGCGGGGCTCGTTGCGCGCGCACAGAGATCTGATCTCGCGTGTGAGGCGCGAAATTGTGGCCGATTCGGTGCAGGATTGCGCTGTTACCGTGGGGTTGGGGGTTTCCTGTAAGAAAAAATACATCTAATATCTAATATATTATATTATAAAGGCGAAAGTTTGTAAGGATGTATGGATGTTTGTTACTCTTTCACGTAAAAACTACTGAACCGATTACAATGAAATTTAGCACTCATATAGAGGGTAACTTGGATTAACACATAGGATAGTTTTTATCCCGGAAATCCCACGGGAACGGGAACTATGCGGGTTTTCCTTTGCAAACGCGGGCGAAGCCGCGGGCGGAAATCTAGTAAATAGTAAATAATATAAAGCAAAGCGAGTGAGTGTTTGTTTATTCATTTTCTTAACTATGTACGTTGCATGCATCGTCTTATTTGGTGTATTTATTTCATTACGGTAGTCCTTATTGGGTATCAATTTTTTGCTGACGTTACCATGTACCAATTTCTTAAAGTAATTCTAAAACAAATCCAACATACAATTATGTAATAATTTTAACAATTTTAAGACATGTACACCATACACTTTTTATAATTTTGTCATCAACTTTCGTTGCTGACTGTACCAATCAGATATTATGTACAGGATTCGCATTTACATGAATATTGCTATGTATACATAAGTTATGAGCTAGGCGGAAACATTTGCGCATGTCATATATTAACTAGCAAGTGCCCGCATCTTCGCTCGCGTAGTCAAAATAAATTTCCATATTACAAACTTTATATCTCTATTCTCTATTGTATCCAAATCCTCGCAAATTCAAACATTTGTTTATTCATGTACACAGCGCTTGCTAAGAAGGGCTTTAGAATCGTCAAAATACAGAAAAATAGTAACCACCTTATATCAAAATGGCTATCTACATGCCAAATTTCAGCCCAATCGATCCAGTAGTTTATGCTGTGTATTGATAGAAAGAAGGTCTGAAAAATAATGCTTATAAAATAAATAATTTAATAGTCAACGGTTTCTTTTTTTCTCAATTATAACATTAAAAATTATTTACCTAATTTAACACTAAAGATCGATTTACTTATTACCAACGCTTTTCATTTTATTTATCAAAAAATATTTATATATTTTCATTTTCTTGAATTCATTTTAAATTTTACGATATTCTGAGTTATTAACAAATGGCAATATTCATACTTGACTGTCACATTAGCCCAAAATACTCGTATCCAGCGTCTAAAAATGTAACATTAAAAAGTATACGTACCTACTTCTTGATAGTTTTAAAAGTTGATGGCCGATTTGAAACGTTCAAATTTCAATAATATTTGAAACACTTGCAGTTTTGAGTTGTTTAATTAGTATTAATCATAAAGATATTGTTACGTGTTCTAATAGTTAGTGAAAAGTGTTACTTTGAAAGTAGGAAACATGTTGATGAACAAATTCTTCTCTTCAATGAACGAAGATGTATCGTAAGTTTATTTAAAACGTATTAACAACTTAAAACCGAAATATTATAGCATACTAGCAGTCCGCCCCGGCTTCGCCCGTGGTACCTACATGTTTAAACTATCCTATCTCTCAAGTTGGATCGAACTGCACATGGTGTGCGAATTTTATTATAATCGGTTAAGTGGTTTAGGAGTCCATTGAGAACAAACATTGTGACACGAGATTTATATATATTAAGATTATTAATGGTTATTCTTTCAAATTGATAGTTTGATGTGTTCCAAAACCAATATCCCATATTTTATGTCCACTACGACATGTTCTTTTGCTTTCATAATTTCCATTGAAGGTAGTTACGACTCATGTAAAACATAAAAAATAAAAGTAGTTATGTAGCGAATAAAAGAAATACGATAGATGGACAACTGCGAATGTGTTAATAAATTGAATCATACATCTATGGTTATGTAGATATTGCTACATTCTCCTATCTACAATGTACTTACTTATGAGTTGTTCGTTTGAACAATTCATAAGAACAGATAACTATTACAAAGTATCATATTACAGTACCTACGTGTTTTAATTCAGTTCAAAACTTTGTTTGTTACAATTAGTTTGTATATTTTAGCTTTAGATAAGCTTCTACTAGTTTGAACACCCTTTGTTGTTCTAATTATCCAGGAATTTTCTGTATTATACATACTAGCTTACCGCCCGCGGCGTCGCCCGCTTTGTCTAAAACCTAATAAATTATATACTAAAACCTTCCTCTTGAAACACTCTCTTAAATTCTATTAAAAAAAACCGCATCAAAATCCGTTGTGTAGTTTTAAAGATTTACGCATACAAAGGGACATAGGGACAGAGAAAGCGACTTTGTTTTATACTATGTAGTGACTAGCTGTGCCCCGTGGTTTCACCTGCGTGGTTCTGCTCCTGTTGGTCTAAGCATGATGATATATAGCCAATAGCCTTCCTCGATAAATGGGCTATCTAACACCGAAATAATTTTTCAAATCGAACCAGTTCAAACAAAAAATATTTCAATTTGTCATTGAAGGATTTGAGAATGTTTTTTTAACAAAGTTGTAATTTCATTTATTTTTTGTTGCAGGAAGCAGGACACCACATCTGAATATGATGATGAGGTATGTTTATTAAATATTTATTTTATTTAGGTATTGTTTCAACATTAATCTAAAAATTGAAAATTATTTTACATATAGAAGCTGTAGTATTTCTGAATAATGATTTTAGTTTCCTAGTAGGGTAGTTTCAACATGACAGACAGGGGGAAGTGACTATGTTTTATGTTATGTGCATATTTAAAATTTCTATGTAAAATTTGTATGTCATAAAGATTAGAAATAAATTATGAATTCATGTAGTAAAGGTGAAGTTCCATGTCCCCTAGTGGGGTAAGGGGCAGATGCATTATACATCTGTTTCACTGATCGATTTTCTTTAGGGATAAGTAGGTGATCAGCCTTCTGTGTCCGGCCAGACCGAGACATTTTATTTTTCTTCGTCTCCACCGGGAATCGCACCCAGGACCCCTCAGTGCTACGCTCACGCGTCAACCACTGTACCAAGGAGGCGGTCAAAAAATTATAAATTGCTCCATTTTATTTTATAATAGCATGCCGCCCGCTTTGTCTAAAACATAATAAATTATATACTAAAACCTTCCTCTTGAATCACTATCTATTAAAAAAAAAACCGCATCAAAATCCGTTGTGTAGTTTTAAAACTAATTATTATTTTTTTCTGTATGTAGTGTTGTATTTTCCTGTTATTGAAGGTGCAGTAGACCATATTGTATTCAATTGTAAGCTATGTAAAATAATATAGACGGTATCCTTTGTTGGAAAATCATATATTATATAAATAAATAAATATTGTCTATACACAGAGTGTCTCTGAGGGCATAGATTCGGAACTACATCTCGAGTTGGAACAGCTAAAGCTGGAACACCTGCGGCTCCAAGAGGAGCAGCTTCAGTGCAAGCAGAGGATTCTGCTGTTGAATAGAGCGGGGAAGACACCTGTGAGCATATATAATACTTATAATATAATAATTCATTCATTTATTCAAGTAACCAGGACTCATTTTGTTAGTAACAATTAATAACTTAAAAATTATGTTAGTAAAAATACAATTTATTATGACTGCTAGAAATGCACTCCTATGCAAAGCTATCAAGGAAGCAGACAGTTTGCAGCAGTGGTTTAGATACATAGCGAGTCGTCGCTATACAGCGCATGATTACATTACGGCTGTATCGCACACGTATAATAATTATCATTTTCAAAAATAAATATGTATTAAATATTTCAGGACAATTTTCACACATGGCACGATCTGATCCCATACTAAGCTTTCGCTTGTGTTATGGAAACCAGATGGCTGATGAACATACATATTATATAATTTTAAATAAATACTTATATAGATAGACTCAGAGCAAACATCTATGTTCATCACGCAAATATTTACCCAGTGTGGGAATCGAACCCACAACCTCTGGTTTGGAAGGCAGGGTCACTACCAACCAAGCTAACCGGTCAGTCAATACTAGTAGAGGAGACCATGGGAGATTGACCTTCACATACATAGACAAATGATTTACTAGCTCTCCGCCCGCGGCTTCCCCCGCGTTTTGAAAAGAAAAACCCGCATAGTTCCCGTTCCCGTGGGATTTCCGGGATAAAATCTACCCTATGTGTTAATCCAAGTTACCTGCTATATGTGTACTAAATTTCATTGTAATGGGTTCAGTAGTATTTGCGTGAAAGAGGTACAAACACATCCTTACAAACTTTCGCATTTATAATATTAGTAGGATTATTTTCTGTTGATACTGATAAACAAGATGTTTTTTTTTTGTATCCAGTCTTTATTTTAATGTTTGTTTATTTGCAAGTAAATGACTTATCAAAATCTGTCCAATCGTTTTATAGATCAGTAATCAGTAGTTTTTTCCAATATTAAAACAAGTTAATATATTATAATAATTAAACAGGTTTAAAGTGTACTTATAATTTATTTTCAGAACAATTTGACGTCCAATAGAATTGTAACGGCTGATGGGAAAATAGTCATCAAAACAACTAGTGATCGGTGAGTTAAAAGTTTGATTTTACAAGAATATAGAAGGCTTATAGCATGAAAATAGATGGACTGATTCTAATGCGGTTTCTAAGAATCTATACATATACTAATATTATAAAGCTGAAGAGTTTGTTTGTTTGAACATGTTACTACTGGGCCGATTGGAAAAATTCTATCGGTGTTAGATAGCCCATTTATCAAAGAAGGCTATAGGCTATATCATCACGCTAAGACCAACAAGAGCGGAGCCACGCGGGTAAAACCGCGGGGCGTAGCTAGTGTGTGATATATGAGTCTGGTATCTTTATTCATTGAATTTTGATGTGTCTAGGTTCAGTCTATTGTTTCTAGTAATTAAAATCCATTGTAATTTTTTTATGTTTTGTATAGGGAATATTTTTCTTTTTTAAAATTTATTAAATGAAATTGTATACCTTCAAAGTTGTATGCTTTTTTTACAAGCCTTTACACTATTATGGGAGGGTGAGTGGTTAAATTACGTTTATTTTCTGATAATAATTAAAAACGGCTACTCACGTACCTGCACGGCAGCAGGGCCAATTTTGAAATTGGACCCTTAATTGACTCCTTAATTGTGATATGTATAGGCTAGCAGGGGCAATTTAGAGAACAACTGAAATTGCTCCGACCGCCGAACAAGCGAGATTGTTCCAATATTGCCCCTTCGGACTCTCCCCAGTGACTCACACTCCCCCCACTCACTCACACTCCCCACTAACTCACACCCCACTAACTCACTCCCCACTCACACCAACTCACACTCTCCCCACTATCTCACACTCCCCACTCACTCTCACTCCCCGACAACTCACACTCTCCCCACTGACTCACACTCCCCGCCAACTCAGACTCTCCCCACCAACTCACACTCCCCCACTCAAACACCCCACTAACTCACACTCCCCACTCACTCACACTCCCAACCAAATCACACTCCCAACCAACTCACACTCTCCCCACCAACTCACACTCGCACAAACTCACCCGCTGTCTTGCCTTATGCCTGTGTGGAAATAGTATATTGATATTAGCTTTGTGTATAGTATGTAAATGTGTCTAGGACGTGTTACGGAAGAATTACCCACCGACTCCAACTCCACCCACTCACTCACACTCTTCCCACCAACTCACACTTCCCACCAACTCACACTTCCCACCAACTCACACTTCCCACCAACTCACACTTCCCATCAACTCACACTCTCCCCACCAACTCACACTCTCCCCACCAACTCACACTCGCACCAACTCACCCGCTGTCTTGCCTAATGCCTATGTGGAAATAGTATATTGATATTATGCTTTATGTGTGTAGTACATATGTACAGGTAAATTAGCTTGGAGAAATTTTTGCATATGTAGTGGTGTGTATATTACTCAGATCTTAGAGCGCGTTTCCACTATATCGTTCTGGCCTATACAAAAATGTTTCGATATCCTAACATTACTATTTAATTTTATACTTATTCCTAGCAACACTTTTGTTTTCAATAAAAACAAGTTTTTATTTGAAAGAAAATGGTTTTGACTTTATAAAAAAAATATATCATTCAATTTTACGTCCTTGAGCAAACGACAAGGCGACTACCGTGAAACAATAAAATATCGTGTCCATAATAATTTGTTTCATAATTAATATTTGACCATAATAATTACGAAACAAAACAAATAAATAAATCGTCACTTGATAGTGGAAAGTGGAAACACGCACAAAACCAGAATAAACCAGTTTACGCTGTCCGCACTCCGCAGGTGCCACGTGCAGTCGTTTGGTACCGTTAGAACATAAAGCACATTTCATTCAAAAATTATAATTATTATGTACGTAGTTTAATTGATAAATTTTGTATTTGTTGATTGTTGTTATTATTTGTTATTATTGTTATAATATTTGTTGAAGTGAATTACATGTCCCGCAGCCGGAGGCCCCAAATGAAAACTCAGATGTACTTAAAAACTACATTTAATAGCTAAAATGAGACTAAAATGAGAGAATGAGACGATGCAGACCGGAGTTAAAGAATGAATTTATACAGTTTAATAATTATAAAGACGTAAGCTTGGATGCTAACTAAGGGAAATCGCATCCACATTCTATTCCCGTGCGAACGGCGTATTCAGCAGTTTTGTATGAAGGCAGGGCCATAACTAGTGTTTAATTTGTGTGTAAGTGTTGTAACTTTATATTGTTAATTCAATATGGCTCCAGTGTTAAACCATGGTCGAGGCAAGCCTTTGACTTCTCAAACTAAAGAATTAAACTTTAAATGTCGTTTCTTTTTCAGGTTAGTAAATTTTTCATTTTAGTAACATTGTTAATGTAAAAGTTATATGTATGTTAAATGTGCAAATATTAAAATAAAGTCTCATCTTTTTCAGAGGAGAAACACATTTAGTTTAATTTAAAATCCCTTATAAAATAAAAACTAAAAATAAAATGTTGTTTTATTTTATTTGCTGACCATACACTACTACAAACGCAAAAATTTCTCCAAGCTAATTTACCTGTAAATACGTGTAGGACGTGTTACGAAAGAATTTATATTTATAGAAATATGTATTATTAAATAGTTTTCGGACCGCGGCTTCACCCGCTTTTTCAAAGAAAAACCCGCATAGTTCCCGTATGTATTAAACCAAGTTACCCTCTTTATATTGTGTGCTGAATATCATTGTAATCGGTTCCCTAGTATTTGCGTTAAAGAGTAACAAACATACATATACACATACAAGTACATCCATCCTCACAAACTTTCGCATTTATAATATTAGTGGGATAGGATAGAAATAATCTATACTTAATATTATAAAGCTGAAGAGTTTGTTTATTTCTTTGAACGCTCTAATCTCAGGAACGAGTGGTCCGATGTGAAAAATTCTTTCGGTGTTAGATAGCCCATTTACCGAGGAAGGATATTGGCTATATATCATCACGCTAATACCAACAAGAGCGTAGAAATGCGGGTGAAATCGCGGGATACAGCTAGTTTTCATTATTTTTACAATCTTACAGGTCGGTAGATCTTCCAGCGGATGCGACGCTGTCTGGAGCTGGGGACTCTGTGAGTTTTTTTTTATTTATTTTTTGTATTAATTTGCTACATATGTATTACAGATAGGAGACACGATTTTGTTACTTTTTTTAGTTATTTTGAAATTTGATTTTTTTTCCAATAATTATAGGCAACACATGATCAAATTTACAATCTGAATTCTAAATCAATGAATTATTATCGATAAAATATTTTCACATTAAATCTTTTCAAAACTTTTGTAAATTCTATAAATTACAGTTTTCTTTCCCTTATGTCTATTTCTTACTGCATTTTTATTTTATACTAGCTTTCCGCACGCGGCTTCGCCCGCGTTTTCAAAGAAAAACCCGTTCCCGTAGGATTTCCGGGATAAAACCTATCCTATGTCCTTTCTCGGGTATCAAAATATCTCTATACCAAAATTCATGCAAATTGGTTCAGTAGTTAAGGCGTGATTGAGTAACAGACAGACAGAGTTACTTTCGCATTTATAATATTAGTATGGATTGTTGTGTTGGTTTTATTTTTATTCAAGCAAAATTGTGTCTTCTATCTGTACTTCGCTTTTGCTATTGCGTTCCTGTTTTTTTTTGCATTTACAGTTTTTATTTCTCATGGTTCATTTCAAGTTTAATATTCCACAATCTATCTGTAATCTGTTTCTTATCAAACATTAACTATTTAAGCCCCTAAAGTAATAAGCCGTAAGAGTTTTAAATGTGTTTTTTACTTTTTTAGGCACTTTCTCTTATGTTCTTTTATTATTAATTCTACTTGATTGCTTTTATTATGTCATGCTTGTTTATTTCTTATGCAAAACTCAATACAACGCACACTTAAACACACACACACACATATACACATTGGTTGTATGTAATAATTGGTATATAATTTAATTATTTATTTATTAATGTATGTAAAACATATATATTTTGATAAAGGCTGCGTCTATTTATTATCTATACATATATTTTTATCGTATTATTAATAAAGGGGTTTTACGTATTGTAGGTACATATGTTTTCTGTATGCGTTTGGTTTTTGCCACATTCAATAAACGAGTTGTATTTTTTCCGAGGTATCCATATATGTGCATGGCATATAGCTTTCATACCCTAACATTAAGTTAGCTATACATATAGCAACAACAATTACAACAGTAGAATTATTCTACAGAAGGACGCGTATTCGTGTGAAGCAAAGACGTGGATAGATCGCGATTCCGAAGATAGTTCGACACCTTCCACATGCGTTCAATATTCTGGCGACATAAGTATAATGGACAAAGTTACAGATTTGACCATATTCGATAAGTCGGACTTTATTAGTGATAAAATAGTTAAAGCGGTAGATTTCATTCACAAAACACGACCAAAAAGTAGATGTACGATTAGTAGAAAGTCGGACGTCAGTAGGTTTACAGGAAGTAAGTCGGATGTGACCAGTAAAAGGTGTAGAGTGGCTAAGAAAAGTGAGATTTCGTGCGATTTCAAATGTGATTGTGATGAAAGTGGAGACGAAGATGAAACTAATAGATTGATACAGTTGCGCAATGCTGATTATATGGATATAGTTGAGGAAAACTTGAAAATTGTAATTGCTCTAGCTGGGTACCCTAAATCCAAGATGAGGTTGAAGCAAATGGAGATTTTTCAAAGATCGATAAATGATATAATGGATATGCAACTCAAAGCTGGTCTAATGAAGAAATCTCCGTCGTTTATAGATTATTACTTGAATAGAGGGGCCATTGTATGTATATGTAAAGATGCGGAAACGAGAGATTGGATGGTTAGAATCTCCCCTGGCTTGCAAGAACGCATGTCCAACAACTTGCTATTGCTAAAAGCTAAAGTAAGAAGATTGTGTATTGGTGTAACAAAAATCCCGCAAACATGCTGGCCTACAAGCGCACAAGATGCCTTCAAATTACTGCAATATTTTAATCCGTCACTAAACACGTATCTATGGAAAATATACGCGCAGAAAATTATAAATAACGTCGAGTGTTCGTCGTTCTTGATAGACAGGATATCTGGGGAAATTATACGTGGACCGTCGTTTAAAAATATTATTGACTATTCGCAAATGGATTTTGAAATTACGGGTTACACAGAGATATATTACGATTGCTTTTTATCTGATATGGCAGAGGACTTGCACAGTGTTGCGTCTAGAGTTAAACTACTGGAGGAAATACGGTCTAATGAAAATACACCAAGGATAGAAAGTACAAAGAAGGAAGACAAAATTTGTGAGACAGGTAAAGTCGAAAACACTGTAGCTGTCGATGAAAATGTGATCGATAATGAAAGAGTAGATTCTGCTATTGAAATGGAAGAAGAAGATGCTGTAATAATCAGTGATTCAAAAGATTTTGTACCAATAGAAGAACAGAAAGAAGGAAAAGACAGTAATAAAGATGATACACAAATCACACCTTGGGCCACAGAACACAATAGTGCTGAAGAAATTAAATCTGACGTAAAATCTATAGAAAGCGTAGAACAATATGAACCGTCGACGTCCACTGTAGCTATATCCGATAAAACCGAGTCGTTGTTCGAAAGTAGTGATAATTTGATCATAAGTAGAAATAGTAACTATAATATAGATAGTAATCGAGGTATCGCGTATCATAGACGTACGAATTACTTGCACGTAGAGAACGAACTTAAAATTGCGATAACGTTAGAGGGATATCCACAAGATAAGCTAGAGGGTAATCATATCAGACGTCTCAAGCATTTGTTCAAAGAATACCTTCACAAAGATATGAAAGTTCATCGTTTTGATAATATGATAATACCGAAGTTCCAAGATGTGTATCTTTCTAACGGGGCTGTGATTTATGTATGTGATAGTTTAGAAACTAAGGATTATTTGATGGAAGTTTTACCGAAATTTATTAATTCCACCGGTCTAAAATTAACGTTTAGAGAGGTCCAGAAGTTGGTACGGTATACGAGATTGGTTATGCGTCTGCCAAAAGAATTGGCTCATATAGAATCTGCTGAAATTCTGCTTAAATTGAAAACTAGATACCCAAAACTTAAACCAGACTGTTGGAAGTACTATTCCGATGTAGCGGGCAAGCAAAAGAGACAATTTGGAGTCGATCCAGAATCTTTAGAGGTCATAAAGAGTCCTGATTTCGATCCTACGTACGAAGGGCAAACGTTAGCTTTCAGAATAATTGACAGACAGAAACGTGATGTTAGTTTTGAAGAACCTACAAAAGATTCTAAAGTCAATGCTGAGGATTTGGAAAGTATTAAAATAAAAGAAAATATCATAAAGAATATGTACTCTCCACTTGATCCGGATATTTCTAATGCTCCCCTAACTCGTATAAGAGCAAATCACTATGCAGATTTTGTTCCCGATGATCTCAAACTATATGTTGGTCCGTCTAACTATCCAGAAACACGTATAGATGATGTGTTATTTCAAACTATTAAGAGAAACATTGAAAATGTGTACGTCGAGACAAATGACGAACAAGCAGATTTTCCAATAATTCACGATATGTACCTATTTGATGGTGTTATTTTTATAATTTGTAAAAACATGTCTTCTAGACTGTGGATAGAAAATTCCTTACCCATAGTAAATGAAAGAGTAAAAATTAACTTGAAAGCGACGGAATTCCGTGGAGCAGTAGGCATTGTAAGCATGTTTCTCAATAGTGGAAAGAATCCTGATGACGTCATAGCCATTTTGCAAACGCAAAACTCTAGGTTACGTACTAAGTACTGGCGCAAAATTAACGTCGAAAGATCGCAGAATAAACTAGAGGTTGTTCTACAAATTGATAAACTGTCCGCTCAAGTTATTTTGGGTAAAAACTTTAATGGCATTATCGATAATAATGAAGTCACATTCAAATTGGGGCATTTGAAATCCTTAATTAATCGAAAACTCTGTCTTGATACAGCTAAAACACCAAGTGAGAAAACACTTGTAAACACGAAAAGCAAGCCTGTTAGTAAACCGAAAAATACAGATTCAGAAACTTATAAGATTTTACAAAAACCAGAATTGAAAAGAGATAAAAATAGTCAAACAGATGCAAGGAAAAGTCCAGTAAATAATATTGAAGACGAAGATGAAACTAATAAAAAATGTGAAGATACAGCAATGAAGATGCGTGACACGGAGATATTTTATTCCACTCACGTAGAGTTCAAATCGGACTCAGATAAATCTGCCTATACTCTACCAATAACAAGTAAACATAGTTATTGTAAAATAACACTAAAAATTCCAACATCCATACTGCCAGATACTAAAGAAGCTTTAGACATGATTTTCGATCTTTTACAAGATAAAAATCCAGGTTTAAACACAGAGCTGTGGAAAGTGAACACTCCCTTTAATAATAAAGGTGTTTTTGATGTTCTCATTGATAAGCAGTCGGCGTCTGTGATTCGAAATAAAGATTTTGATCCAAGCTTGGGTGGAGAGAAATTGAGATTCCTTTTCTGATGGCCTTTGACGTAATTTCAATTAGGGCTGATTTTTCAATCCTTGGTTAATACTTATTCGTCGAATAACGTATTAAACTACCATTTCAAAAATGTATTCTTTGCCCGTCTTTGACAGTTTACGGGTTACATTTTAATATTATCGTGTAATACTTTATTGGGTGGATAAGTTCTAACCATGGATTGAAAAATCGGCCCTTAATAAAATTCTCGTGTCGCGGTATTTGCAGTTAAATTCTTACCGGCTTGACCGATTCTCTTGAAATTTGGTCATATTGGATAGCTCTGAGAATAGGAAATCTATTTTTCATACCCCTAAGTGATAAGAGTAAGGCAGAACAACGTTTGCCGGGACTAGTTTTTTTGGAAAAAGTCGTATTTTGAGATAGTTGGAGTATATACCTTTTAAATATGTAGCATGATGTAGCTATTCGTTAATATACTTCTATCCTATCTTGTAGTTAAGTCTTTCTCTAGTATAGTACTGTCATTCCATTTTTCCATTCCCAGATTCACTATTTTTGGGCAGTAGTTTTATGACACTTTTTTATGTCTCAGTGTATTTTCTTACTATTTGCTATCTTGGATTTAAAGTTAGGTTAAAACTAGATTAAAAATATAATTGTTTTTATTGTAATACTCATTGAATTAAATGTTACCTACATACACACACGTCACATTGTTTGTAATCAAACTCCTCCGAAAAGATATGACTGATTTTGATAAAATTTGTGTTGAGAATAGATCGAATAATATTTTTTTACATTAATATTTTAATGGTAAATTTGCTGAGTATAATATCAATTACTGTGATTAATTGAAATATCATAGAAATGTCGAATATAATAATTATTAATAAGATTTGTGCCTTTTTAATGTCTACATAAGTTTGTGATAGGTATTTTTAATGTTTCAATTATTGTTATGATTGTATTTTTAATTATTATTTGTTTGAATTGTATGTATCTTAGGTTATTTTTAAAATAAATGATTTGTGTTTATTTTTTGTTTCATTTTGTTTTTTTAGTACAAGTTTTTTTTTACTTTAAAAAACATTTTACATAACAAAGAATGAACGAAAGTCCTAGGATATAAAATATTAACATTTATATGGAGCAGCCTTTATCAAAATTATTTTACTTCAACACACAATTTATAAAAAATATCGTTAATCAAGTATGGTCAACAATATTTTTTTTATAATTGTGTGTGGTAAAGGAAACCCATTTAATTACTATTGTAGAATAATTTCATTAAGTGTAATCTTATACAAAATATTAATATATGGGAAAAAACATAACACTGATGTTAACATTGATTATCTTATATATAATGTGTCACAATGTTAGTCTGCATACTCCTCCGAAACGGGTGGACCGATTCTCATGAAATTTTCTGTGCATATCGGGTAAGTCTGAGAATCGGCCAACATCTATTTTTCATATGTACCACGGGCGAAGCCGGGGCGGGCCGCTAGTCTTTTTATAAATATAACTTTTTTATGCCAGGGTAATGTTGTTGTAAAATCAAAACTATTAGCCTTTAGATACTGCGTTACAATATGTATCTTTAATTGATGGGATACTTTTGTTATTAAAAGGAATTCATACCTATTTTTAAAAACATTATTAAAATATGTATATTTTATATATAGTAAAAGAAAGAAACAATAATATTTTTGAAGCATTTCATTCGGCAATGAAAATTATAAGAAGACATAATTTAACTCAATTGTAACGATGAACCCAAAAAAATCAGGGAATTATAATACATTGGAAGATTCTTTAAGAAGGACAAAATTTTGTATCGGTTATCGACAAACACAATACATACAGATACATCCGACTATTTTAAAACACAAACACACACAAACACTGTCCGCTTGCGCTTTTTAAATAAAGTCACTGCTAAGCGAATTATTGCTTTTGTTAAAGTAAACTTCTGGGATTTAATGATCATTATTTTGAATAAATATAATGTTTTGTATCTCATGTGTAGGCATTTTGGTCTGTATATTTAATTTTATATTATTTGAGCAATTCGATAAAAGTAATGTTTTCCAAGGTATAATACATTTAAAAATATTCTGACGAAGCCATAGCACGAACTGGCTCACTCATACTATTAGTGAAAATTAGCAAATAATTAAAATATAGGTATAATTTTAAAATTAAATGAAAAATACAGATTGGTTCATACTGTCGGAAAACTGTCAGCAAAAAAAGAAATAAATCGAAAACCTTATGTTATTTGAAGCCCTATGTATAAAAAAACAAGTTCCTATTTCTAAGCGAGTTAAATCTCAGAAGTTTACACTGTCAATACAAAAGCTGTATTTTAATACAAATTTGTACCACTACAATCACAACTCACACGGCGCACTTTATACAATATTACGCAGTCAAAAATTCCCGGGCTACAGCGTGTGTCGAGGCGCGAGTGTATACACTGTGGCGTTCGGGCTGAACTGTACTGCGCTGGCTGCGGGATAACTCCATACTGTGGCACTGCGTGCCAGAGGACTGACTGGGCGAAGCGGCACCGCACTGTATGCCATAACCTGGCTAGGTGAGTCATGTGTACATACTGCGGGATAAATCCATCCTGTGGAATCGCGTGCCAGAGTACTGATGGGGCAAGCGGCATCGTACTACTGTATGCCATAACCAAGCTAGAGGAGTCTTGTGCACACGCTGCGGAATAACTCCGTACTGTGGCATCGCGTGCCAGAGGACTGACTTTATAATTACATGTATGGTGCATGACAAATGTTAAGACATATTGTTTTCGACTTCTTTCACATCATAATTTGATACAATGAAACTTGGCAGGGTATTGCTAGTATAATTGTAATGACTATAGTCTATAACTTATTTATTATTAATGCGATATTAAAAAATACGTCTTTTATAATTATTTAATTTTTTGTAGACTCAACGAGGCAGCGGATTTAACTGAAACCAACAATAACATACCTGACGAAGTTAAAAGGTATTTTTATTTATTTATTTTACAATAACATTTTTTTTATTCCATAAGACTTTTTCTAGAAGCACTTTTAAATCGGCATAACATAGTTTTACGATTTACCACCGATTCGGAAAGCATCGTGTGCCAGAGGACTGACGGAGAACCGGCAAGAACGATTCAAAAGTGATTTTATAAGAAGTCTTATTAAATAGTTTGAGTTATGAAACTCCGTAGTTGCTCTTTTAAGATTATGTCAATATTACATTTTAATTTTACATAATATGTACTTATATTAGTACTAGCGGTCCGCCCCGGCTTCGCCCGTGGTACCTACATGTTTAAACTATCCTATCTCTCAAGTTGGATCGAACTGCACATGGTGTGCGAATTTTATTATAATCGGTTGAGTGGTTTAGGAGTCCATTGAGGACAAACATTGTGACACGAGATTTATATATATTAAGATACTATGTAGTGATTTTTTCCTTATATCTGCATATATTACATATTACAGCCCCTCCATTCCTGTACACCAATCTCAACGCAGAGCTCGATCTCCAAAACACCGTCAAAGGAACGATGACAATACTTCAGCAAGAACTGATAGCGATGATACTAAACGCTTCGATAAGGTAATATTACTAGTTGTGAACCGCGGTTTTACACGCATTGCTCGTATTGGTCTTAGCGTGATGATACATAGCCTATATGTTGAGCCGACCTATTGGTAATATTCATGCAAAATTTGAAGTAAATCAAGTATAAAATATATATAATAAAGTGAAAAAATGCAGTACATACAGACTAAAAGAAAAAAAAAACTTCGATAAGGTAATATTAGCTTCACCTGTATGTTTGTATGTAACGGACTCCTTTAGACTCGATTTTGAACTTTAAACGGACAGATTTAATTTGAACTTTGCACACTTATCGGTGACAACACAAGAATTTCATGAATTTAAAGTTTTTTTTAAAGTAAAACTTCTTTAGGTGCGTTGAGAATAAAATTACAAGGTCGCGTCATAGCAATACCGTCTCGTCATGGAGTAAAGCGACGATTTTAGTATCTTTGAATGTTGTCAAAGAAGATTCACTTCTGACACGTTTTTTTTATACTGAATTTATGTTTATATTTTTTTCACAGAAAAATCAAGCGTCCACACGCGGTCGAAACTTTTCGCCCAGAACATGTAACATGCGTAGACCGAACGTGCAAAATAATAGACGTTCGGAAACCGTGGAAGAGAGGGATGGCGTTAGGGAGAATCAAAGTGAGTTAACTGTGTGATTGGTTGGTAGTGACCCTGCCTTCTAAACCAGAGGTCGTGGGTTCGATTCCCACCCGGGGCAAATATTTGTGTGACGAACATTTTTTTAATAATAATAACTTTATTGACATAAACAAATAGGTACAGCTTATATATGAATCCATAGGCTCCTGAATTAGTTAAATACTGTGTCTCAGGAGCTTTGTTGATGTTTGCAACATTGATGTTTGCTCTGTGTCTGGGTGTTAATTATCTAATGATATCTGTGTAATCTAAAGGCTTACCTAGCAATATTAAATACAATAACAATTTACTCACATCCGTAAACAATATTTGTAATGCATTAAATGCATTCTCAGAATATTTTTATTCTACATTCCTAGACAAAACTGACACAAATTTATCAAATTATGTATCTGAACTGGAATTAAGTAATTTTGAATCAAATTTTGACCTTTGTTCGATAAACATTGACTTGAAAACGATAAAAAAGGCACTATCCCAACTAGATCCTTCGAAATCTGCAGGTCCTGATGAAATCAGTCCACTGTTTCTTATAAAATGTGCCGACTCAATAGCCATTCCACTAGCCTATTTATTTAAGAAATCACTTACTCTTATGGAATTCCCCTCAATGTGGAAGAGGGCATTTGTTACACCTGTCCACAAAAAAGGTTCTAAGTTGGAAGTTGTCAATTATAGACCTATATCTAAATTGTGTATCATAGCCAAAGTCTTCGAAAGAATAGTATACGACCAGGTTTATGCAGTATTTAAAAACACATTCACGAGTTATCAGCATGGATTTTTGAAGGTCGATCAACCGTGACTAACCTGGTGCTTCTGAATGATTACATTACTGATGCTATGGAGACAGGCCATCAGGTCGATGTAATCTACACGGACTACAGTAAATGTTTTGACCGCATAGATCACAAGATTCTCTTGCATAAATTATACATAATGGGCATTAGAGGTAACTTACTCAGGTGGTTTTCCTCTTATATCAACAATAGATCTCAAGCAGTTGTAATAAGTAACTATATATCAAGTTGGGTGGTAATACCAAGTGGAGTACCTCAGGGCTCCCTTTTGGGTCCTCTTATGTTTTGCGTATTCATAAATGATATTCCAAATTGCTTCACACACTCAAATCTTCTTTGCTTTGCTGATGACATGAAGATATTTAGGACTATTAAATCTTCTGCTGATGCTGCTATGCTTCAAGATGACCTTAATAAATTAGACTACTATTGTACTCAAAATAAATTAGATCTCAATCCTGGTAAATGCACAGTCGTCTCATTTAGTCGTAAAAAACAAACACTGCGTTTCAACTATCGAATAAAAAATCAAGATCTTGGAACTAGCCCTGACATAAGAGATCTAGGAGTGATACATGACCCAAAACTCATGTTTGATAAACATATCGATTATATTCTAGCTAAAGCTTCTAAAGCTTTAGGCTTTATAATGAGAATTTCGTCAGATTTTAAAAAGGCGAAAACGTTTAAAATTCTGTTTTGTGCTTACGTACGTAGCATTCTAGAATATGCGTCGCCAATATGGAATCCGCGATACGATAAATATATAACTAGAATTGAACGAATACAGATGAAATTTTTGAAATTCCTATGTTACCGATTACACGTCCCGTACAAATCTGAGGATTATTACGAGGTCTGCAGCAAATTTCACTTCCTACCCCTAACATATCGCCGGGAGATTTCTGATATTTTATTACTTTTAGGCATTACATCCAATAAAATAGACTGCCCAGAACTACTAGCCAAAATTTCTTTATACACACCCTCAATTTTATCTCGTAAATATAATCCTATCTTTACTTCCGCAGTCAGCACTAACTATCGTCAAAACTCGTTTATTCTACGCGTAAGCAACAATTTTAACAAGCTATCAAAACAGTTCGATTTTGACTTATTCTGCAGCAGTTCTTACTCCATTAATCCATCAGTCCTCGGAATCACAGACACAATAGAAAATCTATTGTGTCGCGCCCCGATCGGGCCTTACGGTGGTCAATGGGTTAAGTGTCAGTTAGCTAATGAGTTCTTCCGTCAGTTTGGTGGCCAAGTTGATATGTAATTTGATTAGTGTTACAATAGCATTGGTTTTAAGCATTTGATTCGTGTACGTAATCGCTCACATTTGTAATTGTTATATATTAACATTATTCTAGCCGTGAGAATCTGTAAATGGCTTATTTTAAGTATTATATTATGTGACTATCTTTAAGGATACAGCTGTAGATTCTCCTAAAATATAAATAAATAAATAAGTAATGATAAATTTTAATTTATTATTATTATGTTACAGATGCAAAGAAAGCAGAAGGCTTTCCAAATGGCCTACCAAATCTACCAGGTATAGTATATTTTATTGTATTCTTCATTTTTGGTACCAATTATAATGATCATTGAGTTGTGTTTTCAATGAACATCCAAAAAGGAGAAGGTATTCAATTGCACTGTATTTTGTTTTTTTTGGGTTTACGGGTTTATGGGTTACTTAAATAAATCAATCGATGAAATCCCAAAGAAAAAAATATGAATCTTACTTGAAAATTAGAATCGTAAAATATTCTTTTGATCATGTATGTGTGTCCAGTAAAGATGTTTCTGAGTTGGTATGACTTCGATAATGTTCCATAGATGAAGCCAAGATACATAGCCAGTTTATAATATTAGTATAGATTAGCTGTGCCCCCCAGTTTTACCCGCATTGCTCCGCTTCTATTGGTCTTAGCGTGATGATATATAGCCTATAGCCTTCCTCGATAAATGGACTATCTGACCCTGACCAGTATTTCCTGAAATTAGGGATTATTTCTATAGATTATGTTAATTTTTTGACTGACCGGTTGGCTTAGTTGGTAGTGACCCTGCCTTCCAAGCCAGAGCCAGATGTATTATTATTTCTGGATATAAATAATAGAAATACTTGCAGTAATGGAAGCGTTTAGTTTCCCCCCACCACTCGACCCCCACACGGCATTACTACACTACTACAGTACGCCCATAGTGAGGTCCTTGATGGAGGCCCAAGAAAGGGGCTATTACCATTTTATAGGTATATTTGTAGTTGACGTTGAAATCGATGTTTCTGGTTCGCTTTTTTTAAAGATTTTATTTATCTTTGTGTCTTTTTATTGTACATATTAGGCGTGTCTTTGTGTATATTTGTTGATGTTGTATTGTTTTATTTTGGCGACTTGGATGTTATGAGCATTTTAAAAGTATATTCACGTCACTTGTTAGTTGTAGTATATTTTGATTTTTTGTCCGCTTTTTCAACATTACGTTGATTTCTTTGTTTTTACTGCTGATTGGTCTATATTTAGGTAATATTTTGTATATCAGTTTGGAATTCGGATGAAATGGACGCTTTAGAATAATATTTTCGTCACCTTTTAGTGGTATTGGCACTTTTTCGTTGCTCTATTTTTCGTTACTTTTGCTTTTTCTCGTTTGAGAGAATAGTTTTATTTTATTTTTCAATATAGTTTATGTTGAATCGTGTTATTATTTTAATACGCCTATTTTTAACAATTTAGCCGCCTTTTGACACTCACCACGTTTGAACTTTTTTTATGTTGTTCAATGTCTGCTTTTGAGTAAATGACTCAGTTAAGGTATATTTCAACAATTTAGCGGCCACGTATTTTTATTTTATGTTGTTTGTAGTCTGCTTTTAAGTAAATAAAGAACTTATTTATTTATTTCAATTGATAATTATTTCATTTCCAAAGGTTCCCAACCGCCGGGCATTGCGCAAAGGTTGAACGTCCGTGATACAATAAGACCGAATAAAGAAGAGAAACCTCAACAGGAAAAAAATGTTCCAGAACCGACTCCTAAAAGTGACATCTTACCTGAACAGTAAGTTGTTATATATAATTTTAAATCTTTCAAACTCAAACTCAAACATATTTATTCAATTAGACCTCTTCTAGAAGCACTTTCGAATCGTCAGAACATATTTTTAACATTTACCACCGATTCGGAAAGCAGTATCTATGGAGAAGAATCGGCAAGAAACTCCATAGTTGCTCTTTTTAATCGTGTCAGTTTTACAATTTAATTTTACAAATTACATATGTAACATCATATATTATAGTAATATGCCAAAGAACTGTCCTGTGGTTTTTACGCGACAACCCTCCATGGGTTTTTATCGTCCATATATTCCTTAATACTGTAATAATATATTAGTATAAATATATAATTTTAAATCTTATTTAAAAGTAGCTGTGCTCCGCTCCTATTGGTCTTACCGTGATAATATATAGCCTATAGCCTTCCTCGATAAATGGACTATACTATAAGTGTGATATGACGATTCAAAAGTACTTCTAGAAGAAGTCTAATTGAATAAATAAATGCTTGAATTTAATTCTTTACTTTTACACATTTTTAATTATTGTATTTTGTTTTTCCATGCTTGGTGTATATGTACAATAAAGTATCAAATAAATAAATAAATATTTTTTTTTACCAAAATATCCTTGTTTTTTACAGACACACAGCAGGCGCAGCATCAATAAACGATCTGATCTACATATCAGTGGAGTCTTTAGCCAAGGATTGTGCGACGAAGCAAGGTGGTTATGTATGTATAGCGTTGCCGGAAAAAGATGAAGCGAGTTACCAAGTGCTCTGCTCGGACTATCCTAAGGCGTGTGATGAGGATAGCGGGGAACTTACGTGAGTTATTAATTAAAATTAAATACTATATCTATTGTCTATGTATATGTATCTTCTATATATATGTCTATATCTATTTACTAGCTTTCCGCCCGCGGCTTCGCCCGCGTTTTCAGAGAAAACCCCGCATAGTTCCCTTTCCCGTGGGATTTCCGGGATAAAACCTATCCTATCTCTCAAGTTGGATCGAACTGCACATGGTGTGCAATTTTATTATAATCGGTTAAGTGGTTTAGGAGTCAATGAGGACAAACATTGTGACACGAGATTTATATCATAAGATATCGATGTATATGTTATGGGTCATTTGATAAGTCTGGGCACTATCAAAAATGGCCGGTCTATATTCATAATGCCGTACTCAATTGGGCTATGCAATGATATTTTATGTATAGATACGTTATATACTCACAATATATCCAAAAAAAATGCTTCATATGCAGTGTCAGGCACACACAAATACAAGTTTCATTTTACTTAATTTATTACATTGACAGACTGTTTAAGAGAGATGGCTCTAATAAAATGATAGAAACAAAAAAGACAAAGATAGTTTGTCACTTCCGCGCAGGTGTAAGCAAAAGTCATAAGAATTCACCAATTAAATATAAATAAACAAATAGTTGCCATGGTAATTGGCATAGACTAACGACACAGAAGGTTCAACGTGTGAACCTTCTGCAGTGTCACACATTGAACACAGTTATAGATGTTAGGTTTCCTGCACAGGTAAATAAATGTGACAATTTCATTTACTATTTAATTATTATTATGATGTTGTATTAAAATGAAAAAAAAAAAACTTTTTTGGAGATATAACTGTATTAAGTATTTATTACTAGCTGTGGTGTTCGTTTTCGGTCATCATCATTTCACCCGATAAACACCCACTGCTGAGCATACTGCATAGTCCTCCATATAGAACTCCATAAGGACGATTTCATTGTATATAATAAATAGATATATTTGTTAATTATATGCACTGTGTGGATTTAAATATAAAAATAATCAAGTATTTACCCAAATCGAAATTAATAAAATAAGTTAACCGTTCTATTTTTAATAATCGTATATCTACATGATAATCTTTGAACACAGTGTACGCTAGCTTTGTCACACTAGTGATTGAAGCAATGTTTTATCCCTTTCATTATTTCAATACAAGTGTCAAGCAAGTGTCATTCATAAAGAATTGTAAATTGTTATTTTTACTCCTAAACTGTAATAATTTAATATATTTTGCTGTGATATGATATTCCTTTATCTTTCTTTATTTTTTTGCACGAATACGTGCACTTTCTGAACACACAGGAAGGCATTTTCGACAACTTTAATGTACCTATCGCCACATGCGCTCACTGGGACCGGTGACAATCTGACTGATTGCATTGGTCCCACAGTTTTGGTGCGTTGATGACGTATCTACCTCTTGTTTCTATATATAATATCATTGGGGCTATGTGATTAAAATAGCATGATTAATCACTTTTCCCGGTCATTATGAATAAAGCCCACCCAATTTTGCCCAAGTTTTTTTATAGCTAAGGGGGTGGGTTAGGTTCTTGTTTTTTTTAATCTATGCAGAAATAGGAGCCCTGCGATATTACCCAGGGCAAGTGATAAATTCGCTTTGAGATCTTATCTCAAACACTTACATAGGCTACGGGCTGTCGGGAATTATTAATAATGACCGGTTAAAGTGATAAATTAATCACTTTTCCCTTCGCTCTTGGGCCTTATTAATTGTTTCCGGTCCTTATTAATAAAGCCCGATTAGTTTGTTTTGATTTGCCAGTCAGTTCAATTCACGGCGTAAACTGACTGGGAATAAGAGGTCATAATACGGCTCCAGACTGAAAAATTTATTTATTGAAGCATCTTGTTGCCTCATTTAAATTTAAGAAAGACGTGTGTCACTCGGGGACTGCCGCGGTAAAGCTATTACATGCTATGCCTTCAAGCCACACCTCCGAGCCCGTCCCCGTGGGGAGCGTGAGGTTTTTTCGTTACGGAATTTCTCGATTCGGTCCCCGCGCTCAAGGCCCGCGATAGAATCTATGCAATAGCTTAATAAATTTTCTATTCATTGTTTTTGGCAATAAATATATTTTCTTTCTTTCAGACCGAAACCCGGCGATCTGTTTTCATACCGTAACCCAGAAGACGGCGGTTGGTATCGCGCGAGAAAACTCAACGCTACAAGCGCGGCGCTCATTGATAGCAGTAAATTATGTAAATATATATTTATTTTTTTAATAACGCTGTTATTAGCTTCACCTGTATGTTTGTATGTAACCGACTCCTTTAGACTCGATTTTAACTAAACGGACAGTTTTGATTCAACTTTGTACACTTAATTATCGGCGGCAATAATGCAAAAAAAAACACGCTTTAACTAATAACAAAAATAATTAAGCGTGTTTTTTAGTTGGTATTTATAAATATGTTTTTTTAAATATATTAATTACATTTCCCGCAGCCGGAGGCCCCAAAAGAAAACTCAGATTTAAGTACTTAGAACTACATTTAATAGCTAAATTGAGACTTTTACACCCATGTCTGCACGATGCAGACCGGAGTTTAAGAATGAATTTATACATTTTAATAATTATAAAGACGTAAACTTGGATGCTAACTCAGGGAAATCGGACCCACATTCTATTCCCGTGCGAACGGCGTATTCATCAGTTTCGTATGAAGGCAGGGCCGTAACTTGTTAGTCATTATTTTTGTTAACGCAGTTTAATAATGATATTTTCTTTCTTTCCAACCTAGCAAATATTGGATCTACGGATAAATGTAAGAAGGTTCCAGAAAAGTATGCGAATATCCCGGAATTCAGTTGCGTCCTGGAAGCGGATGGTGTTGAGGTAAGTCATTTTAGTTTATTACTAGCTGTGCCCCGCGGTTTTACCCGCATTGCTCCGCTCCTGTTGGTCGTAGCGTGATGATATATAGCCTATAGCCTTCCTCGATAAATGGGCTATCTAACAACTTTTTTCATTTATAGTCTACTTACTAGCTTTCCGCCCCCGGCTTCGCCCGCTTTGTCTAAAACCTAATAAATTATATACTAAAACATTCCTCTTGTATCACTCTATCTATTAAAAAAAAAAACGCATCAAAATCCGTTGCGTAGTTTTAAAGATTTAAGCATACAAAGGGACATAGGGACAGAGATAGCGACTTTGTTTTATACTATGTAGTGATCATTCAAATATTTAAAAAGAAACTGTCCAATTGAAAGGAACCATCATTTGTTTATTATCAAAATGAAAATAATCTTATCTTACTAATATTATAAATGCGAAAGTTTGAGGATGTATGTGTGTGTGCATATGTTTGTTACTCTTTCACGCAAATACTACTGAACCGATTACAATGAAATTTAGCACACATATAGAGGGTAACTTAGATTAACACATAGGATAGTTTTTATCCCGGAAATCCCACGGGAACGGGAACTATGCAGGTTTTTCTTTGAAAACGCGGGCTGAAAGCTAGTTTTTTATATTTAAGACAATTTTTTTTATTACAGGTTGGCGGTGCATACGAAGCGATCGTAATTTCAAAAAGATCGGACTCGATAAGTGTAAAACTTAAAGGCACCAATGGGCCTATAGGACAAGGGACTGTATATCGTTGGCTTCCCGAAGTTGAGAATGGTATTTAAATTTCTGTAATTTCGTTTAAAAATATATGAATGAAATAAGATTAAGAGTTAGATATACTTTTAAACACATGTTTATATAAGCTTCACCTGTATGTTTGTGTGTTTGTAACTGACTCCTTTAGATTCGATTTTGATCCACTTTTTATGGAAAGATTTATAAACAAAAATCACTTATCACGAACAAGGATCACTGACAATATAATAATTTAATGAGTTTATCTTATTAAGGGCTGATTTTTCAATCCTTAGTTAAAACTTATTCATCGAATAACATATTAAACTACCATTTCAAAAATGTATTCTAATTGTCCGTATATGAAAGTTTACAGGTGACATTTTAAAATGTTCGTGTAATACTTTATTGGACGGATAAATTTTAACCAAGGATTGAAAAATCGACCCTAAATGTATTTTTTTATTTTTATTTTTAAGCTATATTTTATTGTACATAGTTTCAGCCCCACAGCCAATACAGAAACCAACACCGATACAAGAATTAAAAGTGCGAAACACTATACGCCCGGAGAAGGAAGAAATTAAACAACAAGAGAAAATAGTTCCTGTTGTTCCACCAAAGATCGATTTGGTGCCTAAGCAGTAAGTTTTTAACATAAGTGTAAGAAAAATATTAAAGAAAATCGTACAAGAGTCTGGAAGAAATCGCTATTTATCGATAAGTCCGCCGTTTGTTACAATGTATCCTAGATTTAGTCTCAATTTGTAATTTATTCAGAGCAATAAAGTATTAATAAAATAAGAGTCGGACACTTATTAATTAGTTTCTACACGCTTTTATTAGCTTCACCTGTATGTTTGTATGTAACCAACTCCTTACTCGATTTTGACTCACTTTAAACGGACAGATTTAATTCAAACTTTGTACACTTATCAAGGATCGGTGTCAATAATATTTCATGAATATTAAGCTTTAATTTTTTAAAACGAATCCTTCCTACTAATATGTATATGTGAGGATGTGTATGTGTGTGTTTGTTACTCTTTCACGCAAATACTACTGAACCTATTACAATGAAGCACACATACAGAGGGTAGCTTGGATTAACACATAGGATAGGTTAACCCACGGGAACGGGAATTATGCGGCTTTTTCTTTGAAAACGCGGACGGAAAGCTAGTTATACTTATAAATTAATTATATTTATCTTACAGATATCTAGTGGCTACTTTATCAGTAGGTGATACAGTGCTGTTATCAGTCGACTGTCCAACCAAGGATTGTATGACGAAACAGAGCGGACACGTTTGTGTGTCGCTGCATGACAGCGCTGAGAACAGTTATCAGTTACTGTGCGCTGACTACTGCGCTGAGTGTGACGCTGAGAACGCTGCGATAGTGTGAGTATAGGTGATAATTGAGTGTGTTAGTGTAAATCAACAGTTTTTAAAGTCTCTTGTTTAAATATCGATCCATTCCACATTACTTTAATGTCGGAAAACTGCTATTTTTAACATATTTTAATGTATTCCCATTCCGAACTCAGATTACCTTTTTTCGAAGTTTTTAAAATCTTGTATGTTTTAATTATTTATTTATATATTCTTGTATGTTTGTATGTATGCGACTTCGGATTTGGATACATACAAACAGACTCGATTTTGACTCAATTTAACTGACATATTTAATTCAAACCTACACTTATAAAAAAGATTTTAATCATATATATTATTAAACATGCCTTTGACCATTTCCCATATAATTTTCAGACCGAAACCCGGCGATCTGTTCTCATACCGTAACCCAGAAGACGGCGGTTGGTATCGCGCGAGGAGACTCAACGATACAAGCGCGGCGCTCATTGATAGCAGTAAATTGGCTAATATAGGCGATAAAGACGTTTGTAAGCAAGTGCCCGAGAGATATAGGGATATAGCCGAGTTCTGCTGTGTGCTAGAGGCGGACTGTGTTAAGGTAAGCCAAAAAACTAACAAAAAAGGGGGAAAAAGTCGAAAAAAAAATGGTTGTTTGTAAAATAAGTTTACGATCGAGATGTTTACGTGATAACGTCTTATTGGTGGCAGCGCTCGAGATGAGACGGGAGATCGGTCCGTCTCTCTCTCGTTATACCTGCGATCGCGCTCGTGAGGTTTTGGTGTGACACAAGTTTCTGAACATGTCACCCGACTAAAACGATTTTAAAAACGTTATCACGTTAAAAAAAACATTTTTTTTTTCAAAAAAAATAGTGTAGTTTGTTGGGTTAGTGTTAAAATGTGTACAAAAATGGTTTATTTATCTAAAAGTAAGTTAGTTGGTTAGTTAGGTTAGTAGGTTGGTGGAACGTATAAGACATAGCTATCTATGGCGATAGGGACGTATGTTGTGCCGAAAATAGTTCAATTAGTGTTAAATAGGTGGTCAAAAAATATAAAAAACAAATTATTTGTTGGAATTGTGATAAACCTTTTTTTTTAATCATACGTTCTGTGATTTATTAGCGAAAGAGTCATTTCAAAAATAGCACTTGAAATTTTTATTACTTACACTAGTGGTCCGCCTCGGCTTCGCCCGTGGTACCTACATGTTTAAACTATCCTATCTCTCAAGTTGGATCGAACTGCACATGGTGTGCGAATTTTATTATAATCGGTTAAGTGGTTTAGGAGTCCATTGAGGACAAACATTGTGACACGAGATTTATATATATTAAGATATTTCTTCACTAAAATTAACCTCCTTTACAGCTAGGAGAAAGTTACCAAGCGACGATAGTATCAAAACAGTCGGATTCCATACAAGTGAAGTTGCATAACGTCGGATCCGATATCGTAGCCGGAACCGGGACGATAACAAGATGGCTGCCAGAAGTGCAAGTGCCAAGTGTTACAGCTGGTGTGTATAAATAGAAATAGATATTTAGGAGACCTGACGAGCTCCTGCCTTTATCGTTGCAGAGTGTGCGCGGCGGGGGCTGCGCACATTCAATAGGCAACGCGAGGAGGGTGACAGACTGTTGTGGCTGCAGTCTGTTGCAGTGATAGGCATGCGCGTAGGGTAGTCGCGACTACATACGAGTGGATTGCCAATGGCAGGCACGCGAGGGGTACCGTGAGCGTTCCTACCGGAGATCCCGGGAGTAGGAGTCTGACATAACCGTGCTGCTGCCCCCGAAGCAGTCGGTATTCATGATGAATTTCCTCACGTTAAAAAAAAAAAAAAAAAAATGGTGTGTATAAATACTCAAAATGCGTTGCGTAGTTTTAAAGATTTAAGTTTTAATACACAGGGACAGAGAAAGCGACTTTGTTTTATACGTATTGTAGAGCCATTTTAATAGGCAACATTTGACAGTTCAACAAAATTCAACAACGTAACCTAGTAACGACGACATAGAATAACATGATATTTCTTTCTGTTAGATCTGCACATTTGCTTAACTTTTTTCAATAACGATTACATATTTATAATAATAATGACCGATACAAGTAATTTTAAGATTTCATTTTACTGATGAACCATTCTTAACATAATAAACAATTTCTGAATTGAAGAACTGACGTCGCTACAATTTTGTGTCAATAAACCTTTTTTCTTTTTAAATACCAGAGATGTTACTCTAAAAATCGAGATCTGACATCTAGAATCGAATGCATTGACTTGTGAACAAAAATCATCATAAATTAATAAATTCGATTTACAAATGTTTCAAATCCGTATCGATTAATTCACTTTAATCGATGTTTTTAAGCAGGTTACCTCTCTTGGAAGATAAAATTGATAGACGTCAAATGTTGCCTATTAAATTGGCTCGACTATAGTGATATTATGTACGTTTATCAGCCATCTGGTTTCCATAACACAAGCGAAAGCTTAGTATGGGATCAGATCGTGCCGTGTGTGAAAATTGTCCTGAAATATTTATTTATTTGTCTATTATAATGGTCTTCTCTGAAAATCAGTGCAGCAATATATTTTAATTAATGTTTGCTGCTTTGCTGACAGGGAGTCCTTTTTCCAACCATCGCTATCTTTTTTTTTTGTTAGATTAAGATTTATAATTTTTTTACATGGGAGCAAATAAAACGCTTTCTATTTCTATTTTCCAGTATCTACAACAATACCGCAAGTATCTCGTGCGTGTGTTACCGCAAACACTCGTGTGCTACTCGTGGACGCTACTGCACTAGATTGTATATACATCAGAGTGGCCGATAGTAGCACTACTGTTAGATATAATGCTGCGTTGCAAGATGCTCTACTTTTTGGCAGAAATGGTATGTATTTATAATCAATATATCCTTAGTTTTTAAGCTATTGCATAGCTTCTATCGCGGGCCTTGAGCGCGGGGACCGAATCCAGAAATTCCGTAACGAAAAAACCTCACGCTCCCCACTCCGACGAGCGCGGAGGTGTGGCTTGAAGGCATAGCATGCAATAGCTTTACAGTCCCCGAGTGACACACGTCTTTTTTTTGTGATATTTGTATATTTTTTCGTTTGATTGCTTTTTGCTATGTTAATAATTAATATACAGTTACATATTTTGTAATTAAATTGTAATACTGACATTATTAAAAAGAGCAACTATGAGGAGTTTCTTGCCTGTTCTTCTCCATAGATACTGCTTTCCGAATCGGTGATAAATGTAAAAAATATGTATTGACGTTTCAAAAGTGCTTCTCGAAGAAGTCTAATTGAATAAATAAATGTTTGAGTTTGAGTTTGCTTTTTTGCCTGCTTCGCCCGGGTTGATGTTAATTTAGTAAAATATCATTAAAATCAGCGATAATGCCGAAAAAAGTTCGATCAAAAGGCAAGATTCGAACCCGCGTCTTTTTGCCATACCGGATTAACGCCTAGCCTCGGCATCTTGCTATTGTTTAAAACTTAAAGTAAAAATTAAAGTACATATAATATTATTTTTACTTTCACAGCGAAACCTCTGAACCAACCGCCGAATAAAGGACAAGTTGTGATCAGCAAGTTCACAGACGGCAACCACTATAGGGCACTTGTTAAACGTACGAGCGTGAAACAGAATAAATATCTACTCGAGTATATTGAGTATGGTGAGTTTTTCATTAAAAGTTTAATTAACTAGCTGTGCCACGCGGTTTTACCCGAATTGCTCCGCTCCTGTTGGTGTTAGCGTGATTATATAATATAGCCTTGCTTGATAAATGGGCTATCTAACACCGAAAGAATTTTTCAAATCTGACCCGTAGTTCCTGAGATAAGCGCGTTCAAACAAACAAACAAACTTTTCAGCTATATAATATTAGTATAGATATAGTATGAATATATTTTATAACTAGCTGTCCGCCCCGGCTTCGCCCGTGGTACCTACATGTTTAAACTATCCTATCTCTCAAGTTGGATCGAACTGCACATGGTGTGCGAATTTTATTATAATCGGTTAAGTGGTTTAGGAGTCCATTGAGGACAAACATTGTGACACGAGATTTATTTATATTAAGATAAGATATGCCATGAATAATAAACTATATTGTATATATATAGTATGAATATATTTTATTAAACATATAAGAAACTAATTAAATATACACAAAAACTATTATTAATAATTAATTTATTACAGGTAACACAGAAATAGCACAACTCGAGAATCTATACCCGTGCCCCCCAGAATTAGATCTCGACCAAATGCCAACAGTTGTTTCTTTGGTTAAAGTTAAAGCGGACAATCTGACTTTGTCCGTTCAAGCCAGGGAGTATTTGGAGAAACTGAGGGATGCTGAGATTGAGCTGGTTTTGGTGAGATTTTAGTTAAAAGTAATGTAAACGTGTGTGTGTATATGTTGCAATTTTGGCTAAATCAGTCATACGTTTTTGACTGTGACATATTACATAACATTACATTACATTTATTTTACGGTCTTCGCGTGGATGGTTTATTTCTCCATTTTGAGTAACTCTGACAATGACATCTTATAAAATAAAATGTTGTCTCATATTTGGGTTTGGTATCGATCCAGTAACATTAATTTTTTCAATATTTTCAACGAACACAATTGACCCTTCTACAGATTTTTTATATGTATAGATAAACTGAAAAAAAAATCTTATTGATTATATAAATTATTTTATATTCAGAAAGATCCTAACCGACTATAGTGAACAAGCAGTTTGTCATTTATAATCTCAATAATTTCATTAATTCTTTATTTCTCCAATTAGAAAGTTTAATTTTACTTTTTTAATTATTTCTCTCACATAAAGTTTGTCGTTGTTAAGAATATACGTGTTATCAATTACATATAGGCAAATAAAAAGTTTATTTTTTCTATAAAAAGTATTACCTTTTTCAGTAAAGAAGAATTTTATAATATATATCTTTCTGTAAAGAAGAATTTTATAATATATTGCGATATCTTTATTATTTTTTCCCAACATTTCAGACATTACCAGACGGTGCTAAAACCGCGCCAAGCGGTAGCGAAGTAATACTAACAGTTGAAAAGAACAATGATTGTGTTAATAAAAAATTAATTGAATTGTGCACGCCAGGTTGGAAGAAAATGGCCGACAGTGGGGTGGATGTCGTTGGTAAGTTGTAACACTAGCTGTCCCACGTGGTTTCGCTTGCGTTGTTAAAGTTAAAGATAACCACAATGGAACCATTGTGGTTATCTATTGTCTGTATACAGTGTGGAAATTTTCGATGGGCACTGGAGGGAAAGTGTTTGACAAATTTCCACACTGTATATATCAAACTAGCTGCTCCGCGCGGTTTCACCCCCGTGGCTCCACTCCTGTTGCCCGTAGCGTGATGAAATATAGCCTATAACCTTCCTCGATAAATGGGCTATCTAACACCGAAAGAATTTTTCAAATTGGACCAGTAGTTCCCGAGATTAGTGCGTTCAAACAAACAAACAAACTCTTCAGCTTTATAATATTAGTATAGATTACAAAAATTTGTTCCCGAGGAGGAAGCGTCACATGCGAAAAGTAGGGAATGTTATTTTAGGACAATGTCTATAATAGTTTGACGATGAAAGCTCCGCCATATCCTAAAAAGTAGTAACGTCTTTGGGTAGACTTGACCCGTATGGATTATGGTTCACTAAAGATATGCTTAGATCTATTTGACGACGCGGTTGGCGCAGTGGTAAAGTAACTGCCTACTGAGCCGACGGTCCCGGGTTCGATCCCCGGTCGGGGCAAATATTGTGTGATGAACTCAATTATTTGTTCTTGGGTCTGGGTATTATTATCTATATATGTATTTATTAAATATTATATTTATCGTCGCCTAGTACCCACAACACAAGCCTTAAGTGAGCTTACTGTGGGACTAGGTCGATTTGTGTAATAATGTACTATAATATTTATTTATTTATTATCAAATAAACGTCTCATTCCAAACTCAAACATTTATTTATTCAATTAAACTTCTTATAGAAGCACTTTTGAATCGTCAATATTTTAAACATTTACCCCCGATTCCCACGGGAATTTCATTTGATCACGAATTGCGGTCATAATTGTATTCTCTTTATTTGGGATGACAAACAGTAGATCAGATGAATACGAAATATTATCTATATATGTATATATATAAATGAATCGAAAAATGTGTTGGTAAGCGTATAACTCGAGAACGGCTGAACCGATTTCGTTTATTATTTTTTTATATATTCCTTGAAGTACGAAGGATGATTCTTATGGAGAACAGGCGAAGCCGGAGCGGACCGCTAGTCTACAATAAAACTTAATCTATATACGGGTGTAAATGCGTAACCAATAACATTATAAACGGCTCAGATTTATAAATTTTTATGCGTGCGTTTATTTTTATATTATTTATTTTCAGATCTCGAACCGCTCATGTTCACCGAGCTAGATGTAGTAGAGTTACCGAAAGGAGATCTAACACTAAAAGTACTGGATCACAGTACGATAGAGGGCGGTGTGATATCCGGCTGTCCCGCTGATTGTCAGCATGCTGTACACGTGCTGACTGCGCTGAACAAACAGGTAAGAGAAAGAAAGAAAAATATTTCATCCGATACACAAAAATAAAAAAGACGTGTGTCACTCGGGGACTGCCGCGGTAAAGCTATTGCATGCTATGCCTTCAAGCCACACCTCCGCGCCCGTCCCCGTGGGGAGCGTGAGGTTTTTTCGTTACGAAATTTCTGGATTCGGTCCCCGCGCTCAAGGCCCGCGATATAAACTATGCAATAGCTTAAAAATAAAAAGAAAAATTAACAAAGTACATTACGATTCAAACTTATTTATGTGTGTTGGATGTTTTCAATTTAATTTATTTTTACAGATTGCTGATTATTGCAACAGTGATTTATGCAAGGAGCCATATTTACCGAAACCAGAAGAACTGTGCATAGCTCGAACATCTCCTAGTAAGTAATTATTTCAAACTCAAAACTCAAACATTTATTTATTCAATTAGACTTCTTCTAGAAGCACTTTTGAAACGTACATATTTTTAACATTTACCACCGATTCGGAAAGCAGTATCTACGGAGAAGAATCGGCAAGAAACTCCATAGTTGCTCTTTTAAAATCATGATCAATCAAATGTTACACTAAATTTTTAACACTTATAGCTGTTATTAGCTTCACCTGTATGTAACCGACTCCTTTACACTCGATTTTGACTTTAAACGGACGGATTTGAATCAAACTTTGTACACTTATCAAGGATCGGTGACAATACAACAGTTTGATGAATTTAAACGTGTTTTATTTTTTTTTAATATTTTTGAAGTGAAACTTCTTTATGGGGGTTGTAAAAAAATTTGGTGTAACATTTTGTTCGTTACCTAGTATAAATAATTTTGTTGATTATAATGAGCACTTTTTCTGTAATGGGTATAAAATGTTAAACTCGCGTCAGGACACGTGACCTGATCGAAAAAGCGTAAGACGGATACCATTCCAAAATATCAAACATGCTCAACGTTAATAATCAAGTTTTCACTTCTGCCGGCACTCCCGGAGTGTAACCCGACTTTTTTTTATTTCGTTACGCGTGACATTTTTCCGTTACGCGCCATCTTTTTCTTATCCCTACCACGCGTGATTCGACTTATTTCTGTAAAGTTCCATACCTATATTTTTTTTTTTTGCTTTTTCCAGACGGACCCTGGTCCCGAGCTGTACTAATAGAGCAATGTCAAGGGGCAGGCGGGCAATTAGCTCAAGTGTGCTTTGTAGACACGGGGGCAGTTTGTGATGTGCCCGTGGGGGAAATACGGAAGATATTGCCCGAGTTTGTGAAGGGACTGCCGGCTTTAGCCTCCTTACTGCAAATACGAGGTAATGTATTGTAAAAAATTGTCCTTTTGTCAAAGAAAAATGATATATACGCGATCAAAAAGTCATACTATAAACATAGTATAAAACAAAGTCGCGTTCTCTATCCCTATATTATATGTGTTCGCAACGGATGTTGATGTGGTTTTATTTATCATAGAGTGATTCCAGAGGAAGGTTTTAGACTAAAACCTTTAGTACATCATATGTTAAATTTTCGACAACGCGGGCGAAGCCACAGCACACGTCAGAAGTGAAACTTACAAAGATACCAAAATCGTCGCCTTACTCCATGACGTGACGGTATTCCTATGAAACGACCTTCAAATTTTATTCTCATCGCGCCTAACTAAGTTTCACTGCAACAAATAATTAATAACATTTAAAATTTTACAGGTTTCCCACAAAACCCTACACCCGCGATGCTACAAAAAGCCATACACTACCTACATCTAGATAGCAACGGGCATGGCGTTTTGAAACTAAAGAATTGTATGAAGACAGACGAAGAAGTGTATGAAGCTAATGCCCCAGAGCTTTTGGCGGCTATGGGGGTTTAAACGAGATAATAATGAGAAATTTGTAAAAAAAAAACTTTTTTTTTGTCAACATATTGTTTATGCCTTAATTTTTTGTCAAAATATTGTTTATAGGTACCTTAGAAATATGTACACTGCATTTTGTCAATATATTAGTTTATACCTTAAGTAAGTAGTGGTATATATTAAAGAAAAGGGAGGAAAATGAGTAAATAAGGACATTTTTATACACTGGAAGATATAGTAGGAAAAAAATCATTATTTTTGGCAAAAAATTGTTTATATCAGAAAAATAATACAAAGGCCTTTGCGTATTTTTTTATTATTAACTTGAATACATTTGAATTATTTTGGTTTTATGGCATTAAAATGATTAAGAAATAATAATTTTTAAGAATAGAGTTGGTCAGGCGTTTTTCCGGATTGGCGGAAAGACGCGGGTTTGAATCCCGCTGAGGGATCGAATTTCTATTTTTTTTTTTATTTATATTGACTAAGTGTCTGTTGTAGTTTTTTTTTTATATCAGAGTAGCTTTTTTTTTGTTGTAAAGCGTAAGATTGTCTTATTTTTTTAAGGATTTGAAAATCCTTGAAGAATAAAGCGTTTAATAATACTTGTAAGTGCATATAGATTGTAAGTACTTAGTACATAAGTAATTTTGTTTCTTCTAAAGTCCGGACGCGAACTAGGAAGAATTTCGTACATTAACCTGTTATTACCTGTCTCTGTCACTCCCGCGTAAATATAATGTGTCTTGCTCGCACAGGTGCAATGACCGCCATCTTCAGGGATTGTAAACCTTTAACCTGAGAGCGTAAGGTTTGTTCTTGATTGCATGTGGTTTTTTTATTGACCTTGAGTCACGACAAAACGTATCGTATAATATATCGTGGTTATTGAAAAAATTAAAATGTAACTAATAATTATTGTAAATGAATAAAGGACATTTATTTAATAAGTTAGTAAAAAACATTTTCTCCTCTAAATATTTCATGTAAACTGCACTTAGTTCAAAAATGTTTGTGACCACTGTCAGTAGGTAAAGAGTTCATTGTACGAAATTCTTTCTGCTCCGCGACTCGACTTTAGTGTTTTTTTTTTTGACTGTCAGTTTCACTCTTATTGATAATGTTCCTGATTGCCTATCTAATACTATTTGACTAATATTTTCATACATTATGTGTAATTAACTGACAGATAGCTAAACAGGACATATCTAGAAGTTGTGAAATAGGCTGTTAATAATTTTTAGTGTAAGTACTTGCGACATAATTGTAAGCACGATTTTTTAGTTTTAAGACTTTGCGCTTTTTGTTATTGATTGTTTTATTATAAACTAGTTATTATAAAAACGGGACATAATGACTCTAAACTTTGTACCAGTGCAAAGAAATCTATACTAATATTATAAAGAGGAAAGGTTTTTATGTATATATGTATGGTTTTCACGCATAAACTACTGGACCGATTTTGATGACAGATAATTAAATTAAAATCTTTAGACCCTGAGATAGAACATAGGCTACCTTTTATTGCGAAATATGTACCACGGGCGAAGCCGGGGCGGACCGCTAGTATAAAATAAAATTACGTGTGTCACTCTCGACTGCCGCGGTTGCGCTATTGCATAGTATCGCATCGCTGTGCCCACTGGAGTGGGGGGCGTTAGGTTTTTTCGTAACGGAATTTTTACATACGGTCGCCGCGCTCAAAGTATGAGATAAAAGCTATGCAATAGCTTAAAAATATAAAATTTTGACATAAATTTTTGAATATTTCTCTATAGATTATTCTCTCAAATATTACGAACAGTTTGGTATTTTCTTGTGATCAATTTAACGCGAGTATAATTTAGAAATTAAACGCTTTTTAACCGATTTTAAACGCGATTTAAACATTACTAGCTTTCCGCCCGCATTTTTAAAGAAAAACCCGCATAGTTCTCGTTCCCGTGGGATTTCCAGGATAAAACTTATCTTATGTGTTAATCCAAGTTACCCTCTAGCTGTGTGCTAAATTTCATAGTAATCGGTTCATTAGTATTTGCGTGAAAGAGTAACAAACATACACATCCATCCTCACAAGCTTTCGCCTTTATAATATTAGTAGGAATAGAATGGACTTGCAGGGATTTGATAGAACTCAGTTTTGGGACGTATTCAGGGTTGAAAAAGTTATGGGTCATTTTAACCACCAGGTGACCTATCGACACAGATGCCGTGCAAAATCAAATGACCAAATTTACCCCGGCAATTGTCAGAGAATAAAAATAAATTCCGACTTTGTGGACCACCATTTTTGTATGTGTCATACTATTTCAATACTGCTTTTAATCCATTATTCCGCAACGCCGTACAAAAATCCTGGAGACAAGGGGAAAAAATCTATACCTGTACTTTAGAATTCTCATTTGCACTCAGTTGGACAGCTTACAAGTGACGGCATAGTGCTGAATCTTATTATTTTATGCTCTTATATCGTTCTAGATAAGTCACCTGGTGGTTCAAATGACCCATAACTTTTTCAACATGGGCCTGTTGTCTATTGGATATGGGAGATAGTTCCTTGCGTTGTTATTATTGGACATTTAAATAAAACATTTAACTTAAAAGATACAAAATTTATTAAGTACCTATAAAATGTTGAAAAGCGAGTGAAATCTCTATATAATATATAAAAATGAATGGTTATTTCCCTTGGTCACGGCATCACGCGTGAACGGGTGGACCGATTTCGATAATAATTTTTTTTTTTTTAATATTCCCTAAAATACGAGGATGGTTCTTGATGGTTATGATGGTTGATATTATACAAAATACAAAACCTCCTTCATTATATACTCTGGTAAATTATTTACTCGCTCATTATCTTCTGCATTTTGTGTGGGGTAAAAAATATTTTTGTAATATGACCTCGACCTCGAGGTCACGAATATTTTCCCACTGTTCTCAAAAATGCTTCAATAAAAGATTTTTGACATCCTGCAACTTCTCTGGTTTCACAGAATATCCAGATGCAAAAACACTTGGAAATACATCGGTAATTTTTCTTCCTCTCTTGAAGACTGAGAGATTTTGGACCAAATCGTTCCTATAAGAAATTTCCCCTCTTACTGTAATTTTTGCGGCGACTGAACGAGTCGCAATAATTCTCTTGCACTTACATATTTGGAAATGCATAGTTTCAAATTTTCAAGGCGTTGAGTTTTCCAGTCTACGACAGGAATATCGGCTCCCAATTTATATATGGAGTCATGATATGCTATAATATCAATGTACTCTTTCGGCTGAACAATGCATTCTTTCTTTTGTATAGCTCGCTCGGTCCAGATAATTATTATCTGGACGTTTTTAACACAATACAACGAGCGTGGTCACAGGAGACTATAATGGAAACTCCATAGTTGCTCTTTGACACAACATTCGATCTTTAAAAACAGCACACGATAAGACGTCAAATTTAAGTAAAAGTGGCTAATTAGCAACATTTCGACGTGCTACACTCGGAGTAATCTATCTTACACTTTTTACCCATAATATCATAGTTTCCGCGTAAAAATTCTTTCCATATCACTAAAAAATTACACATTTTAACGTTAAACTAGTAGAAATATTAATTCACTTTCATAGTTTAACCGACTTCAAAAAAGTTAGGTTCTGTGATGTTGAGAACTTTCCAATTTCTTAAGGCATTGAGTGAATAATATTTTTCGCACCTTAATGCTATTTCGTCATTTCCCTTTTTCAATACATTTAAATATCAATATTTTGCCTCTTTTTCAAAAATACGTGTTTCTAATCAGACATGTATTGATGTGAGTAAACTTTTTCCAGAAGCTTTTTGCGTTATAATACACCGATCATATTTTGGTTTTATGCCATTCAAATGTTTTGTAAATATAAATTTTTAATAGGCCATCCACACGTCTGCCGAACAACGTGGCAAACAACGAACACATAGGGACAGCACTATACGAAGAAAGGAGATGTACTTATTTCCTTCTCGCTTCGCTGTATAGCGCCGTCCCTATGTGTTCGTTGTTTGTCGTGTTGTTCGGCAGACGTGTGGATGGTCTATAAAGAATAGAATATTACGTGTGGCCGAGTTGGTCAAGGCGTATTGGCGGAAGATGCGGGTTCGAATCCTGCTGAGTGATCGAATAAATCGGAAAAGTACGTAAGTTTCAACTTTTGCAAGCACTCCTTGTGCTTATGAAATTTTCACTCAACATAAACTACTTGAATATCTCAATATATACGCAACACGATTTTTTTTTACCAAATAAACAATCCTTTGTTTTTTTCTAATTCATGTTGTAAAAATTTAATTAACGTTGCAGATTTTATGAAGTGACGATATTAATTTTAAAAAAAATGTCACTTTCCCGCCAAATGATATATTTTTTTACACGTAGGTACATAGATGGACGTTTGGCCCCAGTCCAAACAGTGAAATATGTTTTCAAATGTTGTTTTTTTTTAATAAATTTCCCTTTATATTTGCCGGATTGTTGCCGATTTGGAATAATAAATAAGACGGTTTTTTTAAGTTACGTTTCAAATAAAATTTCTGTATCTTACAAGTACTGTAACATTGTATGTAACGGTGCATTTGCATCAAACGAACATAGAGCTAGAGCAAGAGCATTATTTCGTGATCTTTTAGTGTAAACAAAACTCGTATTCGTGTTGTTCAGTATAAGAACATTGCATAGAATCTTTTCGAACGCACTAAGATCAACGAAATAATGCTCTATGCCTGTTTACACTAAAATAATTTGACATAGTGGGGTTAGAATTAGCATTCGCTCGTTTGATGTTAATGCACCGTTATAGAAATACAAGTAGGTACATAATAATAACATTTTCAAAAGAAATTTTATACTTGCATTTCCGTGTCTAATGGCATGTTTGCATTTTTTCCAATAACTTTGGATTTTTAATGTCAATATTTGTCGTACAATTTGTACAATTCTTACACATGTATATATACATTAATGCTACGGCCACACTACCTTACCGCCTATCGGGCTGTTTTCTAAGTATTTTGTTTTTGCGTTTATAATATTACATTTAAAATTGTTATTGACATATAATATTATACCACCGCCTTTTCTATAGTTACGAAGAGCTTTGTACATTCGGTAACCGCTTATTTCATATAATACACTATTATTTTCTGATACATTAGCCTCTGTTAGAATTACAATATCAATGCATTTGTTTGATTTACTTAAAAATTATGGTTACCGCAATAATTATGGCATTAAATTACCGTCTAAAACTGCATGAACTGGTGTGGTTACACTAGTGTTTACCTAGATATATCGTTAATTATAGGCATTTACCGCAGCAAAAAAAATATCACTTTTTTCAAGATGGAGGTTGAAGCTGCAGCGGTGTTGTGTTTTATGAGTGCTAACTACATATTTTTACATGAATCTTTTAAATTTCAAAAAAAGCTGAATGATTTTTTATATTTATTTAGATGGTTTCTGTAATAATTCATCAAGGATTCTTTTTTCTTTTTCAAATCATCTATTGTACTTGGAAATGATAAATTTTGTTTGATCCGACGCCACGCATCATTGTGTACACTGCGATTTTTATAGTTCTTCTGTCGGGTATCCCAAAGAGACGGTTCGGATTGGAATAATTCTAAAAACTCGAGCGCTTTTTCATTTGACCACTCCATGTCGGTCGATACGTGCGTTGCCGGCGAGCTCATATTGCACACTGGACAAACGGTAGTGTGGCTGCAAACGCAATAACTACCGCGGTAATCTTCTATGATGTGGGAAAGAATACCGCCGCCGAAGCTATTGTTTACCGCCATTTGTCATATTGATTGGCATTGTAGAATTATGGCCATAAGTCGTGGTTACACCTAGGTGTTGTCAAAGTTGTGGCAATAATTTTTTCAATTGGCATATCACGGTAGTGTGGCCGTAGCATAAAGGCCTATTCAGATTAGAGCACTATATCGGATACCGCCGTGGTCGGTATGTAATCCTAGTATACCGGTCGGTACGGATTCTCTATAATATACTATATAAGAGATTTAATCGAGTGCTATCGGGATACTGCTAGTTGCTACCCACGGCGGTATATAATACCGCTCTAATCTAAATAGGCCTTAAGAGCTACCGCGCAAGAGCAACTTTTGTCTCCGCAACTATTTAGTCTCTCCCATCAACTCTATGGGGAGTTGCGTCGCTACGTGCGTGCACTTTCTTACTAGCCCATAGAGTTGATGGGAGAGACTAAATAGTGAAGGAAAGAAAAGATGCTCTTGCGCGCTAGCTCTAAATAAGTATGTTCTTGATTATTTCCTCGCATTTCATTGCTGTAAAAAATACATAATAATATCTGATTGTATTCAGATAAATATCAAAGAAGTACTATTATTTTCTATTTTTGCTTATTCAGAACATAAGTTTGTTTTATCCATAGAAATCTAAATAACAAGACACTAGAAGTCGTAAGCGTGCGTGACCTTGTCGCCACTCAGGTGATTTGCACAACACCAGTGCATTCGTCACTGTTCAGTTGCTCTGGAGACGTATGAGTGTATACATGGTGTGTTTCAGCAATTCCCATTGCGGAAATTCTTCCACAAGTTGTAATTATACTTATAAAGGAATAATATTTCATCGGAAAATATTTTTTTTTAGAAATAATGCCGTTTTTCCTTAAAATTATAGAATATTTACAAGTATTACGAGCGTCACCATAGTAATCGAAATAACAATGAATGACACAGTCGACCATTCTTATTATCACGTTTGTTCGTATTGGAGCAAAGTCTCATATACTTAGGGATGTTATTCTAAAATAAACCGTAAATTCGTGCGTTAGGATACATATTAAAAAGCTTAATTTAATAGATAAGTTAGTTTTCACTAAAATCAAGCTGTCCAATAAAAGGCATAGTTTACTTGTGTGTACTGTTTAGCTTTCGGTTTGAATGTGTTGATTTTGGCGACAGCGGTTTTCATACGAATTATGACATTTTAGCACTTCTATGTGTCTTGTTATTTAGATTTCTATGGTTTTATCATTAAGTATTTCCTACCTTGAAAGTTTTTAAAGTATGTAAGATTTTTTTTTACATCGAAACATGTTGTTTTTTTATACTTAACCGATATGTGCATTATAGTGTTATAAATGTGAATGTTTCAGTGAAATAAAGATACAAAATAAAGAAGTGTGTTTTATTTTATTAAATCCTTATTATATTTCTGTTGGGCAAAAGTAAGCGCTCGCCTGGGTGGTCTTTTTTTCTGAGTTTATTTAGTTTTTAAAGATTTCATAATCCAAGGGGAGATGGATAATAATCTATACCAATAATAAAACTGTAAATAACCGCTTCTTGCTAAATGCATATGAATACACGGTACTTGCTACCGTGTATATCAAAACAGTAATTTTTACAATTTTTATTTGTTCCGGCTAATCTCTGGAACAGCTAGAACAATTTTGAAAGAACTTTCACTGACAGATAGATGATGTTATAAGGAGTGACATTATGACAAAGGTCTTAAGCTATTTTTCATTCTGATACATATTACCAAAGGATAAATTGGAAAACACAAATACGCGGGTGAAACCGCGGGTCGCAGCCAGTATAATTTAAATTCCTTTAGTCATTCTTTGTAATAAATTTAAAAAATGCAATAATTAAAGCAGTTACAGAGTAGGTACTTAAGCTAATTGTCCGTATTTAAGCAAAAAGGAACCACCCAACAAAAACGCACTTCTGAGATATCAAAGGATTTACAAAAACATTTGCAGCTCTGTCAGATGAAGTAAAATTAAAATTTATTTTATTTAAATTGTTTGATAAATTACTTATTTAAGTATGTGTATATAAATTTGCTCTGAATATTCTTAAACTTTCTAGATAATTAAGAAAATATGCATGTGGTTCCTTTTAACATTTATCAATTGATAGGTTTTCTCTTATACAAAAAGGAACCACATCCCAGGGATTTAATGATATAAATGAAACTATATATTTATAATATCGTAATTAAAGCTTTAATTAATAAAATATATAAAATAATACATATATAGGACGTTTATTCGACGTTATCATCAAATTGGATTTCGAAATCCACCGTGTCTAGTCCATCTATGTGGTCTTCTATTGCATCATCACTAATGAGACCGTTATAAAAACTGTGCATCTTGTGGAATGAGATGTAATATGGACTGAATATCGCTAGAAGGTGAAGAAAGCTTCTCCAGAGGCAGCGACGTATAAGGTTCTTCGTTATCTTCTGTAATAAAAAGAAAAAAGCTTTAAATCAAAACAATAAAGCCGCGTGGCTTTTATACGTAGGTAGTTATATGGCGACAGCAAAATATTATTAGTTCTTATAAAGCCGTGTCCCTACTAGACGACTAAGTATGTTGTATGTACATGCGCCATGTACAAAAAACTGGCTAAGTGCGAGTCGAACTCGCGCAACGAAGAGTTCCGTACCATTATCTATAAAAACGGCAAAAAAATCACGGCTTATTGTATGGGAGCTTCTTAAATATTTATTAAGCTATTGCATAGCTTCTATCGCGGGCCTTGAGCGCGGGGACCGAATCGAGAAATTCCGTAACGAAAAAACCTCACTCCGACGGGCTCGGAGGTGTGGCTTGAAGGCATGCTATGCAATAGCTTTACCGCGGCAGTCCCCGAGTGCCACACATCTTTTTTTATTCTGTTTTTTAGTATTTGTTGTAACAGCGGCATCAGAAATACATCTGAACGTATTTTACCAAAATAGTAGGTAGGTACCTAGATCATCGACAGTTATTTTTAAAACAGGGTTTAGACTTTAGTAGTTTCATCTCACAATGACAGATGAATCGTAACAAAATGACTCTTAATTCGACTCGCCTTCGTGAACAACGACGTTGTCGTTAAAATACGTAAATCCACAGAGGATTCCTCTTGTACTTACTTAATGAACTATCTTCTTAAAATCACACCACAATCGGGAATGAATCAAAAGTGGATAAAGCGTACCTGCATCTCAGATTCAATAAGTACTTAAATGCATTAAATAAAACTACTTACCCGTTGTATCTTCATTATTATCTTCGGTGTTCGTCTCCAATGCTTTTCTTACCCATTGCTTGCTTATTTATTTATTACTAAACATTTTCACATTTAATTTTAAAGGTAATTAACAAAAACAATAGAACTTACTTCGCGGAGGAAAAAAACACCGTCACGTATTCGAACTACTTCGCTGAATGTCACCTATATTGACATATGTTCGACGTTTTACTTAAAAACTTTGAGCTATTAAAGTAATGAAAATACGTTGTTTAAAGATGAGAAGCATTGTAACAAGTCAAGGCATTTGGTTCCATATAGCGATGATGGCTTTCAGGATATTTTACAATATTTATTTATGCATAATAGAACCGAATGCTTGTGGTTTTATTTTGCAATAAAAAATTACAATTAAATTATGTATTTATTTTACGCATAACCATACCACAGAAACCTGGTTCCATTTTGTGTATTAAAAATAATTGTTATTAATAGAAATATGTGTAATGTATAATGGTACCAAGTAGGTGTGGATCTGTTTTGTATAAAATGACATGATAGTAATTTCGTTTATTTGTTTGAACAAAGCAGTCCCGTGGTGCTGTGGTTCGGTTTTGCTTAATATGTAATTATTCGTTGTTGCTGGTGGTTCCTTTCTGCTTTTAGTATACCTTGTTTCCAACGTAAAAATCATGTGGTTCTTGTTTGTATAAGAATTTAGACCACTTTTGGATGAGTATTCTTCAATAAAAGCAAAAAACGAAATTTGTCGAGTGGTTCCATTTTGCATAAATACGGACAATTTGAAATAAAATGTTTCCTAAACTAAAAATCTTTACCAATTTACTTAGTGACATATCACACTAGCGGATTGCGAGCGGTTTCAAAGCGGAGCGGGTGCGCAACGAATACGTTGCGGTTGCGCAGCGAATTCGTTGCGGACGCGTGGCAGATGCGCAACGTTTACGTCGCAGTCATGTACACTCATTAACAAAATGGAATCCGTGCTGGTTGTTACTTATAACTTGTGATAGTATAATAATTATGAGATCATTATTTTTTACGAGTTTCATAACATGTTAATGTTTAGGGTATTGTTTTATCTATTAAATCTTGGTCGAAATGCAATCAGATAACTTAATTGCTCATTAAGAAAGTTCATTAGTGAAATAAATGTTAAAGCTCCTTAACTAAAACAGGGCTATCTTATTATTAGATAAATAGCAGTGAATAGAAAATTTTATCAAGCAACCAGCAACTCACTATCACTTTGCTCATAATTAGGTTCACAAAATCTCTTTATAACATACGTTGCTATGGGAGAGATTATACTGGTCAGTCGTTACATACTTTTGGAATGTATGGTACATTCTAAAAGTCCTAGTAATTCAATTTTATAGCACCTTTTTTTAACAACTCCAGTTGTTATTACATCTTTAGTTAACTGTTAAGTAAGTGCATTTCCACAGTACGGTTAAAAAATTGAGTGCTACAGAAACGATGGAAATATTGAATGGAAGTTAGGCAAGGCGGAAGGGCTGGCTTTTGTGCGAGAGTATACAAAATGACGCGTCCGCAACGAATTCGCTGCGCAACCGCGGCGTGTTCGTTGCGCGCCCGCAACGTATTCGTTGCGCACCCGCTCCGCTTTGAAACCGCTCGCAATCCGCTAGTGTGATATGGCACTTAATATGAACTATCTTCTGCCCGTGACTTTACACGCATGATAGGTATTCAAATACATTACACACTATTTCAGTTAGTACTAACTATAGAAAACTATATAACTGTTATCGCAGCTTTTCTCTTAGCAAAGTCAGAAGATCTCTCATTTCCTAAGTATAAAAACGAAACAAGTCATCTAAAAGTTGTGAAGTAAAGTCATCATCATCAAATGGGTAATAACTAATAAGTTTTGATTAGTGCGCTTGCCGGCGCGGGCGTACAGCCAAGTTAAAAAGTATGATATTTTTTTAGGACGAATCAACAGGAGTGATTCCAGTAAAGTGAGTGACCTGAAATGTATATCAGGTATGTATCTGTACCATTTGGAGATTGCCCAAGTTACTATGGCACTTGGTATCGCAATCAAACTTATTGTGTCAAGATGAAATATAGCTCAATTTAAAGCTTGGTGTTAGTACTTTTAGAAACGATTAAAGTTTTTATGTAAATAAGCCGCAGTTCGCGACAATAAAAATAAAACAATAGTGTTATTCAACACTTTAAAAAAATACTTTATCGAGTTTAAACTAACGATGAACGCTAAGTTTTACATTTATTACATAGCTGGTAATATTTTAATTTACAAGACAAATGTGAAAAGTAAATCCTTGTAAATCGTAATAAACATTATTTCAAAATAAATAGCGTCGAACAATGCGTCGAACACAATGACGCAGGACGCTTGCAAGAGAGATAGATATATGTGTCAAAACAAAAACTTTTACTTTTATTTCTATTTATTCGGTATAATTACGACTTAATAGTGATAAATATGATCATTATAAATACAAATAGGAATTAACAATATCACAAACATGTGACACAACTAGTATTTTACCGATTCCATACGTGGTCATATTACATGTTTCAAAACACAAACTTTTACTATTATTTCAATTTATCCGATATAATTAAGACTTAATAGTGATACATATGATCATTATAAATACAAATAGGAATTAACAATATCACGAATACGTGGCACAACTAAAATTTTACCGATACCACCCGTGGTCATTCTCCTTTCCTGATCTTTTTTTAAAAATTCAATTTTGATCAACCACAATCCACATCAGAAAAAGAATTTCAACTCTTTCAGTAAAAAAATTAACACTACAATGAATCGCATTTTATGTTTAATAATTTTTTAATTCTTTATAAATCTCACAGTAACTATAATATATTTAACTATTTAGCCACTGATTCACTGATATCTTTTTTTTCATATATTTTTGTTCATGTTGATAATTAATTTCATAAAGCTCTGTACATATCAAATGTAATAATTTATTAACCGTTTCACTTCTGCCTAATTTTAATTTTACCAAGATATTTTTCATCCATGTGATTATAAACTAAATCTGGACTATCCGGCCTTTCCAACATGCGTCTAAAACTTTCAATTAGATTCTGTTTCTCCAGAAACATTTTGTCCTTTTCAGAAAACTTCGTGATGGCTGCCAAAGTCGTGTCAACCCACGCTTCGTAATACGGTTTGGTGTGTTTATTCAAACAATTTGGTGCCCATTTAGCCACTTCTGTAGGCGGAGATTCTCCTTTTCTAAATGGATCTGGTGAAGGTATATTTGCTCTCTTTGTTTTATGTGCAATGCGTTTCTTTCGCGACTTACTGCTTGAATTATGTGACGATTCTGTCGTTTTATCTACTTCTTTTTGTACATCATTTGCAACTGGTTGCACTTTATCCTTTCTTTTATCGAGATTTTCAGTGGGTATCTTTATTTGTAGAGCCTTGGCATCTCGTTGCTCAGCTTTAAAATCTGTAAATGTTACTGTTTTGTATACTTTAGCGTCGTTTTTAGATCTTATCGTCGTGATCACGGGTCTCCTTTTTGATTTCTTGTTATCTGAATCTTTTACCGTTTTTGTGCCCTCCGATTTGCTGTCTGCTAATTTTCGATGTTCCTCCTCGTCGCAGACCTTTCTGGAGCTTTCTTCTGAAATAATGTATTTAAATAAAAATGTTACAAACAGTACAGAAAAAATAGGCATGATACACACTAAGTACACAAAAAGTAAGTTGTAAAATTTTAAATAATATTGTATTATACTTTAAAGCCCCATTTTCTTGGTAAGCATTTTCGTAGTCACAAAGTTGAATGAACATAATATAGAGGAGTTACTTGCAACACTGTGCAACACTATACTTGCTACAAAGTTGATAAGTGATAACGTATGTTGAAATGTTCTCGCCGGAGAATCGACAACACTAATCAAAATCATTGATTAACTGATGCTCGAGATATATTTATCATGAATACGGGGCTTAATTATTACCTACGATAAAAAAGAGCGTGCGTGCCGAGCACACGTGTCAGAAGTGAAACTTCTTTGGCAAGAATCAATGATACCTACTAAAATCGTCGCCTTACTCCATGACATGATTGATGATGATATTGCCATGACGCGGCCTTGAAATTTTACTCTTAACGCTCATAAAGAAGTTTCACTCAACAACTTAATATTAACTATTAAATGAGCACATAAATCGTGTATCTGTAATTAAAAGCAGGCCCAACGTACAGGCATTTACTTACCATTTTGTAAAAGATTCGGCATTTCCAATGAAACCACTCGATTCGCTTTAGTCCTTATCGTATACTTCTCTCTAATTTTCTTTCTTTCATCAGCATTCAACACTTTCTTCGTTTCAATATCAATCCGTTTCTTTCCATCATTATTTTTCACATCAATTTTGATAGAATCATTTTTCTCAATTCTCAATTCATTTTTGTCTTTTAAAAATGGTTTGATATCTGCATCCATTATTATGGCATTATCTTTTGTACCATTAACTGTTTTTATATCATCTATTGTAAGATTCTCTCTAGTTTTAAGTTTCTTTAGTTGTAAGCTACCCTTATTTGATTGGAATATGGCGTTGTTAACTGTTTTATTTCTTTTAATATCATTGTTAACAGTTTCTTTTCCTATAGACTTTACAATAGGTTTCGATTTAGTATCACCTCTGTCCGCTTGTAGTAAATTATTTGTTATTCTTTGTTTCACATCAACTTTTTCAATCACTTTTATAATGTCTCCCTGATCTGTTATTTTTGTAATGGTTTTCCTGTGTTCCTTTCGCTTTAAATTTCGCTCTTCCATTACCAAAAATTAATGCACTGAAATTTATCTTATTACCAAATGGATTATTTGACTTGACTTACTTTATAATGAAGTTTGATTTTGTCATAGCCATCGAGATGAAAAGAGACATAGATTTTGAATGAATCTTTTATTTTTGATTTTACTTTTATCAGAACCTTTTAATCCTTTTTTAATCTCAACCTATTTTATGAATATATGTACCTTATTTCTCAGTTATGAACTTTAAAAAACCTAACTACACCTTCAAAAGTGACAAATCAATTATGTCATATATTTTGTAAAAAATTGAAAAAAAAATCCAAAAAAATATGCTTACATCCAAATGAAAATAAAACCATGGAACCAAAAACGGTCGTGGTTAAGTCAAAATCATCAAATGGTGCAATGCCTAGAATCGAAAAACGCAATAAATATAGCAGAAGCGATATGGAATTCCAACCTTCAAATGTAAAGAAACGAGGGGTTTATGTAGAGAATAAAGATAATAATATGCTTTTTAATGTTATTGGTAAGATACGTAGTAATATGATATAGAAAAAAAGATCTGTGTTTAACTGTTATGTAACGAATAAACTGAAAATCTGTATCGATTTTAAAGTCTAACTCAAAACTTTTACCACTGGAAAGCTACATATTTATCCATTAACACACTAGGCTCTTTTTCTTATCTCGGGGAAAGCCGGGGCAAGCTGCTAGTATTAAAATAATTGGTAAAAAATATATACTACTTAATAAATAATAATTCAAGGTATATAACGATCAGTTAAATTTCTTATTACTTGAGGTTTCATGTATAATAATTAATTTCAGAAAGTAATGATGCTGAAGTTAATCGTAAACCTCCTCCCCGACCACGACCAGGACAAAAGAGGTTTTTAACATCTGTCCTAAATATTCTATCGAAATCGACAACTGGCACTCAATACCCTGACCATAATAATTCCAAAAAATATGGAACCAAACGAAAAACGATTAGAAATAAAAATATAAAGCAAGATGATGATGTAACATTCGTAGACGAAGAATTTGTCGCCGACACTCAAGTTAAAAATAAAAAGCAGAAGTACAAATCCAAAACTTTGAACAGCAAAGGCTACATGTCCCCTATAAACGATAAATTTGTCATACTTCAATCAAAGAAGGACATAATTCACACTCCGTCTAACTTCTCAGGGTTGAGTAAAAGTTTCACTTTGAACGAATCAAAGAATCCAATTAGAGATCTATTAGAAAACAATATTTACAGCGGTGTAGCTGAAGGTATAGCTAAAGAAATTTTAGAAGGTCGAGTTTTAGATAAGCCTGTAAGAATTCAAGAAGATCCGTTGACTTTAGTCGCAGATGTGCCTCCAAAGGATGACAAGAACATATACAATTTCTTCGTTGATCTATTGGAAACTACTTTCGACGTTTATAATGTAAAAACAGACCCAGCTGTAATTAATAACGATTCTGATGAAATACTAGAAATTGACGAAACTGTTGCTAAGAAATTAAATTTTAAAAACGACTGTGCACCTAAAGAAAAAGAACACGATCATAACCATGAACTCAATTTTGATATTAAGGAAGACAAACCGTTTGTTTCTCTATCAGAGTATATGCCAGATGCAGTTAAAGTGAAGAAGACACCAAAACCAAAAAGTGTTAAGGCGAAATCGTTGATCTATCCTAAACAAGTGATCACTCCAAAACCAAGCAACGCTATAATGAGGAGGAAACCACTATCAAAAGCGGCTAAAAAGAAAAATTTACTTAACACAATAAAAGAGGAATTAAAGATTGATTTCTACAAATATGAGGAGCCGCAAAATCTATATCAAGCGTTACGTAACATGGCAAAATATAAGCGTAAATGCCAAGAAAAAAAAACTATACAATTTGACACGGATAACAGAAAATATATGGATAAAGAATGCATTTTCAGTCAGGGTATATTTCCTATTAAGAAATTTAGGAAACGATCATCGACACACGAAAAACCGAAAGCTGAGAAGAAATTGTCTGACTTTAAATATAAAAACCTATTGAAGACGCAAAATGCAGTTGTTATACCATCTAATCATTCATTGGAAGTATATGAATATGAAACGAAAGAGAATCCATATAACTGTGGAAAGAAGCAATGTTTTAAATATTCTGATGATAGCGATTTTGATTTTGACCCTAATTCAATTTTGGGGATATCGGATAGTTCAATAAATATGAAACAGTTTTATTCTTTGTTTCAGGATTAAAAAAATTGATATTACCTACTGTTTTATTTCTATTTTAAACCTGTAGTTCATACTTATATAAAAAAGAGCGATCTTTTAGTGAAAACGATAACTCGTAGGTATTTAGTGTTTTACATTGCATCTAGAATCTTATCGAACGCACTAAGAACAACGAAAGAATGCTCTACGTGTGGCTCTACGCCTGTAATGAGCATTCGCTCGCTTGATGTAAAAGTATTTGAAATATTAAATCGAGGTAACATTAGTGAAATCTATTGTGCTAAAATTAGTAGTTTGTAAGTTTGTTACTCTTTCTCGCTAAAAATTACTGGACTGATTTGGATGAAAGTTTACAAGAATATAGCCCAGAATAACATATGAGCAGCTATAGAAATAGTTATTACATATATGTATTGCACGCGGGTTCGTGCTCAGTTGAAACCACGCGGCACAGCTAAACAAATATAAAGGCAAAATCAAAAGTTCCATAATACAAGGATGAGTTGTAAATAAAACACTTATTATTTAACAATTTATTTATTTGCTATAAAATTACAAGAAATATAAATATAGGAAAAAAACTAAGCAGTTGATTTTACGATTATTAGTTAGGAGATTGAAAATTACAAACAATGTTGTCATATTAGATGAATTATTATTTCTACAAAAAACTAATATCGAAGAATAACGTATAAACTATAAACTAAGATTTTTGCATGTTAATCAAGTCAACATAACTATAATATTTTATTCAATGTTGAATAAACATCACGTCACTTATGTATAATTAAGGATGAAGATAATTATCATGGTTACACTGTCATGAATATTACAATAAAAAAAGTATTTTTCTAAAGCCTCTCCCGCGCTCCAACGCACGTATAGCGATGGAGCACACTCGACACGCCCGCATTGTGCTGCGAGAATGAACACATGGCATACCGTGTTCTGTGAGTTCATCACTACATAGTATAAAACAAAGTCGCTTTTTCTGTCCCTATGTCCCTTTGTATGCTTAAATCTTTAAAACTACGCAGCGGTTTTTTTTAATAGATAGAATGAGTCAAGAGGAAGGTTTTTGTATATGATTTATTAGGTTTAAGACAAAGCGGGCGAAGCCGCGGGTGGAAGCTAGTAGTTCATTAACTATGAACTCATAGAACACGGCTGCAAACGAGCGGTACGGGAGGACTATATATATATATGTCACGGCTAAAGGTAGGTGAGAACATAAACTTAAGATTAGCCGGCTAAACTTAGGTTTATTTTCGACGAGGTGTTAATGTTAGTTTGTTCTATCTTTAGCCGGCTAAACTTAAGTGTAACCGCAGGCCCGTGGCTAAAAATGTCGGGGTGGGTAGATTTGGTTAGCGCCGGGCCGGTGGAGGGCTTGAGGGGCCCGCACAGTGCCAGAAAACACTCGCCCTGTTCCTTACATGTATTATAGTAACCAAATCTACCCACCCCGACTCAGGGCAGAAAGCTGGTGGCTAGGTTAGGTTAGGTTAGAACTCTTAAGACCCGCACGAGCCGAGCGAGCGCAGCGAGCGTGCTGCGGCAGCAGCCGGCGAAGTGCCAGAAAACACTCGCCCTGTTCCTTACATGTATTATAGTAACCAAATCTACCCACCCCGACATTTTTAGCCACGGGCCTGCGGTTACACTTAAGTTTAGCCGGCTAAAGATAGAACAAACTAACATTAACACCTCGTCGAAAATAAACCTAAGTTTAGCCGGCTAATCTTAAGTTTATGTTCTCACCTACCTTTAGCCGTAACATATATATATAATGGTGCATTTACACATTTGTATTTACTATTCGCCTCGTCATTGCAGGAAACATGTGTATACGAACCACGGTGTAAAACATTCGCAAACCCTTTGATATGTTCGAAAACTACGAATACGCAAATCGAGTGCAAGGATTACATATGCGTGTTCGTTATTCGCTTCGCAATTCGCACGAATGTGTAAATGCACCATTAGAACATACTATGATTATATATTGTTATAATTAACTATGTTTTAAAATCTGTGAGAAATGAGCCAACTATTGGCTAATAGTCTCTATTCGCTTATAAGATATTATGAAGGTGTTATTGGCTATTGCACATAATAATGATTGTCTCATATTAAAAGGTACAAGTTAAGCGCACTATTATGCAATGCTATTATTAAAAGATATGAGGATTTAAACATTTTTTCCTTTTACTGTTGATTTTTAACATTAGGTACAATTTGCGCAAAATTAAACATTTAATGACACAGGACACTCAGAATATAATATAGTCTATTGCCAATATCTTGAATATAAAGTGCAGTTTTGCTTGTCCATTTTTGTCTTATTTAAAAAGAGGCGAAGACGCAAAACGCTCAGAAAAAATGGCGCTTCGCAAAATAATCACATTCAAAAGCACGGGAAAACAAACAGCTTCTGTTATATGTATTATTCGCCAATGCCATTTGCCATAAAAAAACAACATATTTAATTGAATTAACTATTAACATAATATTATTTAATTTACAATACTCTAAATAATCTATTTTTTTATGCGAAAAGCATATAAATTAAGTTAAATGCTGTTTTTTCAAACGGCTGTGCCTACAAGGTACTAGGTATGTGACTTAGGGCCGATATTTCAATGCTTGGATAAAACTTATTCGTCGAATAATGTATATAACTACCATTTTAAAAACGTATTCTAATTGCCCGTATTTGACAGTTTACGTGACATTTAAATATTATCGTGTAATACTTTATTGGACGGATAAGTTTTATCCAAGCATTGAAAAATCGGCCCTTATAAGTACACACTATTTCCTATACTAATAACTTTATGAATTAAAGAAAAAACTTTCCAATGCGTTTAATTACATTAGTTATAATGCTAACAGACTGAATAAATCTTAGAATTTTCTAGAAATCTATGCTTTTAAATAAATAAAATAAATAAATAAAAATAAAGAGTTTGTTTGAATGCGCTAATCTCGGGAACTACTGCTCCGATTTGATAAATTATTTCTTAAATTTGATAAATCGAAAAGTACATAGTTAATATGTATAAACAATAAATTTCAAATCAATAAAATAAACATTACCCTTTTAACCAAACCATTAAAATAAAATAGTACCTAAGTAAATACTGCTCACCCCTACTTATTTGTAAAACAACCTCTATAACACGTTTTTATCGGCTTCAACTGTATGTTTGTATGTTACCATCTCCTTAACGGTGCTTTTCCACCAATAATGTGCGAGGAGGTGTAGCGAGGAATGTGTTTAAACCAATCATATCACTACATAGTATAAAACAAAGTCGCTTTCTCTATGTCCCTATGTATGCTTAAATCTTTAAAACTACGCAACGGATTTTGATGCAGTTTTTTTTAATAGATAGAGTGATTCATGAGGAAGGTTTTAGTATATAATTTATTATGTTTTAGACAAAGCGGGCGAAGCCGCGGGCGGAAAGATAGTTGTTTAATATAATTTAGTTTGAAGTGTTTAGATTTTGAAGCGATACTATTGGTTATTTACAAACATATTCCTCGCTACACATTAAAGGTGAAAAAGCACCCTTATACTAGATTTTTTCCAATTTAAAAAGATATAATTCAAATCTTGTTCACTTATCAAGGATCGGTGACAATACAATAATTTCATGAGTTTAAGCGTTATTTCTGTTTTTTCTGACTATATTATGAATATTTAATTCTAATACTGAGTTTCACATTTATCGCTATTTCATCTTACTTCAGATTTATAAAAAAAACCTGTCTATAGGTACATATTTGTAATATAAAAGTTTTACATTGAGTTACATTTTAAGTGACTCTTCTAACTCATAAATATGTCAATAAAAATCTCTAATATGTATTTATTTGAATTTAAGAGCCTCAAAAATATTTGAACCATTACAAAATAACCTACATTAAAACTACATTTTTCTTCTCTATGTATATATTTTGTAACATTTATTCAATTAATTTTTAAACTTTTACCGGTCAAAATAGTCCAATAAAAATAAAGTATATATATATATAACTGAATGAACTGAAATATATGTATATGTTACAGTCAAAACCCTTATCCAGTCAAAAACCTTATTGACCAAATACAATTTTTATTTAATGGCAGATTTATAATTCAAAATCAATAACTATTTAAAATTTAACAGCAAATCCATTACACACATAAATAATATATAAAAAATCTGATATGCAATAATTGAGTTTCTCAAACTAAGGCCGGCTACTTATGTACACTGCCGCAGGGGCAATATTGGAACAATTTAGGTTCGTCGGCGGTCAGAGCAAATACAGTTGTTCTCTAAATTGCCCCTGCTTGCCTATACGCATAACAATTAAGGAGCCAATTAAGTGTCCAATTTCAAAATTGCCCCTGCTGCAGGTATGTGAGTAGCCGGTTTAAAACTAAAACATCATTGTCATGTTAATATTACTGTATCTTCAATATTTTAACATCTTGTACATCATTATATGGCAACATTGCCGCTGTGGCTGATCGTTTAAAAATATGACTATAATTTAGTACGGCAATCTTTTTCGGCATGGCAACTAAAACTATGTGACCGTCCTCTATTTCTACGACATCAATCTGAATTATAGGGCTCATTGTTAACACTGGACAGTCTGATCTCTCCATAAAATTGTACTGTTTGACCGGTTCTGAATTAAAAAGATCGAATTCCTCATTAACATATGGTTTATAATAGATTCTTAGCACACCAAAGGTTGTACCAACAAAAACAACTTCATCATATGTACGAACAACTAAAGTTTCGCGTAACGGCCCTTGTGGTAACGTATGATTCATGAAAAACATCCATTGGATGTAAACCCGCCAATCTAACTGTTCCAATAAATTGTATTTTCGAAATTCATTCATAAGATTAGATACAGATTCAACGTTACATCTAAAAATTAGCTCTTTGCCGACCACAGAGTAAATATCACGCTCGTAAGTCAACACATTTAAATGATCGCTAAAGCCCAACGACATAACACCATTCGTGAATGTATTCAAGTGCACACTTTTCAAATTGCCGTCGTTCAAATTACATACATGGATTTCGTCATTCAGCGTTATGAAATACACATTTCTGTCATGTAGCAAGAACATTTTAACACTATCGAATGTGACGTCGGCTTCGTGCCGTGGATTTGTGAGTAACTTACGAACTATAAAGAGATGAAAGTCTGAGGTCATGAAGATTAAGGAATCGGTATTCTCCGTGTACCTTAGATAGCTTCCTGATATTGGCCCGCGTTTCGCGCGCTCCAATGTCTCTATGTCATAGTAGAAAATGCCGCATCTAGTGTGAACGCCGATTATACCGTCAGAAAGCACTTGGAAATCCTGAATTTCTTCTCTCACGGATGACGCAGAGGCGAACTCGTCTATCATTTCTCTAGCGTACTGCAATCTTGACCACAATGTTAGGGATCTGTAGATATTGTACCACTGTAATCCCGGTTTCGACTTGTATCTTGCGATTTTGTAAATTGATGGAAAATCATTTTCACAGTATTTTCGCCACAGTTTATCGAGTCGTGATAGATTGTCAATTATTTGTTTCCAGCGTAAGCACACTTGTCTGCATGTAGATAGCTCTTTTGGTGTTAAATAGCTGAATATTCGTAATAGTACTTCTGTCGGAAAACTGTATAAATAATAATATGTGCTTTCCTCCACTTCAGGCATGGTTTTGTATAGCTGTAGATATTAGGACACAAAGTATAAGCACTGTTTTATACGAATTATGCACTGTGACTCTCACTGAACGGGAATAATATTTAATTTTGCGCAATTATGTATGAAATTGTAAACAACTGTATTTCTGTATTTTGATTCTTGTTTTTTTTTTGTTACATCGACATCTATAATTTTTCATTTAAGTTATGAGGTCTGGATACGAGGAATTGTTGAGCTTGATCGTATTTTATATTGGCAACTCTTGCCTCTAGTTGTCATTTCACTTTAACAATTTATATTTTATTATCTGTGTCATGCACAATATTTATTATCTGTACCTAATTTAAGTTGAACTGCATTCTGCAACCGTCAAAAATCAAAGTATCAAATCGCTGTTGATTTCAAAATAAACATTGAAAAGTAAGACAAAATATTACCATGTCTGGTTTTAAAGCTTTACGTGATATAAGTAAACAGTTTGAAAATGAATTGAAACTACATTCTTCAAATATATTTTGTGCAAAAGTTGATGAAAGTTTCGAAAATGTTATTGCAAAGAAATTAAGAGATATTTCTTTAATTACATCAAAACTACGATTATTACAGGCCAAAACATTAGCAGGTGATTACTATCTTTATTATTCTAATAAAAAGAAACGCAGATACGAGTTTATTACAATAAACATTAAACATTAAGTAGTAGAAGCTTAATTTTTATGTTCGATAGTTTTTCATAAAACTATCGAATATTTTTAGTATTGTACTTAATCCGGATAAACTTTAGAATATGGACCGTCGAGTTGGATATCGGCGATTTTATAGCGATAAGATAAGACTCTGAGAAGTAATTTTACGAAGTTTCAACTTGTGAAGCCGCGTATTTTTTTTATAATAAAATAAACAAATTTGTTTAATTTTGTACTACTTTTCGTAATTTTGACGTTGACAGATGCTTGTCACTAGCAAAGGATTCACTCATAGGTACAGCTTTATATAGTGATATTTTTCTCACAATAATACTTTATAAAATACAAAAATTGATGGTTATTTTAGTATTATTGTATATAAAAGAACTAGAAGTTAAAATATGTTAAATTGGTTATTAATATTTAAAATTCATTAAAATAATTGTGTTTTATTATATTTCCTCTAAAATATAAACATATTGGATAATAATAACAACGCACAAAGTTAAATAAAGTATTTTAGTAAAGATAAAGACATTACATAAAACACTAGTTTACATATCATCATCACATCAGCAATGTAGCTGCTCGGCTATTAATTAATAATTCAGTTCAATTACATTTCATTCTAATTCAATTTAAGTTAGTAATTCTAACAATAACAATTATGGGTAATGTAACACACATAAATCCATTACACAAAAGATGAACAGTCACATAACCAAATCTGTCAACCCCGACTCCACGTGGTCCTTCCGCTGTTACCCCTAGAGTGTATGTAAAAAATCGGAAGCGCGGAGGGAGAGCAGCCCTCGCCCGCTGTAGCTAAGTGCAGGCACCGTACGAGCCGAAGCGGCTGAGGCTGGTCGCCGAAGGCGACCAAACAGCCGAAGCTGCGTAGGCGAGTTAGGTGCCTGTACTTAGCTACGCAAGGGTGATAGGGCTGCACTTCCCGCAGCGCTGGAGCAGAAGCAGAAGCAATATAGTGAAACTGGAGGGAGTTTGGGAGTGGAGGGAAGGGAAAGGTTTATCCTACCATCCATTATTTGCAACTTTAGGCCAAATTATAACCTCAAACTTTGACCTTGAATATCTCAGGAACTACTGGTCTGCGCCGGTGGGGGGTGGTACCTAGGAGTTCCCCCCGACCCCCCTCCCCTCCCCTCCCCCTCCCCGCCCCCCCATTGACGGTCCACATTCTAAATTTTTACCGAGTTAAATTTTTTATCAAAATTCTAATTTCAGCGACACCACAAATAAAAGAGACAAATAAAGATGAAATCACAACTATCAATGACTATACGGACACAGTAACATTGAAACTAATTGAGCAGCAAATTGTCAAAACTCTAACTCAAACACATTCTGTTAAGACTTTGGTTACCGCACCTGATAGAAGTTTGGATCCTGAATTATTGGAGAGAAAAGAGTATGTATATCTATATACTAGCTGTGCTTCGCGGTTTCACCCGCGTGGTTACGCTCATGTTGGTCTGAGCGTGATGATATATAGCCTATAGCCTTCCTCAATGAATGGGCTATCAAACACCGAAATAATCTTTCAAATCTGACCAGTTGTTCCCGAGATTAGCGCATTCAAACAAACAAACTCTTCAGCTTTATAATATTAGTATAAATGTTATACTTTAAAAGGAAAATTAAACATTAGTTACACTGCTTGTATTTCATGTCGAAACATATTTTAATAATTGCTGAATTTAATGATTCATGACTTCATTTAAATTTTATAATTCATAAATTTATTAAAATACTAGTGGTCCGCCCTTGGTACATGTTTACTTTTTCTCACCATAAGAACCATCCTCATACTTTAAGGAATATTATAAAAAAGAGTAAGAAAAAAAGTTGTTAGTGCGTTCGAAAAGATTCTATGCAATGTTCTAATACTGAACAACACTGAATATGTGTTTTCTTGCTCTAGCTCTATGCTCCTTTCATGGCATCATGAGATTAACATGTTCATCCAAACATAGTCTTCAGCTTATTTTATTAATTTTAATACATAAATATCTGTTTTAGGGCTGATTTTTCAATGCTTGGATAAAACTTATTCGTCGAATAATGTATAAAACTGCCATTTTAAAAACATATTCTAATTGCCCGTATTTGACAGTTTACGTGACATTTTAATATTATCGTGTAATACTTTATTGGACGGATAAGTTTTAACCAAGCATTGAAAAATTGGCCCTTAATACATATAATTTTAATACATAAGTATCTTCATTTACAGGAAAATCATAGCTCAAGTAACGGAATACAGCCAAAAGGAGGAAACATTACTTAATTTGGATGAAAGATTGAAAGAGAGACAGATAAAATTATTAGAAGCAAGGAGAGAGTGGGATAGAGTGTTTGGTAATTTAAAAGATAGTCAAAATGTAATTGTTGAAGAGAGAGCCACGGGGCCTTTGTATAAGTGAGTATCACTAGATAGTATAAAACAAAGTCGCTTTCTCTGTCCCTATGTCCCTATGTATGCTTAAATCTTTAAAACTATGCAACGGATTTTGATGCGATTTTTTTTAATAGATAGAGTGATTCAAGAGGAAGGTTTTAGTATATAATTATATTATATTTTAGACAAAGTGGGCGAAGCCGCGGGCGGAAAGCTAGTTCTTATTAAGTGAAGTCCCATGTCCCCTAGTGGGGTAAGGGGCAGATGCATTATACATCTGTTTCACTGATCGATTTTCTTTAGGGACAGTAGGTGATCAGCCTTATGTGTCCTGACTCCTGCCAGACCGAGAAATTTTTTTTTTCTTTATCTTCACCGGGAATCGAACCCATGACCAGACATTCTTTCCCCACTGTAAAGTTACTAAAAAAATATTTTTTGTTCAGGTGATCAGCCTTCTGTGTCCTGCCAGACCGAGACGTTTTTTTTCTTCGTCTCCTCCAGGAATCGAACCCAGAACCAGACATTCTTTCCCCACTATAAAGTTACTAAAAAAATATTTTTGTTCAGGTGATCAGCCTTCTGTGTCCTGCCAGACCGAGACATCTTTTTCTTTATCTTCACCGGGAATTGAACCCATGAACAGACATTCTTTCCCCACTATTAAGTTACGAACCCATGACCAGACATTCTTTCCTCACTATTAAGTTACGAACCCAGACCAGACATTCTTTCCCCACTATTAAGTTACAAACCCATGACCAGACATTCATTCCCCACTATTAAATTACGAACCCATGACCAGATATTCATTCCCCACTATTAAGTTACAAACCCATGACCAGACATTCATTCCCCACTATTAAATTACGAACCCATGACCAGACATTCTTTCCCCACTATTAAGTTACGAACCCATGACCAGACATTCTTTCCCCACTATTAAGTTACGAACCCATGACCAGACATTCTTTCCCCACTATTAAGTTACGAACCCATGACCAGACATTCTTTCCCCACTATTAAGTTACGAACCCATGACCAGACATTCTTTCCCCACTATTAAGTTACGAACCCATGACCAGACATTCTTTCCCCACTATTAAGTTACGAACCCATGACCAGACATTCTTTCCCCACTATTAACTTACTGAGAAAAATTTTTTTTTTTAGAAAACTCCAGGCGTTAGTCGGTAAAATGGAACTCATGCGTTGGATGATATCTAAGCTTGTGACGTCACTCACGAGCAACTACGACTGGGCCACAGATCCACACAGACGGTTGAAAGTGTTAGCGCTAACTAGGCAATGCTATACTGTACATTTATTTACTGATGTTTGATTAAATATTTCTTGAATATATTATGTGTTTTATTTAACTAGCTGTGCCCTGTGGTTTTACTCGCATTTCTTTGCTTATGTTGGTCTTAGCGTGATGATAGCCTTCCTCGATAAATGGGCTATCTAACACCGAAAGAATTTTTCAAACCGGACCAGTAGTTCCCGAGATTAGCGCATTCAAACAAACAAACTCTTCAGCTTTATAGTATTAACTATAGACATAATATAGATTTTTTTATAGATATCTATACTATATAGTATAGATTTTTTACTGGGATTTGGAGGATGTGACAGTAAATAAACAGTGAACTTGAAAAGGTCATGAATATTGCATTATTTTTATTATAATAGAGAAGTTTCATAGGTACCTATAGTTACTCGAAATATAAATTTTAGAGTAGGTACCTATAATATTATATTCGTTGTATATACATTTTTTAATTAATAGACAGCACACGGTGTTCCGTAAATTAACCTTTGCACGTGGCCCCTGAAACGAAATAAAAATAATACTTAATTAAAATATTGAATTTACATAATAATATAATGAATCCAAACCTATAAACACAATGTGAAATGGGAAAATATTACTTAAAAAATGCTTAAAAAGGTAAGTATCCCACTAAATGCGAAAGTTTGTGAGGATGGATGTGTATGTGTGTTTGTTACTCTTTCACGCAAATACTACTGAACCGATTAAAATGAAATTTAGCACACATATAGAAGGTAACTTAGATTAACACATAGGTTTTATCCCGGAAATCCCACGGGAACGGAAACTATGCGGGTTTTGTATTTGAAAATGCAGGCGAAGCTGCGGGTGGAAAGCTTTACTATATAATTTTTTTAAAGAAAATATCTAGGACGATGATAAAAATAAATTTAAGTTTTAAAAGATTAATAAAAATTCTTATGTCTGAATTCTGATGACAAAAATAATTATTGGTACCTAACTGTGAACTGTCAACTACAAAAAAGCGGGAAAATACAAATTGTCACATCTTGACTCTTGTCATTTCAGTAATTCTTGCCATGAGAAAAAAAACTATTTTTTTAAAGAAAAGATTCAGAATAAAATATGAGAAACGATAAAAAATGATAATTACTTATATATAAAGAAGTTATATTCGTCTGTGTTCAGCCTAGAATATCCGAAACGCGGTAGCCTGTTTGTTATCACCCACACTTCGTCGCCAGTTACGTGAAGGTCTGCAAAAAAAATTTAAATATTTCATTTTAAAAGTTATTTCTTTATATCAGGTGGAATATACATAAATAATTGTCTGTAAAAATTATTTAAAATGAGAAAAACTACAAATTAAGTCCTTATACCTAGTAATAAATCATTTTAATCAAATTGTAAAAAATAAATAAAATTTATTTAACTAGCAAACTATACAGGGTGTCCCACTATTGGTATACTAAGCGCGAAGGGACTTGTAGTTTTGCATACACTGATCACGTAAAAAATATATAAACAACAAAATTACGTCAAAATTTTTTTGATAATTTTTTCCTGAAAATCCATGTTTTCTTCTCTAGCTTCGCGCAGCCGTCATATACCGCTTCTCTAATGTGAGCATTTTGTCTATGAAAACATAATCTTAAATGATAGCTCACGTGCTAGTGGCAAAAATGGGCGGGTTGCTTGTTATGGGTGTACACATAGAGTTTTAAGAATTCATCTATTTGAAAAAAAAAGAGTCTGGAATTTTTTAAGTATTTTTTACGTACTCAGCGTAGCCAAAACTATAACCTCCTTTGAGCTTAGTATACCAACAGTGGGACACCCTGTATAGTATATACAATGTGTAATTTTGAATGCATTTAAAATATTACAATAAATGACATAAAATGGAGCGTGTGTGCCGAGCACACTTGTCAGAAGTGAAACTTTTTTGTCAAAATAAATAAATAAAAAAAATAATAAGATACCAAAATCGTCGCCTTACTCCATGACGTGTCGGTATTGCCATGATGTGACCTTGAAATTTTACTCTCAACGCGCCTAAAGAATTTTTAATCCAAAAAAATTTAATACCCCTAAACTGCTCAACATTTTTTGATAAACTCACCAGCGGGATAGCTCAACAAATCGTCATGTTGAGCCAAAACACTGACAGTATTCTCTGAAAGCGGTTTCACAGTGTTCCAACAGGATATACCATTTCTGCCGATATCAGCGAAGAATATAACACCTGTTCTTTCATGATAGTCGTGCATTGTACATTGACTGTTTTGTCCACGGTCGCCGAGGAACTAAAAAAAATGATAATAAACAACAAAATTAAAAAAAAATACGTTCGTTATTAACTTAAAAAGCTGTTATCACTACATAGTTTAGAAAAAAGTCGCTTTCTCTGGCTTAAATCTTTAAAACTACGCAACGGATTTTGATGCTGTTTTTTTAATAGATAGAGTGATTCAAGAGGAAGGTTTTAGAATATACATATTTTATTAGGTTAGCGGGCCGTAAGCCAGTTAACAATAAAATTAAAAATACGCTTTCGTTATTAACTTAAAAAGCTATAATTAAAAATAAACAATTCGATTGGCAAAAATGAAGAGAAATAAAAAAAATAACACTTTATGTTACTAAAAATAAGACACTGTTATAGGTACCTACGAAAAATGAAATAACATGCTTGTAATAATGATGAGAAGCAAAAAACAAACATAAATTAAAAAATAATCAGGCTGGTAATTATGAAAAAAGAGCGTGTGTGCCGAGCACACGTGTCAGAAGTGAAACTTCTTTGGCAAGATTCAAAGATACCAAAATCGTCGCTTACTCCATGACGTGACGGTATTACCATGACGTGACCTTGAAAATTTACTAAAAAGTTTCACTTCCAAAAAAATAATATAAAAAAATAACTCACCGAGAATTTATCAAAAAAGTATCTATCAGTACTTGCAGTTTTATTTTTCAAAACACAAGTAGATACTGCAAATTCTTCAGTACTAACGAGGGGGTGAAAATAGGCTTTCCTACAAGAATCAGGAGTGGGGGGAGATAAAGTAATACTGAATATACCGTCACTCCATTGAAAGTATTCACCTAAAAATATTTAAACGTATTTTAATAAATGAATGAATAGTTCCTATAAAAGTGAAAAAAATAACGTTTTTTCGGATTTTTTAGATTTTTTGGATTGAAAAAATGTCACATTTTTTGCTTAATGTTTGACAAAATACCTTTAAATAAATTACTACACAGCATAAAACAATGCCGTTTTTGGTCATCTGTGTGTCTGTATGCTAAGATCTTTAAAATTACGCAACAGATTTTCTTTTTTTTTTTTAATAGATAGATGGTATTTGGTATAAAGCTATAAGAAAGGGGTGAAATAGGCTTTACTACAAGAATCAGGAGTGGGGGGAGATAAAGTAATACTGAATATACCGTCACTCCATTGAAAGTATTCACCTAAAAATATTTAAACGTATTTTAATAAAATGAATGAAAATAGTTCCTTAGGTAACTACATCGTATAAAAGTGAAAAAAAATCACGATTTTTTCGGATTTTCTAGATTTTTTTGGATTGAGGTGACATTTTTTTGCTTAATGTTTGACAAAATCCCTTTAAATAAATCACTACATAGTATAAAATAAAGTCGCTTTCCAACAATTACAGTGTGTCTGTAAATTACGCAACAGATTTTGATGAGTTTTTTTTTCGATTAGATAGATTGGTTCTCTATCCTTAATAAGTGTACTTACAAATATTTAATTAAATCTGTCCGTTTAAAGTCAAAATCGAGTCTAATTCAATTACATACAAACATACAGGTGAAGCAAATTAAACCTTGTAGAAACAGTATATATGTATTATAATTAGTCTGTGGTACAAAAATACCTGCGATTCTCAAATTCCCAGCCACAGGGTTATAGCTAAAATAATTATGCTGTAATCTCCAACTGTCGTTATCTTTCAAAGAATACACAACAATACCATATGTGGACAAATCCGGGATATACGCATATGCGTCATCGCAATTACCAGTTATATCTACTGTTATGGATGCAAGACCTGGAAAAAATACAGTGTAAAAATACAGTTTAGAGAACAAAAAATTATACAGGTACCCACTATTGGTATACTACGCGCGAAGGGACTTGTAGTTTTGCATACACTGATCATGTAAAAAATACTTAAACAACAAAATTACGTCAAAAATTTTTTGCTAATTTTTTCCTGAAAATCCATGTTTTCTTCTCTAGCTTCGCGCATCCGGCATATAGATACCGCTTCTCTAATGTGAGTATTTTGTCTGTGAAAACATAATCGACGGTGGCAAAGTTGGGTGGGTTGCTTATTATGGGTGTACACATATATAGAATTCATCTATTTGAAAAAAAAAATGCGTCTGGAATTTTATAAGTATTTTTTACGTACTCAACGTATGCAAAACTATAACCTCCTTGGGGCTTAGTATACCAACAGAAAAAAAATGCGTCTGGAATTTTATAAGTATTTTTTACGTATCGGTCAATTAAGGAAAGCTGGCATGTTCACAGTACTCACACTTATGCAATTTCACTTACAGTATGTTCAAAAATAAATGCGACTCTAGTTTCATTTTAGACTTGAATTGTAAAATGGGTGCGTTGTAGATAAATATATGCAAATATAATTACATACTTATGAAAGCTCTCATTATTTACCTGTAAAATTATAATTTAAAAGTAAATCAATTGATGAAGTTAATTATTTATTCTAATAATAATCAATTGGATAAAAGTATTAGTAATCATTCAATTATCAAATAATAATTAAATTTCAGGTCATAAAAACAATACAAATAACACGTGCGCTTACTCCCAACACACGGATGGTTGTTTTGATAATGATTTAAATAACGGGCGTTTTTTTAATAATGTGATAAGTGATAACTCTGATTATTAATTAGTAATTTGATTTTGAAAAAAAAAAATGCCGATTTTAGTCAAAATTTATATTTTTCTAACAAGATCCTTATCATCCAAATTTCCACCTTAGTGAGAAAAATTGACATATTTTCTAATGAAAATGAACAAAAAATTAAATGATTTTATTAAATACTGTAAAATAGTCTATAATTCTTCCATTTACTGTATCACAAAATTCTTCATAGATTTTTAGATATTCGTACTACACCAATTACATCACCCTGTATTTATAAACAATTGCAAAATATGACACATACATAGGCCGGGAGATACTGACACAAAATTTCGGGTCATTTGTAACAGAATGGCGGTTCTACAGAGGTCTTATTACGCAATGACTAAAAGAAAAATGATGGTCAGAACTCAGAACGCTGGTACCGGTGGACTAGTCGCGTGGGCGTTAGTCGAACTCGTCGGATAAATAGCGAAATCAAACGATTTGTAACACAAAAATTTTAGAATTCACCGATAGCCCATAAAAAAGATGAAGGCGGTAGTGTCATGCCATACTTTTCCGGTGTAACTTACAGCCCCCCATACCGACGCGATGCGTTGATTAAAAAAAAAAAAACAATTCAAACATTTGTACCAGGCTAACTTTTGCACAGGTAATCATCATCGTGCAGACATTTACGAAAATCGCCATGCCATACTTTTCGGACGATTCCAAATGGCCACCATACCGCCGAAAATGAAAAGAATTGGCGATTTGTACCAGTACGGCATTTTTGGAAAGTATGATACAACGTGACCATTATTATATTTGCCATACTTTTAATAGAGGGAAAAATTAGTGCCATACTGCTACAAATCGTTCAAACTACGAATAAAATCTTACAATAAGAAAAAAATCTTATACACATTCGCCACCTCCCACAGGTATGGCATTATCACACTTCTATTTATAATCATTCAGGAGCTGTTGAAAAAAAATTTAGGGTGGTACAAATCGTTTGGCGAGAAAAAAAAATTCAAAAATTTGCAGATTTTCCGCGGTATGGCGACCATTTGGAATCGTCCGAAAAGTATGGCATGGCGATTTTAGTAAATGGCTGCACGACGATGGTTACCTGTGCAAAAGTGAGCCCGGTACAAATGGTTGAATTGTTTTTTTTAAATCAACGCATTCACTTCGGTATGGCGGACTGTACGTCACATCGTAAAAGTATGGCATGACACTACCGCCTACATCTTTTTTAAGGGCTATCGGTAAATTCTAAAATTTTTGTGTTACAAATCGTTGGACTTTCGCTATTTATCCGACGAGTGTGACTAACGCCCACGCGACTAGTCCGCCGGTTCCAGCGTTCTGACCATCATTTTTCTTTTTGTCATTGCGTACTAAGACCCCTCTAGACAGCCATCCTGTTACAAATGACCCGAAATTTTGTGTCAGTATCTCCCGGCCTAACATGTGCAATGTGTAAATGTGTTGACGTTCCAGCTCTTCTTAATATACCTATACTCAGCGTATGCAAAACTATAACCTCCTTGGGGCTTAGTATACCAACAGTGGGACATCCTGTATATTATCTTTAAATAAAAACTAATAGACTACAGGCTCATGTTGAAAAAGTTATGGGTCATTTGAACCACCAGGTGACCTATCTAGAACGAAATAAGAGCATAAAATAATAAGATTCAGCACTATGCCGTCACTTGTAAGCTGTCCAACTGAGTGTAGATGAAAAATCAAAAGTACAGGTAGAGATTTTTTCCCCTTGTCTCTATGATTTTTGTACGTCGTTGCGGAATAATGGATTAAAAGCAGTATTGAAATAGTATGACACAGTCGCCGTACAAAATTGGTGGTCCACAAAGTCGGAATTTATTTTTATTTTCCGACAATTGCCGGGGTAAATTTGGTCATTTCATTTTGTACGGCATCTGTAAACATCCTAAAAACAATAAGGAAGAACGAAAAAAATCATAAAATAAATATAAATATAAATTACCTGCTGGCGTAGTAGCAGAAGGGACATCTGAATCTTTCAATGTGTATCTTAATATTTGTTGATTTGTATTCAAATCGAAGATAACTATACCCGGCGGTTGTAATTGACGACGATTGCTTATTACTGAAAAAATAATACTTAATAAAAAAATGTGCGTAGTGTACCTACACACGTAAGAAGTGAAACTTTTTTTATGACCTTATTTTTCAAAAAATAATTTACTATATAATATGCAACTTTACAGAAATACGTCGAATCACGCGTGGTAGGGATGAGAAAAAAAAAGACGTGTGTCACTCGGGGACTGCCGCGGTAAAGCTATTGCATGCTATGCCTTCAAGCCACACCTCCGCGCCCGTCCCCGTGAGGAGCGTGAGGTTTTTTCGTTACGGAATTTCTGGATTCTGTCCCCGCGCTCTAGGCCCGCGATAGAAGCTATGCAATAGCTTAAAAATGGCGCGTAACGGAAAAATGTCACGCGTAACGAAAAAATGTTACACTAAATTTTTTTCCAACCCCGATAAAGAAGTTTCACTTCAAAAATATAGTAAAAAAGAGCGTGAGCGTCGAGCACACGCGTCAGAAGTGAAACAAGTAGCAAGATTGAAAGATACCAAAATCGGCCTGACTCCATGACGTGACGGTATTGCCATGACGCGACCTTGAAATTGATTTATCCATACCATGATTTGTCTATGTCCATACTATTATTATAAATGCGAAAGTAAATCTGTCTGTCTGTCTGTTACTCAATCACGCCTTAACTACTGAACCAATTTGCATGAAATTTGGTATAAAGATATTTTGATACCCGAGAAAGGACATAGGATAGGTTTTATCCCAGAAATCCTACGGGAACGGGTTTTTTTCTGAAAACGCGGGCGAAGCCGCGGGCGGAAAGCTAGTTTAGAATAAATTAATTTTTCATACCTGCCAACTCCAAAAGTCCCGTATCTACCATCCACAGTCTATTACAAGTATCTGCTCTAGTCCTATAGACGGATATAAGAGATCTAGAACTGAACACGTCTGGATAAGGCTTTAAAGATGGCGACCGTTCTGTCTGTGTGTTTAGATCTATGTAGTTTAGTGTTGCGGGGATACCTGAAAATATATATATGAAAAATATGAAAAAGAAGTATATTTACATTGAAAAATTTGAAAAATAAAGAAATGAAATATTTATTTTTCCTTGTGTTTGATTTTACGCTATTTTCATAATATTTTGAAATGAAATACCTTTTAAAAGATTTATGCATTATATTATTTAACCGCACTTTTAGAACAACGAGGTCAACAAGGTCTCACCTAACGTCTAATGAATAAATCATGTTTAAAAACCGTTAAAAAGTCTTTAATTCCTAAACTAAAACTATTCATTATAAAAAATAAAAATAGTCATTGAGAACATTTGAATGGGAATTTGAAAAGCGCCCCTGCCGTGCGTAACAGGAACTAATTTTTTGTATGTAATATTTTTTTCAATATAAGTGTAGTGCCTTAAGTATAGCTATAAAAATATATGGTCTTGATGATATACATAATATTAAGCCGGAATTATACTAAAGTACTTAAAATATAAGTATTTGTTTTTAATATGGAGTTTCTTGCCGGTTCTTCTCCATAGATACTGCTTTCCGAATCGGTGGTAAATGTTAAAATTGTTATGATGATTCAAGAGTGCTCCTAGAAGTCTGATAATTGAATAAATAAATTATTATAGTTTGAGTAGGTAACTAATAAAAACTTTACCATAATTTCGTCTAGGTAATGCAATAAACAGTCGATTGCCAACTTTTTCTGCCCCCATCGGTAAATTGTTGTATTGTATGAAAAACCTTCCAGATTCATCTTCTGTAATAAAATAATAATATATAATCTTATTTAAATATATTAAAAACAAAATTAAAAGATAAATATTAACACATAATATGTATAATAAAATTAACGAAGCGATTCTTACAGATAAACTCAATTTTTAAATTAAAAACGGTACACTTTTTTAGGCACTTTTTAGTTGATATAGTTAGGTAACTAACTACATTTTTATTTTTTAGTAATCTGTTGTACCTACATTTATAGCACAAGTAAAGAGTATTTTTTAAAACAATTTAAAAAAGATATAGAGACATGATCAAATGTTTTCAAATAAAAAGAGCGTGTGTGCCGAGCACACGTGTCAGAAGTGAAACTTCTTTGGCAAGATTCAAAGATACCAAAATCGTCGCCTTACTCCATGACGTGACGGTATTGCCATGACGCGACCTTGAAATTTTACTCTCAACTTTTTGCAATTGTAAATTTATAAATACATATATAAATTTTTGCAATTGATTTAATATACTAGCTTTCCGCCCGCGGCTTCGCCCGCGTTCAAAGAAAAACCCGCACAGTTCCCGTTCCCGTGGGATTTCCGGGATAAAACCTATCCTATGTGTTAATCCAAGTTGCCCTCTATATGTGTGCTAAATTTCATTGTAATCGGTTCAGTAGTATTTGCGTGAAAGAGTAACAAACACACACACACACACACATCCTCACAAACTTTCGCATTTATAATATTAGTAGGATACGATACGATAGGATATTATTAGGAAGTAGGATTCTTTGTATTCTAAAATATGTTTTAAAATATATCAAAATATAATACTTAATTGATTCTTATTTCTTACCATTTGGCCTTGAAGGTACAGGTCGCTTGATTTCTAAAAAGATAAATAAGTTTTTATTGAAGTTATTTTAAGGAAAATCTTAGTGCATTAGGTTTATTTTAGAATACTAGTTATTAAATGACCTCAGCGTGTCTAGATAATGTCTATTTATGATTAAACTAGGTTTCCGCCCGCGGCTTCGCCCGCGCAGTCAAAGAAAAACCCGCATAGTTCCCGTTCCCGTGGGATTTCCGGGATTGCGTCATTTTCCCGGGATGAAAAGTAGCCTATGTCCTTTCTCGGGTATCAAAATATCTCTATACCAAATTTCATGAAAATTGGTTCAGTAGTTTAGGCGTGATTGAGTAACAGACAGACAGACAGAGTTACTTTCGCATTTATAATATTAAAGTATGGATTGAATAACGATGTTGGATGATTTGTTTATCTGTTTATTTTTTAACTAGCTATGCCTTGTGGTTTTACCCGCAGTGCTCCGCTCCTGTTGGTCTTAGCGTGATGATATTTGGCCTATAGCCTTTCTCGATAAATGTGTTCCACTATCTAACACCACCGAAAGAATTTTTAAAATCGGATCCGTAGTTCCTGAGATTAGCAAAACAAATTCTTCAGCTTGATAATATTAGATTTGATTTGTTTATCTGTTTATCTTATACTAATATTATAAAGCTCAAAAGTTTGTTAGTTTGAACGCTAATCTCAGGAACTACTGGTCCGATACTATCCATCCTGTGTTTTTTGCAAATGTAGTTCGAAAATGGATGAATACTAAGTATATAATTATGTAGTCTAGAACTTTCTTACTTAATTACAAAATCTCTATTGCTTATAAGGTTGTCTGGCAGAAATCGCTCTAAAGCGATAAGACCGCTTGTTGAATATACTTTTAAGTCTTTTATAATAATATTGTGTTGTCTGTTTTTCTATTCTACTTATGTAACTACATTTGAAATAATAAAATTACCTTCATCATCGTCATTTTGGAAGTAAACAGCATCTGTCTGTCTTTTCATGCGTTCAGTCTCATCAATACCAGCAAAGCGGTCGTGTAGTACTGAAACAAACAAATAAATTTTTTTACACAAAAACATATAAGTAATAGCTAATAGATCGATCGATTTGTATGTGGATCGAATTTGTTACAGTTACATTTAAGTAGGTACCCTACTGGCAAATATTTTTTCGGTAAAAATCTGTTGTGGGTAGTTTAAATAAACATTTTATGAATTATCATAGACTAGCGGTCCGCCCCGGCTTCGCCCGTGGTACATATTTCGCAATAAAAGGTAGCGTATGTTCTTTCTTAGGGTCTTAAGATTATCTGTGCCAAATTTCATCCAGTTTCATTCAAAATTGGTCCAGTAGTTTATGTGTGAAAACCACATATACATACATACATACATACAAACCTTTCCTCTTTATAATATGTTAGTATAGATATAGACATGTAACATTTCAGTCTACCCATAATTTCCTATATGTATAATTTAAATCATAATAATTTCGTTACAAGTCGGTAATCCATACTTAATATTATAAATGCGAAAGTAACTCTGTCTGTCTGTCTGTTACTCAGTCACGCCTTTTCTACTGAACTAATTTGCATGAAATTTGGTATAGAGAAATTTTGATACCCGAGAAAGGACATAGGATAGGTTTTATCCCGGAAATCCTACGGGAACGGGTTTTTCTTTGAAAACCTGTAAGCCGCGGGCGGAAAGCTAGTATACAATATTGAAAAATATAAGAACATTCCTCAGTATTATAATTTCATTATTAATAATATGTGAAAATATATAAAGAAAGTCGTGGTCAAAGCTGATCGTCCCGGCTCTACCCAATTTGATAGTGTTATTGATAAGTTTCAACATAACTTTAATAGGCATTCATGATTCAAGAAAAAAAGTTGTTAAAATCCCTTCAGTCGTTATAGATTTGTTAACAACAGAACTTTTGACTGGGTGAACTGATTTTGATGGTACTTTTAAAAAAGAAAGCTAGTGTTGGATTAGATCCGAAAATTTAAGGGTGGTTTAGTTTTTGTTATTAATAAAATTTTCTACCAAAATAATAATAATGGGAATCGATTGAAAAAGACGAAGGGCGTCAGGGATCCACTAACCTTGACCCTATCTAAAAAATATATATATTGCAAGAAATAACACTACATCGTGAAATATACAATTCAGTTTGAACAACAAATAGGAAAATTTTAACCACCGTGTCCTACTTTGTAAATATAATTTTTATCTATCGTGTCCTAATTTGTAAATATACGCGACTATAATCAATATACGTATCCATACTAATATTATAAATGCGAAAGTAACTCTGTCTGTCTGTCTGTTACTCAATCACGCCTTAACTACTGAACCAATTTGCATGAAATTTGGTAAAGAGATATTTTGATACCCGAGAAAGGACATAGGCTTCTTTTTACCCCGGGACATAGGATAGGTTTTATCACGGAAATCCTACGGGAACGGGAACTATGCGGGTTTTTCTTTGAATGCGCGGGCGAAGCCGCGGGCGGATAGCTAGTAATCAATATACGTATTATGTATTTAGCTGTTCCTACATATCCCGATGGGCACGCGATTAAATCTCTTACCTTGTATACTTTAGAGGCTCTAATCGCGTACCGATATGAGTACCTACGGTAGCGAACAGCCGATACCGCTTATAGTTTGAATAGGGCTTTAATCTATTCTATTCATTCTTCCATAATCAATATATTTACTTAGTTTAGAAATATATTATTTAATCAATCATTATGTCATTTATTTCGACTAGTTGGGATTTAAATATTTCCTACGATTTTAACACATTGTCAGTTACACGTACGGCTTGTGTACGGTTTGTACAAACATACAGTTTCACGTGTATGTTTGTACAAGCCGTACTTAACTTGAGACCTGAGCCGATGACGTTATTTTCAATGTAATAGCACAGTATTACCATTATTTCCTACAGTAAGGAATCGCCTTTGATGTCGCGCGATGCCGCCGCCAGCGTAGGTAGTGACGCTGCCACACGAAAATACGCTAGGGTTGCAACAAATGGGAAATAAAACAATTGTGATTATTAATATTATGATGAAATCTTTATTCATATGTACATTCAAAATAATTGTGATTATTAAATCTGATGTAATTATTTGTTCATAAATATAATATAATTACAGATATTGCACTGCTAAATATTATAATTACGTGGACACTTTATTTTTGGATGTTCTTACTTGTATATTATAACATTTAACTAAGTAATGCATTCGCATTGGGATGTACAATCTGATTAGAAAATAATGAGGACAACATATATACATAGCTTTGATTTTAATTCAACAGATACAATTAATACAATCTTTCTGAAATATTGTTTCTTTCTGGGATTTCAATGTAGATTTACATCCGTAAACCGAACAGTTTGTGCGCGCCGTAATAGAATAAGCAAACTAAGCGTGTTTGCTTTACGCGGCCCGCGTCGCCCGACCCCCGCCAGTTCCCTTCCGTTTCTCTGCACAAGTACATTCGTCGCACTACTGTAGGAAATAATGGTAATACTGTGGTAATAGTTACTGCTTTCCGAGTCGGTGGTAAATGTTAAAAATACTATGTAATGACGATTCGAAAGTGCTTCTAAATAGTAGTCTAATTGAATGAATAAATGAATGTTTGAGTTTGAGTTTTATAGGTGCCTTTTTAAAATAAATAAAATGTAATTCAAACTAAGTAAGTACAGTTTTACTTACTTTGGGTAGTAATATGTTTTAGGAAAAACTAATATATTGCATATATCGCACTCCAGCCGAGTCTCAAGTTAACTCGTACGGGTTATATGTAAACGACTCCTTTGAACACTTATCAAGGATTGGTGATCGGTTTTGAAACTTTAGGTATTTATTTTTTAATGCAAATAATATCTTGTTTGCAACATCCACTAGATAATATTTTCCATATAAGGAGAAAATAAGAAACTAGCCTAGTTTATACAACTTTTTGTATCTTTTTCAACAACAATAAATTTTATAGTAGTTATTTTAATATATTAATTTATGTTGTATTTATAAATTATGTGTGACGTTGTGCTTTTTTATTTATTTTATTTTTTTCTCTTCGAATTTATTATTTTAAATTAATTAGTTATTTGGCTTCCTAGCCTTTGGTATATTATGCTCTGTCCTTTACCTGAAGGTTGCCTGGCAGAGATGGCTTAGAGCCATAAGGCCGCCATTTGTAGGTACATTTTGAATGGTTTTGTTGTACTTTTATTTTATAAGACTGTTGTACAATAAAGAGTAAATAAATAAATAAATAAATGTCAAATAACTGAATAGCTATTTCTAAAATGTTAAATGGCAGACATGTACTGACCTTATAAATAAATGAGGTAAATATTTTCTTAATGCGGAAGAATCTATAATTTTGCATCGTGATGTGAGATTCACCGCGTCTTTATGTTTAAGGAAGAATTAATCAATACTAATATTATAAAATAATTTAATTGTTTGTTTAATTAAATGCGCTTATCTAAGGAACCACAGGTCTGATTTGAAAAATTATTTCACTGTTAAATAGGCCACTTATCGAGGAAAGCTATAGGCTATATATCATCACGCTAAGACCAGTAGGAGCGTGCGGGTAAAACCGTGAGACACAGCTAGTTAAAAAATAAAGATACATATATCTTCTTCTTCTTCTTCTTATATATAAAAATGAATCTCAAAATGTGTTGGTAAGCGCATAACTCGAGAACGGCTGAACCGATTTCGATAATTCTTTTTTTATTATTTACCTTGAAGTACGAGGATGGTTTTTATGTAGAGAAAACGTAAATATGTACCACGGGCGAAGCCGGGGCGGACCGCTAGTTATAAATAGATATGTACAACAATAGTATTGTAGGTATATTAAACATGTTATAAATATGAAAAGTCTGTCTGTTCACTTTCACGGCTAAAAAACTATTAAGAATTATAAACATAGGCTTTTCTGGCAACCTTTAGTGAGTAAAAGGTATAATAGGAGATATAAGCTATCATGAATGCATATATCGGTAAAGATGTAATTTTACAAATAAATTTTACAATTTTAAAAATTGATTGTTGAATATGTTTTTTTATTAGAATCGCAAAAAACAAACCTACTTAATCTTATATATAAAATTCTCGTGTCACAATGTTAGTCTGCATACTCCTCCGAAACGGTAGGACCGATTCTCATGAAATTTTCTGTGCATATCGGGTAAGTCTGAGAATCGGCCAACATCTATTTTTCATATGTACCACGGGCGAAGCCGGGGCGGACCGCTAGTATCTTATAATATTGTTGAGAAAATTACATATAATATTAGACTAAGATATTAGAAAAGAAACTAAAACCCTATCCGCACGAGTTTTTACAAACATGGACAGATATTTATGGTCATCATAAACGATGATGACATAACTTTAACCACAGTAAACGCAAATAAATATGTACTTATGTGTTAAATGGCGATTCCACAAATTTGTTTTTACGTAATCTTGTATTTAAATGTTGTTTAAATATAACTTAGAATATTATCTTCCCGCGGTTTCACTCGCTGTAGAGCAAGTATAGAGTTTCTTTGTTCTTGCCGCTTCTTTTCCGTAGATACTGCTTTCCGAATCGGTGGTAAATGTTAAAAATATGTAATGACGATTCAAAAGTGCTTCTAGAAGAAGTCTAATTGAATAAATAAATGTTTGAGTTTTGAGTTTGAGTTTGTTAAAACGACATGCAAAAACTTTTAAATACAACTCTATTTGACAAAAGGTTGTCTGTGCTGGACCCAAGGTATTATATTATCAATTTTAATTTCATCCTATTTGGTGCAGCAGTTTAGTAGTTAGCAAGAATAGCGCTTATACAATCTTTATTTTTTCGTTTACATTTACGATTTTATTTAGAACTAGCAGTTCGCCCCGGCTTCGCCCGTGGTACATATTTCGCGATAAACGGTAGCCTATGTTCTTTCTCAGGGTCTAAAGATTGTCTGTGCCAAATTTCATCAAAATTGGTTGAGAGGTTTAAGCTGGAAAGTGGAAAGCGTAACAGACAGACAGACAGACAAACTTTCGCATTTATAATATTAGTAGGGATTCTCTTTTCCAACAATACCAATCTAAAATAATATTTATACGTATTATAGGTACGGTCTAAGGTTAGACTAACGATGTATAAATTTCATCCCAATTTGTTCCGCCATTTAGACGGGACACGCACTTCACACGTAGACATGCTATACTAGACTTATTCCGGTATTTTTTATTTAAATATATTATGGTCCCATACTAATCCAGATCATAATAAATTATTATCGCCAGTTAATAATAAAATCCTGTTAAATTAATGTAAGATAAATCAACATAAATATTAGGTTAAGAGAAAGTTTATTCAAATAATTTTATAAAAGAATAATAATTATTATAGATACCTATATATGTGTATCTTCTAATATCTGAATATTGCGGTCGATATTTACCGCGAATCAGAAAGGTTATATTTATATTAATAGACTAGAGTAGATAATTTTTGAAACAAAAAAAATCGCAGTCGGATGAAACCCATTAGAAAAGGAGGGGAATATGATGAAAATTAAAGGAAAAATAAATTACGGTCAATCCGAGTTCGGGAAAAGGGAGGGGGGAGCTTTTAAGAGAAAAAAATGGTTTCTCTTAATTTCCGACAAAACTACAAGTCCTACGGAAAAAAGTTCAATGGCAAAGTTGTAGATAATAAAAAGATCTACAACTTTTTTATTAACAATTTTTTCACATAACCTCAAAATTTAGGTGAAAAATTCAAAAAACCAAGTTTTTGGTTTTTTATTTTTATCTACTTCAAAATTTATTTTTTTTCTACGAAATTTGGTGGAAACTTGCTTTATTATGTCCCAAATACACTGTAATTTATTTGACTGAAAATATTTATTTTTTCGCCTTATTTTGAATTAATACCAAAAAAACAACCTAATTTTCAATCGAAAAGTCACCCGTCAAAATATCAGCTTTTTTCAAAAACTTGGGGTGCCTTTTATTCATTGAAATCTCTACTTTCCTATGGTGTAAAAAAAAATAAACATTACCATAGTAAATGTTCTCAGAAAATGCATACAAACAGTGTGAAAATGAGCTTTTACTAAATCAGGCACACTTCTCAAACTACCTGAAATGTTTTTATCGACATCATTTTGCTTTTGAATATGCTGTAAAATATTATACTTAGAACAGATAATTTTTTTTCTTTTGAAATATTACCGAAAAGCCGATACAAGAGAAGATATAGAGTTCGAGAAGTGTGCCTGATTTAGTAAAAGCTAATTATGATACTGTTTGTAAGCATTTCCTGAGAACATTTACTATGGTAAGATTTATTTTTTATACACCATATAAAAGTAGAGATTTTGATAAATAAAAGACTCCCAAAGTTTTTGAAAAAAGCTGATATTTTGACGGGTGACTTTTCGATTGAAAATTAGGTTGTTTTTTTGGTATTAATTCAAAATAAGGCGAAAGAATAAATATTTTTAATCAAATAAATTACAGTGTATTTGGGACATAATAAAGCAAGTTTCTACCAAATGTCGTAGAAAAAAAATAAATTTTGAAGTAGTTAAAAATAAAAAACCAAAAACTTGGTTTTTTGAATTTTTCACCTAAATTTTGAGGTTATGTGAAAAAATTGTCAATAAAAAAGTTGTAGATCTTTTTATTATCTACAACTTTGCCATTGAACTTTTTTCCGTAGGACTTGTAGTTTTGTCGGAAATCGAGAGAAACCATTTTTTTCTCTTAAAAGCTCCCCCCTCCCACTTCCCGAACTCGGATTGACCGTAATTTATTTTTCCTTTAATTTTCATCATATTCCCCTCCTTTTCTAATGGGTTTCATCCGACTGCGATTTTTTTGCACTTTTTATTATTTTTAAAGGGATCTACCCCAGTGTATAATATAAATCAATAGTAATATTCTGTTTATTTAAGACTAGCTGCTCCGCGCGGTTTCACCCCCGTGGCTCCACTCCTGTTGCCCGTAGCGTGATGAAATATAGCCTATAGCCTTCCTCGATAAATGGGCTATCTAACACCGAAAGAATTTTTCAAATCGGACCAGTAGTTCCCGAGATTATTGCATTCAAACAAACAAACAAACTCTTCAGCTTTATAATATGTATTAGTATAGATAGGTATTTAAACCACTGACACAAATATTCTAAATACGTAGTTAAATACAACATGATTCTTTTTTTTTATAATTTCGAAAAATTAAAATTTATATTTTTGGTAAAATACATTGAGAAGAAAACTAGCATAATATTATTTATTATTTAAACGTCAGTTAATTTTTAACCGACTAGGTATCACAAAAAAAGACGGAACGTTCTCAAATATTCGAAGATTATAAGAAGTTAGGTAGGGACTTTGTTTTCAATTTTATTAGCTCATATTCATTATTTTACATACGAATCAAATGCATTAAATCTAATAAATGAAATTCGCATATTATGTTTGTACTACTTCGAAACGGCTTGACCGATTTGCATGAAATATTGTGTGCAAATCAGGTAGGTTTAGGAATCAGACAATATCTATTTTTTATACTTACAGCTAACTTCGTATATTTATTATAATTAAAAATGAATACATACCTTCAATTCCATTAATATCATAGGTCATTTGTTTCCAAGCATAAACCTCTTTAAATCCTCCCAAACCACGATCTAATGCCACAGCCGTATTTAAAAAATACAATAAAAAACACACAACAATTCCATTTACCGCCATATTTGAGTTCATTTTCAAATAAAAAAAAAATTCGAACACAGAACGCGCGCTATTTACTTTTTTTTATTTTTTTTTTGTTTATGGTCAATGCACACGTCCGTCAAACCGTGTGTCGTAATGACAACTTAATGTGTGTGAAATGGCTTTATCTTTATGTACTAGGTTAAGGCCTGGATCATCGTATAGGAGCTACCAACGTTGACAAGTGAGCATTTTAGTATAGTTGGTTCTTTGATATACTGTTCCTCTTGCTATTTCGGTTAGAGTCCGGGCTGTCTGGCTGGTCGCAGTGGTTGCGTTTTTTAGTGCGCATCTCTTCTGCACAGGATAATTTCCTTAATTTAAAGTCATTTTTTAACGCGTAATTTTTAATATTTTACCTTTAGATAGATCCATTAGACATAATTTTTTTATTGCAAGACGTTTTTTTCGTTGTTAAATAGGTGCCAGACGCAATTTTTTATTTCGTTTTTATAAAAAATTCAAATTATTTTAGAATGTCTGTAAAGGAGAATGGCGAAACTGGGCCTAACAAAATTAGGGCCTTACAGAAATCATAATATATTTAAAATTCATTATGTTATTTTTAATAATTCTTGGTAAAATATTGACTTCTGATTCTATGGGAAAACAAATGTTTGAAAAAAAAGATAATGTGTTCACTAACGGCATTGTTATTTAGATTTCTATGACTACCGGTCTTATCAAGCAGAGATTGTCAGTGCTGTCAGGAGTAAAATAGTCGATATATCGATTAAAACGAATGAATATTTATTTTCATTTTTAGTTTTATATAAAATTCAAATGCTTTATAAATCAGAAATATAAGTTAACTGCGTTACATATTTTATTTTTAACTTTTTAGCACGCTATTTATTTAGGTAATTCTATACATTTTTACTCATGGAGGCTGCACTTTGTAAGAATATTTCTGAAATGTAGCTGGCCGCTTCAATTTTAATTACAATGTCATGTTTGGCGTTTGACTTTTGACATTTGATTGAGGTTTTTCGTTTCGTGGTTAACTTATTTTCTTCATCTTTATCGACTTTCGCTACGTATTACGGACACTGACGATCTCTGTTATTACTACCAACCAACGCTTGCACACCGGACTTTGATTACCTGCCTTTACGACTCACTACTGCTACCCTACCTGGACACCGACTTTGCATCCGATTTTTCATTTACAAAATAATATGAACTGCATCAACTGTGGTATTAATGCTAATCGTAACAATGCTATACGTATGCATTTGTTACAAGATAACGCAATAATATCAATTATACAAGGGTGGGCTGCTCCTCTAACGGTTAGTGGATTAGTATTATCTAAGGTATTTAGTACTAGCTATTGAAATCAAACAAAAACGTAAATACACATTGTTTTATATTTATACTAGCGGTCCACCCCGGCTTCGCCCGTGGTACCTACATGTTTAAACTATCCTATCTCTCAAGTTGGATCGAACTCCACATGGTGTGCGAATTTTATTATAATCGGTTAAGTGGTTTAGAAGTCCATTGAGGACAAACATTGTGACACGAGATTTATATATATATTAATCTTCTTATATATAAAAATGAATCGCAAAATGTGTTGGTAAGCGCATAACTCGAGAACGGCTGAACCGATTTCGATAATTCTTTTTTTATTATATTCCTTGAAGTACGAGGATGGTTCTTATGTAGTGAAAACGTAAATATTATGTACCACGGGCGCAGCCGGGGCGGACCGCTAGTATAATATATATATTCACTTTCTTTTGTCCAATTGTAATATTAATTCTTTATTTGTAGATCACTCACTCTGATCACATATGTGATGCATGCTGGAAACTTGCAAATGATTCTTTGAGGATTGAAAATCATGAAGATGACACTGTAACTCTGGGTCATCAACGTGTATGCATTTATTGTGGACGTTCTGTATTGCGCGCACGGTTTCATTTACTAAGAACTGATTCTCAACGCGATCAAAGAATTAGAGCAGTGATATTAGAGTGGATATTACCTCGTCATTTAAGTTATTGAGTGTTTTGATAATATTTTAAGTAAAAAGTTGCCAATAATCTTCTTTTTAAATCTCAAAGTAAAAATGAAAGGTGTTTTAACAAAGTATTTCTTTACAGATTGGAAATAGAGCAACATATCTATGTCATTCTTGCTGGGTGAGGGCTCTCATAGAAAGGGAAGCAATAACAGTTTATTATTGTAATTGTTTAGTAGGAAGAAGAACTGTAGGTTGCTGCTGTCACGTTATGTGCATAATATGGTACCTTAGCTGGGCAAGGTATCAACCAGATTTAATGCCGCCAGCACAGTTTCTGGATGATGTGTTAATTGTTTATGATGATAATGATGAATAAACGATTTATGAAAAAACGTGTTTTATTTTATATATAAGTACCTACGATGTTTTGGTAGGTAGGTACTCTAAAAGAATAAAAGTTCGATCCAATATCTCTATTACCTAACTGTTCTTCTGTTACACTCTTTATCTAAATAATGTATATTATAGGATATAAACTTACCTCTACTTAGAAAGAAACAAAGCTATTCATTGAACTCGAGCAAACCTAACCTCAATTTTAGTGACGTTACATGCTCAATATCTCTGCTATCCCATAGAACAGATCTTTAATTGTTATATTTATAGAATCTGTATATTTTTATCTATTTAACCCCACATAAATCATCAGTGTAACGATCAGGCCCAAAGTCCTATGGGAGTTCGCCATTCTCCTTTCATATTATGTTCTTCAAACATAATATAATCTAAAATTAATTAGCCAGACGCTAATTCGATTGTTAAGTATTAAATAATGTGTATAAATAAAAAAAAGTAATGAAGCATGCAGCTCATCAGCTAGTGTATTTTAACTATGCGACAGGAAATAATTGCAAGAATACAATATTATTTACACTTGTTCTTATAAATAAAAGCTTAAATGAAAAAAAAAATAAACATAAAAGTGAAAAATAAATTAAAGTTACCATACATTGAAAAGAATGGAATAAAAACTTTATCAATGAAGGTTAAACAATTACATTGTTAAATTTAAAAAGCCATCTTCATAATCATCATCATCATCATCTTTCCTCACACTGTCAGAATTATTTATGTTATCGTCTAAGGAATTGTTATTGTTTTCCAATATTCCATCATCTGTAAACAACTAGAAAGTTTGTTTCAATATTATTGATGTACACACGTACACACACACAACACACACACCACACCACACACGACACACACACGTGAACACACACACACACGCATGTTTAAGTTTGTATTGAATTTAACTAAAGTAGTTAGCATGAATTTATATAGGTAGGTATACTAGCGGTCCGCCCCGGCTTCGCCCGTGGTTCCTACATGTATAAACTATCCTATCTCTCAAGTTGAATCGAACTGCACATGGTGTGCGAATTTTATTATAATCGCATAAGTGGTTTAGGAGTCCATTGAGGACAAACATTATGACACGAGATTTATGTATATATATTAAGAATTAAGATTAATGAATTAATATTGTTATCATCATCACTACATAGTAGGTATAAAAAAAGTCGCTTTCTCTGTCCCTATGTCTCTTTAAATCTTTGAAACTACGCAACGGATTTTGATGTGGTTTTTTTAAATAGATAGAGTGATTCAATTGGGAGGTTTATATGTATAATAACATCCATTAAATAGTGGAGAAGTACCTACTGTTATTTTTGAGGTTTCTAATGTGATTACGTAAATAATTACAATTTTTCCACTTACAGTGCAAACGGAGGCACCCTACGAGTTTTATCAAAATAATGTACTACATTGAAAAGGTCTACAGAAAAGTCCGTGATATGTCTATCTCTTATGGATAACCCACAATAACTTTTTTTATCATTTACTTTTTACGACAAATAATCGCTAATTTTCGAAGCGATTTTAACCAATACAGCATTAATCCTTAACCAATTAAAGACCTTGAATACATTGTTCATTTAATATAGATCTATATGGCCTTTTACACATGGATTTCAGTGAATATTTTCGAAGATATTACAGATTTTTTAAAAATTGCGGGACGTAGCGTTTGCGGCGGTACCAGCCGGCCGCCCGGCTATATCTACACTAATATTATAAAGAGGAAAGCTTTGTTTGTTTGTTTGTTTGATTGTAATGAATAGGCTCATAAACTACTGGACCGATTTTAAAAATTCTTTCACCATTCGTAAGCTACATTATCCACGAGTAACATAGGCTAGGTTTTATCCCGGAAATCCCACGGGAACGGGAACTATGCGGGTTTTTCTTTGAAAACGCGGGCGAAGCCCGTAAATGTACCAATGGAAGGTACTAGTTCCCACAACACAGGGAATCCTAGAGTAGGAACAATTCAATTTCTATGCATCTTAGGTATATTTTCGAAAAAAAGAAGTTATTTTTTATTGTTATTTAATTTTCGCGGCCGACCCTTTCTATCTCTCTTGCACTTTAAACTATCTCTCCATATACACAATCATCAAATTGTTATACTTACCTACTTTCACTACGTTTTTATTTGTACATATTTAATACTAACAATCGAATTAGCGTCTGGCTAATTAATTTTAGATTATATTATGTTTGAAGAACATAATATGAAATTTACAGACATTCTAAGATAATTTGAATTTTTTATAAAAACGAAATTAAAAATTGCGTCTGGCACCTATTTTACAACGAAAAAAACGTCTTGCAATAAAAAAATTATGATTGATGGATCTATCTAAAGGCAAAAGTTTAAAAATTACGCGTTAAAAAATGACTTTAAATTAAGGATAATTTCCTGTGCAGATAAGATGCGCACTACTGAACGCAACCACTCCGGCCAGCCAGACTGCGCGGACTCTAACCGAAATAGCTAGAGGAACAATATATCAAAAAACCAGCTATACTAAAATGACTTCTTTTTCAACGTTAATAGCTCCCGTACCATCAGATATAGATATTAGACGTTGTTTATAATGAAGAATGTTACTAGGTATGCCAAATCCCTTGAAATTGTGTCTCAGTAAAGCCTGTATGTATACAAATACACTAGTTTTTGTCGTAGTCAAAAATACCAAGTAGTTTTGATTTTATACGCATTCAAAGTTTCGAAAAATATCGAGTCCCGCTAATAGTCACGTGACCGCTTGTGACGTCACGTCACAACGCACCGCGCGGCCACGTCCCCGCGCGGTGTGTATAAAGCAAAATTACCAATCTTCTATTGGATGATACGTGTAATATTCAAGACCAAATCTAAAAAATAAAATATATATCAAACTAGATGATATGTTCAACGATTCTGTTTAATCAAAAACATAAAATATTAAAATTTACTCGATAAAAAAAAATTACCAAGTTAGCTCTAATTTCCACACTTTTACGTTTTCTACTTGACATGGTAATACTTATTATGATTTTTTTTTCATAAACAATTATATTAAAACATTTGCAAGATATTCGTCAATCATTTTGTGTAATTACTTTTAGTTTTGGTTTTATTTTTGGCGCTCTTTTTTTCTCAAGATAAACGTTTGGTTTTGTCACGATAAAAGTGGTTTATCGCAGATAAAACCAAAACTAAAAGTAAGTAATTACTCAAAATTCTCTGACAAATATCTTGCAAATGTTTTAATATAATTGTTTATGAAAAAAAAATCATAATAAGTATTACCATGTCAAGTAGAAAACGTAAAAGTGTGAAAATTAGAGCTAACTTGGTGATTTTTTTTTATCGAGTCAATTTTAATATTTTATGTTTTTGATTGAACAGAATCGTTGAACATATCATCTAGTTTGTTATATATTTTATTTTTTAGATTTGGTCTTGAATATTACACGTATCATCTAATAGAAGATTGGTAATTTTGCTTTATACGCACCCTAGTATCAAGTCGGCAGCGCTGAAGTAGGTGTTATAGCTTGCGCAGTATTTTGATGGGTTTTCGTCCGCGAATTTCGTTAATAGTCCAATAATAGTAATTATTATTCGTTTAATAAAATAACAGTCATACCAAAGTTTCATCTTTATTTAATAGTTTCTCAAAATATTCTATACGATTGCGTTTTTGCACTGCTGATCTCTGAGGTTTATCTTCATTTTCCTGTTGACATTTGAATTTGTGTGGAACTATACCCTGTTTTTGTTTAATTCTTCCCCCGACCAACTTATATTTTAGTATAGTTCTCCATATCATTCTCAACTTAAAACAAGAAAAAAATCTTACTAGCCATCTACCTATACTTAGCCCATACGAGCAGAGCAGAAGCACAGTCTAGTATAGATTAAAACTTGTACAGAAAACAAAGGATAACGCAAAACAGCTGCAATGTTCTCAAAATATTATAATATGTAGCTTACTTCCTTTGCAACTATAAAAAACAACTTATCCGGCGAATTGGTAGTTGTATTTTTACATTTAGGAACAACACATGATTTTCTGGTATTTGGATTGGACATTTTTAAAAGTATTTAATTATAATTTCGACGGCGCGGGCGCGCGATCGCTAGCGGACTGAGTGAGCCAGATTGAGCGTGTTGTAGTGTGACGTCACACCATCACCGGGCGTTTACAACTTGTTTTACTTCTAAATCGGAAAATAATTGACGTATCGAAGTAATTTTTTCACTAGTATTATTTATTTTTGACAGAGAATATGGAGTGCTAATAATCAAAATTAGTGAACATTCTCCATTAGTGTTTAACTTATGACCGTGACTTGTTGTTAATAAATTAGCTACAATAGTATGATAATTATCTAGACTTCAAGATATATAACCTAAAATCTATCACAATGTAAATGTATTTTTAATATGATTAGTATTCTTTCGGCCGATATGTTATATGTGTATATATGTTTACTGTAGGTATTAATTTCTACTGTAATAATGAATGATTTGTAAATTGGAAGTTGAGGAATCGGAACAAGTAACTAGTAGGTACATAATATAATTTTATTGTAAAAAAATATAGTATACCTACATCTTACCTATGTAATGTTAAGAAATGAAAATTAGTTTTAACACAAACAAAACTCGAAATATCTTTAAAGTTCCCTCACCATCAGGCAGTCTACATTTTTTTCATAACGGTACGCACGCATATAATTAGAATGAGTAAAAAGTAAAAACTTCAAACAGATAAATCTATATTAATATTGTAAAGCCGAAGCGTTTGTATGTTTGTTTGAACGCGACAATCTCCAAATCACGTCCCGTTTGAAAAATTATTTCCCTGTTAGATAGTCCATTTATATACCTAGAGCTGTGCCTAGAGGAAGGCTATATAGGCTATATAATCACGCTAAGACCAATAGGGGTGAAACCGCAGGGCGCAGCTAGTTATAACCAGACTAACCAGCTCTTAAAACCTGCAGCTTGGCAGGAACAACAACTTGTTATCCTGTGGTTATATTTTTAGTGACAGTGAGATTAATTGAATGAAGAGGTAGACAATCTGAATTAGGGCCGATTTTTCAATGCTTGAATAAAACTTATCCGTCCAATAAAGTATTACACGATAATATTAAAATGTCACGTAAACTGTCAAATACGGGCAATTAGAATACATTTTTAAAATGGTCGTTTTATACATTAAACGACGAATAAGTTTTATCCAAGCATTGAAAAATCGGCCACTATGCATTGAGATAATAAGTACATATTATCTCAATGCGCCTATTATTTTTTCATTAGACTTGCTTTTCGGCCGCAGCCTCGAGTAAACAAATTATCTTCCCCATGAACCAATCTATAATTATTCCAAATATACATAAGGACAAATAAAAAGGGAGAAGGCAGAAGCAATTTTGTTTTAATAATAATCAGTTTAGTTGAGTTGAAAAAATATTATTCTGTTGGAGCTTAAAAAAAAATATTCAAATATTAGTGTTAGATAGTTCATTAAATATTATTGAAGTGAAACTTCTTTATCGGGATTGGAAAAAAATTTTAGTGTAACATTTTTTCGTTACGCGTGACATTTTTCCGTTACGCGCCATCTTTTTCTTATCCCTACCACGCGTGATTCGACGTATTTCTGTAACGTTGCATTGTTGCATGTTTTCAAAAACATATTTACTAAAAATTATTTCACTGTTAGATACATAGCTCATTTATCGAGGAAGACTATAGGCACAGACTAATAATAATATACCTACTACGTATACCTATCTTAATCACTATCACTACATAGTATAAAACAAAGTCGCTTTCCCTGTCCCTATGTCCCTATGTCCCTTTGTACGCTTAAATCTTTGAAACTACGCAACGGATTTTGTTGCGGTTTTTTTAAATAGATAGAGTGATTCAAGTGGGAGGTTTATATGTATAATAATATCCATTAAGTAGTGGAGAAGTACTGTTATTTTTGAGGTTTCTAATGTGATGTCGTAAAAAATTACATTTATTCCGCTTACATTGCAAACGCAGGCTGAACCCTACGAGTTTTATCAAAATAATGTACTAAGTATTATACACATTGAAAAGGTCTACAGAAAAGTCCGCGATGGTATATGTCTATCTCTTATGGATAACCCACAATAACTTTTTTTTGTCATTTACTTTTTACGACAAATAATGGCTAATTTTCGAAGCGATTTTAACCAATACAGCATTAATCCTTAAGCAATTAAATACCATGGATACATTGTTCATTTAATATAGATCTATATGGCCCTTTACACCGCATGATTTAAAAATTGCGGGACGTAGCGTTTGCGGCCGCCCGGCTATGTATTTTATACCCGTGCGAATTGCGATGCCGCGGCCGGAGCGGGCCGCTATATTTTTATACCTATACAACGTTCACAATTTTTCTGTAGTGTATTTAGTATCAGCATTGCACCCGTGCGAAGCCGGGGCGGGTCGCTAGTACTATTATAAAGGCGAAAGTTTGTATGGATGTATGGATGTATGGATGTTTGTTACTCTTTCACGTAAAAACTACTGAACCGATTACAATGAAATTTAGCACACATATAGAGGGTAACTTGGATTAACACATAGGATAGTTTTTATCCCGGAAATCCCACGGGAACGGCAACTATGCGGGTTTTCCTTTGCAAACGCGGGCGAAGCCGCGGGCGGAAATCTAGTATATTATAATATCATAACGCTAAGTCTAAACCAAAAGAAGCGAAGCAACGCGGGTAAAAAAGGGATATAACCACGGCACAGCGAGTTAAAAATAAACTAAGGATTGACGACGGGATTTCATGGATTGGGAATAGTGAGGAAAGAGATACGGATATACAGCTCTATCGACAAAAAGGTCCTCAACTGCAGTTATTATTGTTCAATTGGGGAATCCCGAACACCAATTTTAATATGTATTAGATTAAGATAAAAAGGTTATTCAAACATAGTTTGAACTTTGGCCTCTTTGTGTTTGGTATTTTTTGTTGATTTCGTTTTCCCGTTATTGCAGTTTATTTTTGTTATGTGGTTATTTTAGTGACAATTAAATTTAATTACATCGTATTTCGTTTGCGGTTTGTCTAAACGCCTCTCCCGCGCTCCACTGCACGTGCCACGTATCGCGATGGAAGTTGGAACACACTCGTCAAACCCGCATATTTATGTTTTAATTATAATTAAATTATTAAATATTACATACTTACAACACTATGTACTTTTTTAATGATGGTAAAGAACTCAAATAGTTAATTGTTTTTTATTGTTATACTAGCGGTCCGCCCTGGCTTCGCCCGTGGTACATGTTTACGTTTTCTCTCCATAATATGAACCATCCTCGTACTTCAAGGAATATTATAAAAAATAAGAATAAACGAAATCGGCCCAGCCGTTCACGCGTGATGCCGTGGCCCGTGACCAAGGGAATTAATAGGCATAGGTATATAGGTAATAGATCGTATATTATTATTAGTCTGTGGCAAGGTCTGTGGTAATATTATGTATACAGTTAAAGGAAGCATTAAGCAATAAATAAAATTTAAATAACTGTTTTATGTTTATAATCTTCATATATATAAAAATGAATCGCAAAATGTGTTGGTAAGCGCATAACTCGAGAACGGCTGAACCGATTTCGATAATTCTTTTTTTATTATATTCCTTGAAGTACGAGGATGGTTCTTATGTAGAGAAAACGTAAACATGTACCACGGGCGAAGCCGGGGCGGACCGCTAGTAGGTATAATATAAACTACGGATGAATACCTGGATTGCCTGAATATAGACAGCCACAGCTAATCGAAGGGCGCTGTTAAATAAATAAAATGTAACATGATACATTTAAAAGATAAAATGTTAGATAATAATTCTTCACAAATCGCAGGCCGTTTGATGTAAACATAGGCGCCTGTTGCTACAATAAATTTAAATTTGTATCATGCCAATTTAACATTTCTTTCCACAAGGCGTTAGTGTTATACTACATAATCTATACTTGTATACGTAGTATATTATTATTAGTCTGTGTCTATACTAATATGATAAAAGCTGAAGAGTTTGTTTGAACGCTCTAATCTCAGAAACTACTGGTCCGATTTGAAAAATAATTTCGGTGTTAGATAGACCATTTATCGAGGAAGGCTACCTATAATATCATATCGTTAAGTCCAACAGGAGCGGAGCACTGCGGGTAAAACCGCGGAGCGCAGCTAGTTCTGTTATAATTTCAAATCGAATCAAAAACACTTTAAAATTTTACGTTATGTAAGTACACATTTCACCGGACATTACAGTAATAATAAATTTAAGAGCTTGAAAACAAGACATAGAAATAGATGTGACTAACCTTTTGTTTTGAATCTAGTTTCTTTTAACACTGAAAGTCATCTCTGACATTACATTGTATTAAAGTGCTTGAGTACAAAATAATTTATATTTAATTAATTTAGGTACATATTTTAGTTAATTAATTTGTCTATCCAACGCGACTCGCGACCGCGACGGTTAATTTTTTTAAAGTGAAACTTTTATTACGTATCGTCTCAAACTTTTTGGTCTGTGTAGCGCATGTCGCGTGTATCGCGGCTGCCGAGTAGGTATACCTACTCGGCAGCCGACCGTCACGCGACATGCGCTACACAAAGCAGTGTTCGGAACCGTTCGAACAGTTTCACTTTTACCGTGGTTTCATAAAACCACACAACATTTTTTTGAAATATTGAATTTTTTATATCAAGTAAAACTGTAAAGAATTGGTAGGTGTTCTTTTTTTAGAAATAGACGGCCGGCCGGCGCGGCGGAAAAGAAAAAAAAAATGTCTTATAATAATCTATTTTTTACCTACATGAAATATATTATATTCTCAAATGCATGGACGTATAAAAAAAGACGGACGCCGTATTACGAACAAACAACGTGAAGCCACCATAGTAAGCTAGAGATCGTGTAAAGACAATAAACACGCACACACTCTCACCATAGTAAGCTAGTCGGCCGCCATTACGTCGTGAACTACCGACTGATTAACTGCGTCACTGTTTCACAAAAAATATTTAAAATGCCGTCTTGCGTGGTTAAATGGTGTCGCAACAGTACAATTTTAAATAACAAAACACAAGGGATTACATTCCACAGGGAAGCAAGTTATTTCTTTTATGTTTTAATGACAAAATTATTACGGCAAAATTTATAGAAAAAAATACAGCCGCCATTGTCATCAACACAACTGTTGCCATAGCAACATGGCACACACACATGGATGTTTCGCCGCCATTACTAGGCTTCACTCAATGTTTAGGCGATATACCGTCCGTCTTTTTTTATACGTCCATGCTCAAATGATTAATAATTATTCAGTAGTTTAAAAACAAGATCACAAAAATTTATAAGTACAAATAAAAAATAGTTTGGAAAATCCAAAAGTGCACGCCTCATAATTTTTTTTTAATAATTATTTATTAATTATTATTTTTGTTTATTTAATAACAATTAAACCACATCGAATCAGACCCTGAAAAATGAAAGGGTTCTATTCCTGAGCATACTCAAGCGTAAGAGAAAAAAAAAGACTCGATTAGTAAAGTATTTCGGTCGCTATCGTGTTAACAAGAAAAAGGATCCGCACATACAGACACACGGACGTCCAAGACAGAACTTTTTTAAACTGTTTTTTAACTAGTTTAAATAACAAAAATGACATCAAAAATATCATGAACGTTAAAAATAGTGTTTTTTCTTAATATGTGTGTGTATGTATTATCTTACAAGTGCAATGTATGATACATAAAGACATTTTAAGTTTGAAAAATCAGATGTTTTGCGCGAAGCGACAGTAGTACCCACCTCAACGCTTCGCTTATGAGGCGTGCAAAACAAAACAAAAGTCTTGGCAGAAGTTGGCTACGCATGCAAAATGTGTTGCGGTAAAACATGGATATCGTAAATGTTTAATTTGACTATACTATAATTAATAATTATTAAATATAATGAGAATTTCTCATTCAAAAACATTGCTAACTTGGTAGTTAGTAATGAATTAGAAAATTATGTTTTTTTTTGAGTTTTAAAAATATAAGAGAATTAATTTCGATTAAGTAAGTCTGTAAGTAGATAATAATAATACTCTATAATATACGCTGGTGTTGGTAATCTTATTTTTAAGATTCTAATTATTGTAGAGCCATTTTAATAGGCAACATTTGACAGTTCAACAAAATTCAACAACGTAACCTAGTAAACACGACATAGAATAACATCATATTTCGTTTTGTTAGAACTACACATTTGTTTAACTTTTTTCAATTACGATTACATATTTATAATAATAATGACCGATACAAGTAATTTTAGGATTTGATTTTACTGATAAACCATTCTAAACATAATAAACAATTTCTGATTTAAAGAACTGACGTCGCTTCAATTTTGTGTCAATATAAACCTTTATTCTTTTTAAATACTAGAGACGTTACTCTAAAAATCGAAATCTGACATCTAGAATCGAATGCATCGATTACTTGGGAACAAAAATTATCATAAATTATTGACATGTGTTTCAAGTTCGATTGACAAATGTTTCAAGTCTGTATCGATTAATTCATTTTAATCGATGTTTTTAAGCAGGTTACCACCCTATGAAGATAAAATTGATAGACGTCAAATGTTGCCTATTAAATTGGCTCTACTATAGTACGCGATTATAAATTTGAATGCCATAAAATCAAAATATCAAATTCAAATAGGTATTTTAATTTAATTCTCAATTTTATGTAATTTTGATTGAATTTATTTAATTTCTTGTAACGATAAGAATTCCAAATGATTTTTATTAAATTACGATCGCGATAAATCTATACTAATATCACACCCCGGACACTCCATACAAAATGATCGTTTTGACAGTCACACCGTAGAGACTGCAAATGTGTGTGTTAACGCTTTATGGTTGGCACATTTGTGACTAGCGTAAAAAAAAAATCGCGTTATTCTGATGAAATACATCCGAATACAGCACAATATCTAACCATTTTCTACGAAAAACGATAATCACAAATCCAAAATAATAAAATTACTTTAAGTCAATTTGATAAATGTTGTCAATGTTCGTTGCGTATCGTCCTTGCAGAAAAATATGGCCCATTTTATGTCTGATCGCGCGGGGGTGAGGTAAGTTTAATTTTGGCGGGAGGCGGAGAGTGTCCGTTCTGTAGCGTTTAGCTACTATTATGTATTCTGTGCTAATATTATAAAGAGGAAAGGTTTGTATGTATGTATGTATGTATGTATGTATGGCTTTCACGCATAAGCTACTGGACCGATTTTGATGAAATTTGGCACAGATAATCTTTAGACCCTGAGAACGGACTTTGGCACAGATAATCTTTAGACCCTGAGGCTACTTTTTATTGCGAAATATGTACCACGGGCGAAGCCGGGGCGGACCGCTAGTATAAAATAAAATGAATATCCTCTCATACTTTTAAACATCTATCATCGCTGTGCTTTCATAAAAAGTATATACCTATTTATTGGGGTGTAGTGGGGCATATACGGAAGCACTATAAGCCACCCTATTGTGAGGGTATAGTGCTCCAAAAACCGTAGGTGTTCCATAATCCTCTCACCAGTGGCTCCAAGTAGCTGTAGTGCATGCAGCGGCCACACCCCGGGAAACCGCGTTGGCTCGCGGGCGAAACCTGGATGAGGGGGGACCTTGTTTGCTTAACATGGTCTAATCGCAGACACCTCCTGCACAGTGCACAAAGACTGTCTCGGTGATGAAGGCAGCCATAGCAGATATGCAACGGACCTGGCGGATTCGGCGAGATAGCAAAGCATGGTGGAAGGCTTAGGGCGACGGTTGAGGTGCCAAAGAGACCGTCGGCCAGACACATCATCCAATCTCTTTTCCAGTCGTAGCGGTCTCCGTTCCACTGGGCCCAGAAGAGAGAGGACGAGTGTGTGCAATTGCATGTGCGCGTATGCTCTTGCACCTTAATATATCGTAGCGCAATAGACTGCTATGCTATAAGGACTTCGAGACTTCTTTAAGACCTGTGGCGATAGGTAGAAGTAGAGAGGTCAGGTTGTGATGCATACCTGGCTTTGTCGGAAACCTGCACACAGGCGGCTTGGATAATGATGGTCGCTCCTGCGCTGCACTCGGGATAACAGTACAGGTTCGGCAGCATACCGAGTGTCGAAGCAGCCCTATTTAGGGTGACTCTGCTTCCCCCGCCCAGCCGGGGACGGGACTAGAAAAGGTGTCCCAAAAAAATGTTTATCCCACAACTTGAAGGGTGGTAGTAACCACGGCTGCCAAGGCATCCCAAATTCCACGTGGTCGACGAAGAATTAAGAAAAACCAAATAATTACATCTTTCATGACATTTGGCGCATGGAATGTGCGTACATTACTCGATTCTGACATAAATCTCTGTCCAGAAAGAAAGACTGCCGTCGTAGCTCGTGAACTCGGCCGGTACAAAGTGGATATAGCTGCACTCAGCGAGACTCATTTAGCTGACGAGGGCGAGCTTGTAGAACAAGGCGGTGGATACAAGTTCTATTGGAAAGGGACCTCAGCTTCTGAACCCAGGCGCTCTGGCGTCGGATTTGCCATTAAGACTCTAATTGCAAATAGACTTGAGGAGTGTCCAGTGTACATATCAGACCGCATAATATCTTTGCGATTACATATGACCAATAACAATTATCTCAACATCATATGTGTGTATGCACCTACACTAGATAAGGACGACGAAACTAAAGGCAGGTTTTATGATGAACTTACTCGAACTCTTGCGAAGATTCAACCTAGAGAAAAAGTTTTACTGATGGGCGACTTTAATGCGCGGGTTGGCTGTGACTATAAGGCGTGGCCCAAAGTTCTGGGGAAACATGGCGTGGGGAACATGAACAGCAATGGCCAGTTGTTGCTAAGTTTGTGTACGCAGTTTAACCTGTCTATTACTAACACACACTTCCAGCTCCCAGACAAATATAAAACTACATGGATGCACCCTAGGTCACGTCATTGGCATCTGATAGATTACGCAATTGTTCGACAAGTTGACATGTCCCAGGTTCTTATAACTCGCGTGATGCGTGGTGCTCATTGTTGGTCAGATCATAGATTAATATTAATAAAATTAAGGCTCCGCATGCGATACCCACGCAGATCCTGCAGAGTAAAGCCCACGGGTATTAATGTGGATAAGCTTTGGGATCCTGATACTCGCCAAAAGTACATAGATATGTTAAATGATGAGGTTCTGTCAGGGAATAACGACGATGACCTCTTGGCTTGTTGGGGTAAGTTCTCATCACAAATTGTAACAACGGCTAAACAGGCCTTAGGTATTACGAAACGTAAGAATGAAGACTGGTTTGATGAGAATGATGCCGAGTTGTCTGAAGCTCTTCGTCACCATCGCACCCTCCTTAGACAATATGATCATAATGAACATCGAAATAACTATCTATTGGAAAAAATTAAAAAGAGTAATTCAGACCTAAGAAAACTAACACGAGACACTAAAGACAACTGGTGGCTCCGTAAATCCGAATATTTACAATGGCTTTCCAGCACCCAGCAGCTGGGTGAATTTTATGCTGAACTAAGGAAACTGGTTGGAATAACACCACGTAACAGTGTGCCCCTCAGGTCTCATGACGGCACTCAACTTATTGTTGCCAAAGAAGATATTCTAAGACGATGGGCAGAATACTTCAATAGTTTACTAAATACCGACCGAACTCCAAACTTTCAATACATAAATAATCTCCCTAGTTCGCCGGAAGTTCCAGAGTTGGATGAACCACCTTCGTTGCTGGAGGTAATAGGAGCCATCAGGGGGCAGAGTAATAAAAAAGCGGTTGGCGTGGATAATATACCTGGCGAATTGATTAAATATGGTGGAAATGAGATACATACTACGATTTGGCAGTTTTTTGTGCGAATGTGGAACGAAGAACTGCTTCCACCTGACTTTAAGATCTCTCGCATCTGCACTCTGTACAAAAACAAAGGTAGTCGATCAGATTGCAATTCCTACCGTGGTGTCTCACTCCTTTCTGTACCTGGTAAAATCTTTGCTAGAGTCTTGCTCAACCGTCTTCTTAAACTATCAGAAGAGCTCCTTCCGGAGACCCAGTTTGGCTTTCGTCCTGGCAGAGGAACCTGTGAAGCAATTTTTTCTGTACGACAGCTTCAGGAAAAAAGTCGCGAGCAAAGTCGACCATTGTTTCTCTCTTTTGTTGACTTAGAGAAGGCATTTGACAGTGTTCCTCGTCAGGCTTTATGGATAGTACTGCAAAAAGTAGGATGCCCAGAGAAGTTTCTTCGAATGATAAGGCTCTTTCACGACGACATGAGATGTTGCGTCGCTGTTGGTGGAGAGCAATCAGATTACTTTTCTGTTAGCTGTGGTGTTAAACAGGGTTGTGTTCTTGCACCAACACTATTTGCAATCTACTTTGCAGTCGTAATTAAGGACTGCATCGAAATGGCTCCTGTAGGAATTAGGATTAGGTTTCGAACGGATGGGAAGCTCTTCAATTTGGACAGACTACGTGCTCGTACTAAAGTCTCTCATACCATAATAACTGAAATTATGTATGCGGATGACTTGTGCTTTATAACGGACTCTTCTGACTCTCTTCAAAGGCTCATGACTGGTCTTGGTGAGTCATGCAGCAAATTCGGTCTCAAGATTAACATCCGAAAAACCGAAGTAATGTCATCGGGTTCAGTGAACCAACCAATGAATATCTGTCTCCACCAAGATGTCCTGAAGCCGGTAGGAAAGTTTAAGTACCTGGGTAGTATCATATCTTCGACGTGCGACCTCGAATGCGAAATAAATGCTAGAATTAACGCGGCGTCGGCTGCTTTTGGTAAGCTGAGACGGAAGGTACTTTGCTCTCATGATCTTAAAGTGGCGACGAAAGTGTCAGTCTACAAGGCTATAGTATTGCCCAATCTTCTATATGCATCGGAGACTTGGTGCCTCTATCGTAAACACATCCGCATTCTTGATCGCTTCCACTTGCAGTGCCTTCGTGATATACTAGGTGTTGAATGGTCTGACCGTGTCAGAAATACAGAAATACTTCGCCGCGCTAACACCGTCGGTATAGAAGCAGTTCTCATGCAACGACAATTACGTTGGTGTGGCCATGTACTCCGGATGCCTGAAGAAAGGATAGCTAAGCGTATCTTCTACTGTGAGCTACAGGAAGGCAAACGTAAGCACGGAGGGCAACTGCTACGGTACAAGGACGTGTTAAAGCGGCACATGAAAAAGGGTGGCATCGATTCCTCAAGATGGGAGTCTCTGGCTGATGATCGCTCAAAGTGGAGACACCTGTTAAAGCAAAACATCAATGCTTTCGAGGCAGATCGTTGCAGGGATCTGGATGCCAAACGCGATGAGCTCAAAGCCCGACCACCTGTGGCAATTTATTATAATTATCAAGGAGGTGTTTTGACCTGCCCAAAATGTGACCGCACATTCCTCGCTAAAATTGGCTATATTAGCCATCTCCGAGCGCACGACAGGGCATTGTTGACTCACCGTAACGACGACACATAGCAGTCGCTGTAGCCGAAATCGGCAAGGAGTGATTATTATTATTATACCTATTTATTACATTACAATTTACATTACATCACAAGCACAATATTGACCTTGATACCACCATAAAACATTATGACATAAAATCCACGAACGCACATTTTAAAAATAACTTTATCTGTCATTTAGCTACAGCATACATGAGTCAATTCAAAACTCGAACCAAATTAATTTACTATATAACTGACTATATTCATTATTCAGTTAACAGTTTTCTTTACTCTTTGCAGTTTTGTTTCGGCTTTGAGAGAGGATAGACGTCATGTAAGTTTTTATTCATTTGTATACTTTTACCGGCGTTTATTTGCGTGTGTTATAAATTTATAATTAATAATTAATATGAGTAGTATTAATGAGTGTTGTTTTATGATATTTTTGCGGAAGAATGACATGTTTTTGTGTGAAATTTTATGGTAAAAGTGTTTTTATCGTAACTATCTAATTCTGTGTTTGAAACTGTTATTTTACGTGTAGTGTAGTTTTCTATTTGTGAAATGAAAGTGAAGATAGGTTTAATAGTTTTCGAATTTATCTGTATTAACAACTTAATCTTTGTTAGTAGGTACTAGGTACATAGTAAATACTAAATAAGTCACTCAATGATTGTTTTTAATTATGTTGATACTTACCTATAAGTAATCTTATTTATACGGTATGTTGTAGGGGTATGTTCTATTAATAAATCTCGTGTCACAATGTTTGTCCTCAATGGACTCCTAAACCACTTAACCGATTATAATAAAATTCGCACACCATGTGCAGTTCGATCCAACTTGAGAGCTATAGGATAGTTTAAACATGTAGGTACCACGGGCGAAGCCGGGGCGGACCACTAGTTGTATTATAGATTGTCACACTGTTATAACAAATTATACAATATACCTACATGCTGCTATAATAATAAACAAAATGTCAACACATAGCAATCTTTACAAGAATTTAGCGCGAAAATATTGTTTTTTGTCTGTCTTTCTCACACTGATATACCTACCACTTTATTAAAACGGAGTAATTTTTACAGAGATACAGTTAAGTTATTTATATGTTAACTAATTAGGTTTATAAAATAATCTCAGAAAAAAAAAAACATTTGTAGCATTTTCCTTCAACCGTTCGCTGTCTTGTTTCCTCATTGCATTTCCTTAATTAACGACTTTTGTCTTGTCATAAACAATACTAGCTGTGCCCCGCTGTTTTACCCGTATTGCTCCGCTCCTGTTGGTCTTAGCGTGATAATATACAGCCTATAGCTTTCCTCGATAAATGGGCTATCTTACACCGAAAGAATTCTTCAAATCGGACCAGTAGGTAGGTACCTACCTAGTTCCTGAGATTAGAGCGTTCAAACAAACAAACTTCAGCTATAAAATATTGTCTTAAGGCCGCTGCATACGTGACGGGATTTTACCCGGACGGGACGTGACGGGAAGTTTTGGAAACATCGTTGCATACAAAATGTATCCAAATACGCATATGTCACGGGAACATCGACGGGACGGGAACGTGGACGGGAAAAATATCGTCGCCGACGATGTTTAGCACGTCCCGTCCCGCACGTGCCCCGTCCCGTCCGTGATTTCGCTACGTATGCACAGTCGCTCCGTTCGTGCCGGAGAGATTAGTAGTGACGCCTTCCAAGTATCGAAAATGGACGACGAAAAACTAATCGAATGAGTTCGCTCATATCCAGCGTTGTATAGTATAGCGAACCCACAATATTTAGATATTTAGATATTGTGGTATTCCTAACTATACTTAGTCCTTTTCACCTATGATGATTCCTGTGACACTTCATCGTGTTCTGAATTACGTAGGTATTTTATGTTTAAAATGCCAAAATAATTTTAGTGCATAATATTTTTGTTTTATGGCGGCATTATTACCAAAAATATAAAAATGAAACATCTTAAGCTTATAAATCAAAAACAGTATTGTTTAGTTTAAATTCAAATTCAAATTTCTTTATTTGCAGAATGTAGATTACAAAGATGTTAATGTTTTCTTGACGGTCGTAGCTTCTTCGTCATCTAGAGCAATAGCAATTAAAGCCAATTCTTGAATTGAAAAATCCATCTTTCGTTGTTCACAACACTAGCACGTTAGATCAGAATCACGTCACGGTGCGTATGCGTTTGCTCCACGTTCCCGTTGTGAACGAGGCAATCACGTGCCCGTCCCGCTCACGTCCCGTCCGAGGTATTTTCCCGTCACGTATGCAGCGGCCTTTATTGTCACATATTATCTTTATACTTACTTGGTATGTATGTATATAGAAAATTTCTATTTATTATAATAAATCCGTTTCTAAGCGGGCTTTCCGCCCGCGGCTTCACCCGCGTTTTTAAAGAAAAAGCAGCCTAATTCCCGTTCCCGTGGGATTTTCAGGATTACATTGTAATCGGTTCTGTAATATTTGCGTGAATGAGTAACAAACACACACACATCCTCACAAACTTTCGCATTTATAATATTAGTAGGATATTAGTATATTACCAATTTCAGATGATAATCATACCATATTACTTAGTATTTTTTGTTTGCAGTTCAATACAAAACAGCAATGCAAACAAACACACAAAACAATAGTGTTTTTAATTTTCCTTCTCTGAGAGCTTTAGCCAAGGCTGACCTTGGAATTAGGAGATACGGAAAAATCGCTTTTATTTTTATTAAATTTGAGTATATTTTTGCTCATTCTTAAATCATGAACCAGTTTCAGGTATTACAATGTGGGCTACAAAGGCTAGGTTTTAGGCCTTTTTTATCTTATGATTGTCGAAACAGACTAATTAATACAAGTATACGTATACCTATAAGTATATAGTCTATGACGTATAGTATACAAGCTGTGCTCCGCGGTTTCACCCGCGTGGCTCCGCTCCTGTTGGTCTTAGCGTGATGACACAGTATTACAATATAGGAAATAATATTGTAATACTGTGGTGATGATATATATAACTTATAGCCTTCCTCGACAAATGCGACTATCTAAAACCGAAAGAATTTTTCAAATCGGACCAGTAGTTCCCGAGATTAGCGCGTTCAAACAAACAAACTCTTCAGCTTTTTATTATTAGTATATTATAGATATGTCATACATACATACTTGTGCTTCTCCCGGGTTGATACGATATAAAAATCCTACCTACTACCTACCTATAGTTTAAAAAATCCACGACCATATGAAATTATTGTATTGTCAACAATCCTTGATACAGTTTATCATTTATCAAGGATTGTTGACAATACAATACAAGTACGAAGTTTGAATTAAATCTGTCCGTTTAAAGTGGTTCACAGTCGAGTGAGGAGTCGGTAACATACAAACATACAGATGAAGCTAATGAAAGCGTGTTCAAATGCGTGTTATAAAAAATTGTGTGATATATTGATACAATTAATACTTCATGTCCTCTTGGCTCTTGCCCATAAACTAATACTTACACTGTTTTTCCTTGACCACCAGATTGTCTGGAAGAGATCGCTGTCTTAGCGATAAGACCGCCTGTTGTGCTCAACTGTGTCTATTTATTTTATATATTTACTTTTGTAATTTTTATTTATTGGTGCACAATAAAGTATTTTTGTTTGTTGTTTGTTTGTTCATGTCACTTTTTATTGTTTTTTTCAAATCACTTGAATATTTTTTACTGTAGCATTGCCATAATAAAAAAAGCTTAATTTCCTAGGAGACTCTCCCTAGAGGGTGACGCCATAAAGTTCAGGGTGGTGGGATGACATCATCAATCGATAGACCTTCGAGACCAACCCATACCTATCTGTTTAATTATTTACAAGCTTTGCCGCGCGGTTTTACTCGCAAAAGTATTTTTATAGCTTGTGTTATTCTGGTACATAAGCAAAATCATTGCCAAGATTCATCACGTCAATCTGTTCCGTGGTTTTTGTGTGAAAGAGTAACAAACACACATTCTTACAAACTTTCGCGTTTTAGTAGGATATATTATTGTAAACATTTTACCTATTTACTCAAAATTATTATGGACATAGTTACCTAAATTCCTTTTTGAAAAGAAATAATATAAATTGGTAGAAAATTTATATACATGTCATATCCTATCCTATCCTACTTCCTACAGTATTGTAAATGCGAAAGTTTGTGAGGATGTGTATGTGTGTGTTTGTTACTCTTTCACGGAAATACTACTGAATCGATTAGAATAAAAATTTAGCACACATATAGAGCGTAACTTGGATTAACACATAGGATAGGAACTATGCGGGTATTTCTTTGAAAATGCGGGCGAAGCCGCGGGCGGAAAGCTAGTGAATAATATTTTTAATCGGCTTAGGGCCGATTTTTCAATCCTTGGTTAAAAATTAAAATGTATCCGTCTAATAAAGTATTACACGAACATATTAAAATGTCACCTGTAAACTGTCAAATACGGACAATTATAATACATTTTTGAAATGGTGGTTTAATACGTTATTCGACGAGTTTTAACCAAGGATTGAAAAATCAGCCCTTAACATTTCTAAAACAATCGGTGTAAGTAGTTAGTTAGGTAATTTTTAGGGTTCCGTAGCCAAAATGGCAAAAACGGAACCCTTATAGTTTCGTCATGTCCGTCTGTCCGTCTGTCCGTCTGTCCGTCTGTCACAGCCGATTTACTCGGAAACTATAAGTACTACAGTGATGAAATTTGATGGGAATATGTGTTGTATGAACCGCTACAAAAATATGACACTAAATAGTAAAAAAAAGAATTGGGGGTGGGGCCCCCCATACATGTAACTGAGGGATGAAATTTTTTTTTTCGATGTACATACCCGTGTGGGGTATCAATGGAAAGGTCTTTTAAAATGATATAAAGTTTTCTAAAAAACATTTTTCTTAAAGTGAACGGTTTTTGAGATATCAGCTCTCAAAGTCGTAAAAAGTATGTCCCCCCCCCTCTATTTTTATAACTACGGGGTATAAAATTCTAAAAAAAATAGAGGTGATGCATGCTAATTAACTCTTTCAACGATTTTTGGTTTGATCAAAGTATCTCTTATAGTTTTTGAGATAGGTTGATTTAACTGTAATTTATTATATTTGCTGCTACGGAACCCTTTGTGCGCGAGCCCGACTCGCACTTGGCCGGTTTTTTTTCCTTTTATTTTATACTAGCGGTCCGCCCCGGCTTCGCCCGTGGTTACATATTTACGTTTTCTCTACATAAAAACCATCCTCGTACTTCAAGGAATATAATAAAAAAAGAATTATCGAAATCGGTTCAGCCGTTCTCGAGTTATGCGCTTACCAACACATTTTGCGATTCATTTTTATATTATAGATTACTAGCGACCCGCCCCGGCTTCGCACGGGTGCAATGCTGATACTAAATACACTACAGAAAAACTGTGAACGTTGTATATAAAAACATAGCGGCCCACTCCGACTTCGTATAGATAGCCTGGCGGCCGGCCGGTACCGCCGCAAACGCTACGTCCCGCAATTTTTAAATCTGTAATATCTTCGAAAATATTCACTTAAATCATACGGTGTAAAGGGCCATATAGATCTATATTAAACGAACAATGTATTCAAGGTATTTAATTGGTTAAGGATTAATGCTGTATTGGTTAAAATCGCATCGAAAATTAGCCATTATTTTTCGTAAAAAGTAAATGACAAAAAAATGTTATTGTGGGTTATCCATGAGAGATAGACATATATACCAACGCGGACTTTTATATAGACCTTTTCAATGTGTATAATACTTGGTACATTATTTTGATAAAACTCGTAGGGTTCAGCCTGCGTTTGCAATGTAAGCGGAAAAAATGTAATTTTTTACGACATCACTTTAGAAACCTCAAAAATAACAGTACTTCTCCACTATTTAATGGATGTTATTAAACATATAAACCTTCCTCTTGAATCACTCTATCTATTAAAAAAAACCGCATCAAAATCCGTTGCGTAGTTTCAAAGATTTAAGCGTACAAAGGGACATAGGGACATAAGGACATAGGGACATAAGGACATAGGGACATAGGGACAGGGAAATCGACTTTGTTTTATACTATGTAGTGATAACCTATAGCACTCAGGGATTAAGTACATAATATATGAAACGGTAAAATACTTTTTGAAAACATTCTAGTAGTTTATGCAAATGTTCTAGTATTTCTTCGTAATGTATGGGAACATAGATCTACATTAGGAACCGATTCCTACTTACGCAAATGTGAGTCTAATTTTACGCTCGGATTGTAAAAAACAGATTTATTACAAGTACTAAGCTTGAGATAGCAGTCAAGAGGATGTTATCTTGTATTTGTATTCAATTACATGTGAATTACAGTCTGTCTGTCTGTATCTATAAGTACACGTACCTAGTATGTACTTATATAATATACTAGCGGCCCGCCCCGGCTTCGCCCGTGGTACATATGAAAAATAGATGTTGGCCGATTCTCAGACTTACCCGATATGCACAGAAAATTTCATGAGAATCGGTCCACCCGTTTCGGAGGAGTATGCAGACTAACATTGTGACACGAGAATTTTATATATAAGATATTTAGAAAGATATTTAGTTTTATTTTCTTTAGGCGCGTTGAGGGTAAACCAGTCATGGAGTAGGCGACGTTTTTGTTAAAGCGCCCGGAAAACTTCTTGGCAAAAAAGTAGCGTGGTGGGGGAAATTTTCGCATCAAGTATATCTTTGAAAAACGTTTTTCTTATTAGCCTGTATATATGTAACCGACTCCTATAAACTAGGTTTACCCAAAATAAACATGTCTCATTGTTTTCCACATAACGTAAACATCACAACATGATGCAAATAGGAACTGCTATTTATCGAGTTTATTCCAGTCTTCAAACGAACTCATGTTAGTATTTCAAGCAGATTTAGGTTGATCATTTTAGTGCTTTGCGCTTCCTAGCTTTATTTTCGTCCATAGCGAATATTATGAACGCGTAAAGTTTGTGTATGTAGGGATATATGATTTTAACTGTCCTTACTAATCTATATTAATTTTTAGTTTGTTTGTTTGTTTGAACGCGCTGATCTCAAGAACTAGCTCCGAATTGAAAAATTCTTTCGGTGTTAGATAGCCCATTTATCGAGGAAGGTTATAGCCTATAGGCTATAACAAATATCATCACCCTAAACCAACAAACAGGAGGGGAGCAATGCGGGTGAAACCGCGGGGCACAGCTAGTAATATGATAAACACGAAAGTGTTTGATATTTCGTTTTAATAGCATTAAAATCCTACTAATATTATAAATGCGAAAGTTTGTGAGGATGGATAGGATGGATGGATGTTTGTTACTCTTTCACGCAAATACTACTAAACCGATTACAATGAGATTTAGTATGTGTAATTAATAAGCTATAGAAATACTTGCTTTCGCCTGCATATGAATCCGCGGGATGTAGCTAGTTAGTATATAAAAGCGGTGACTAACCTAGAATAGACAGTCACAGTAGATTTATTATGAAGGTCGTTATGTTACAGTTAAATAAATCAATCAGTTATTTGGTAGTTTGGCAGCACTGTATATTTTAATACCAGTTCGTCCTGGCTCCGCATTGGTTGACCCGGGAAAAACATCATAAAATATAGCCTTTGTTCATCAGGGATAATTTTGGATTGTAATGGTAAAATATTTTTTTAAATCTGTTCAGTAGTTTCGGAGCCTATTCAATTCAAACAATCAAATCTTTCCTCTTTATAATATTAAGTGTAGATTTGTGTATAGGTACCACAATGTTTTGCACGACCCCGCATTAGAGAGTGCTTTACGATCGAAAGTTTATATTGCCTTGGTTCCGCAACTATTTGATATTGCGATCGTATCTTACTATGATAAATGGCAAAGCTTATGAAGATGGATGGATGATCGGATCTGAAAGAAATTCATGACAAAAATAGATTGAAAATACATCATAATACATTCTCAATTACATACGCACATGGACTATTTATCTGAGTACTAAGCTTCAATTTGTACGTTCTTTCTTTCTATTCATTGATTTAGTGTATGAGCACAGACATTAATATAGTGAATACTATTAATTAATTAATTAGTCTGTGCTATTAACTATAGGTACTGAATGAGTAAATAACTTTTTGATCAAAGCCAGTCTTAGCGCTAAGAAAAAAATTAAATAAACGACAAGTGCAATACCAAATTTATGGCTATACATAATTTATAAATTTATATTTTAATTCCATTAAATACAAATAAACACCGTCTTTTTTTAATTTCAAAAATATAGGTATGTTTTTATTAATTCATTTTTCGTTGTTTTGCCGCAACAAAACACCTCTTGTGAAAAGAATGGTTATCTTTGTTTGCAAACATTATCAGTATTAACATACTCGTACAAGTACTACAATTAATGCACTCACATGGTTTTTAACACGCATTTATTAGCTTCACCTGTATGTTTGTATGTAACCGACTCCTTTACACTCGATTTTGACTCACTTAAGGGCCGATTTATCAATGCTTGGATAAAACTTATCCGTCCAATACAGTATTACACGATAATAATAAAATGTCACGTAAACTGTCAAATACGGGCAATTAGAATACGTTTTTAAAATGGTAGTTTTATACATTATTCGACGAATAAGTTTTATCCAAGCATTGAAAAATCAGCCCTTAAACGGACAGATTTAATTCAAACTTTGTACACTTATCAAGGATCGGTGACGATACAATAATTTCATGAGTTTAGTCGTTAGCGCATTTTTTAAACTAAAATATTAATAACTTGCTTTGCTCCGCGGTTTTACACGCATTGACGCATCACGCTAAGACCAACAGGAGCAGAGCACTGCGAGTTAAAAATAAGTATAGATATAGACAATTTATCGCAAGTGAGATCGAGCTACGCCGGAGCAATCGGCCATAATAATTAGATTTATATATTATATTATTTAAATTATTTATTATTTTCAGAATGCCTGAAGTGCACCGAGCTTTTGCTAATTCCGGGAAGGTAGCGGGTTTGGAGATTTGGAGAGTTGAGGTAATATCATTATCTATTAACATAAACATCATACTAATATTATAAACTAGCTTCCGCCCACGACTTTGTCCGTGCATCCCCGTTTTTCCCCGTTCCCGCAAGAATTTCGGGAAATCCTTTCTTAGCGGATGCCTACGTCCTAACATCTACCTGCATGCCAAATTTCAGCCCGATACGTCCAGTGGTCTGGACTGTGCGTTGATAGATCACTATATCAGTCACCTTTGAGTTTTATATAATACTAGAGGTCCGCCCCGGCTTCGCCCGTGGTACATATTTCGCAATAAAAAGTAGCCTATGTCCTTTCTCGGGTATCAAAATATCTCCATACCAAATTTCATGCAAATTGGTTCAGTAGTTTAGGCGTGATTGAGTAACAGACAGACAGACAGAGTTACTTTCGCATTTATAATATTAGTATGGATATAGATAATATAGATGCGTAAATTTGTGAGAATGGATGGATGGATGGAAGGATGTTTGTTACTCTTTCAAGCAAATAGTACTGAACCGATTACCTACAGTGAAATTTGGTACATAGGTAGCTGAATACCCAGAACAAGACATAGCCTACTTTTATCCCTGAAAACCCACAGGAACGGGAACTATGCGGGTTTTACTTTAAAATCGCGAGTGAAGCAGCGGGCGGAAAGCTAGTAGCATCTAATATCTAATATCTAATATATATTATAAAGGCGAAGGTTTGTAAGGATGTATGGATGTATGGATGTTTGTTACTCTTTCACGTAAAAACTACTGAACCGATTACAATGAAATTTAGCACACATATAGAGGGTAACTTGGATTAACACATAGGATAGCTTTTATCCCTGAAAACCCACAGGAACGGGAACTATGCGGGTTTTACTTTGAAATCGCGAGTGAAGCAGCGGGCGGAAAGCTAGTAGCATAATTTCATTTTTAGAAGGAAATTTAGAAATAAACATTGGCGCATTTATAATTTTAATTAATCATGTAGCTAATAATATACATGTTATTAATACAGAAATAGCACCATAATGCATATACCTAAATTATATTAATTTTTATTTATCAATGTTATCAATTAATTTAAATAATGAGGTTTTATCAATTTTCAATAATTAATGCTATAGGTACATATACATAAATACTAGCTTACCGCCAGCGACTTCCCCCTTTTTACACGCTTTATATTAGCTTCACCTGTATGTTTGTATGTTTGTAACCGACTTCTTTGGGCGCGATTTTGACCCACTTTAAACGGCCAGATTTCGTTCAAACTTTGTAGATTTATTGAGGACCGATGACAATACACTAATTTGATAAAATTTTCTTTTTTTTAGTTCGGTTTTCTATAAAAAGCGTGTTTTTTTAGTTTTATTAAACTATTATTATTTTAAAGAAAAACCCGCATAGTTCCTATTCCCGTAGAATTTTCCGTGACCTATCGTATGTGTTAATCCAAGTCACCCTCTATATTATGTGTGCTAAATTTAATTGTAATCGGTTCAGTAGTATTTGCGTGAAAGAGTATCAAACATACATACATACACTTTTACATCCATCCTCACAAACTTTCGCATTTATAATATTAGTAGGAAGGAAGGATAGGAACCTACCTATTTCATGAGTTTATATAATATACTAGCGGTCCGTCCCGGCTTCGCCCGTGGTACATATTTACGTTTTCTCTACATAAAAACCATCCTCGTACTTCAAGGAATATAATAAAAAAAGAATTATCGAAATCGGTTCAGCCGTTCTCGAGTTATGCGCTTACCAACACATTTTGCGATTCATCTTATATATAAAATTCTCGTGTCACAATGTTAGTCTGCATACTCCTCCGAAACGGGTGGACCGATTCTCATGAAATTTTCTGTGCATATCGGGTAAGTCTGAGAATCGGCCAACATCTATTTTTCATATGTACCACGGGCGAAGCCGGGGCGGACCGCTAGTTTTTATATATAAAGAAGATAAGAATTCTTGTCGCGTGTTTTTTTATACTTTTGAAGTGAAACGACTCTAGGCGTGTTTAGGGTAAATTTTCAAGGTCACGTCACGGCAATACCGTCACGACAACGAGTAAAGCGACGATTTAGGTATCTTTGAATCTTGCCAAAGAAGTTTCACTTCTGACACATGCGTGCTCGGCACACACGCTGTTTTTTTTTTGAGAAATATAATATAAATTATAAAGGTTTTATATAAATTCTTAAGTTTTACACCAAGCGGGCGAAGCCGCGGGCAAAAAGCTAGTCTTATAAATTTTCAATTGAAAACAGTGAGATTCCACCATAGAAATCTAAATAACAAGACACATAGAAGTGCTGTAATGTCATAATTCGTATGAAAACCGCTGTCGCCAAAATCAACACATTCAAACCGAAAGCTAAACAGTACACACAAGTAAACTATGCCTTTTATTGGACAGCTTGATTTTAGTGAAAACTAACTTAACTATTAAATTAAGCTTTTGAATATGTATCCTAACGCACGAATTTACGGTTTATTTTAGAATAACATCCCTAAGTATATGAGACTTTTTGCTCCAATACGAACAAACGTGATAATAAGAATGGTCGACTGTGTCATTCATTGTTATTTCGATTACTATGGTGACACTCGTAATACTTGTAAATATTCTATAATTTTAAGGAAAAACGGCATTATTTCTAAAAAAAAATATTTTCCGATGAAATATTATTCCTTTATAAGTATAATTACAACTTGTGGAAGAATTTCCGCAATGGGAATTGCTGAAACACACCATGTATACACTCATACGTCTCCAGAGCAACTGAACAGTGACGAATGCACTGGTGATGTGAACATCACCTGAGTGGCGACAAGGTCACGCACGCTTACGACTTCTAGTGTCTTGTTATTTAGATTTCTATGGATTCCACATTGTTAGTAAATAGTTTTTATGCGTTACGCCTACACACAACCAAAAATAAACAAGAAAGATAATGTTTCAACGCCAGTGAATTAAAATGTCGGATTTGAGATCTATTTGAAGATATTTCTAGAACACTGTGGGAATTTGACGTATAAACAATGTGAAATTTGAATAAATGAAAATCAAATAAAAAGACGTGTGTCACTCGGGGACTGCCGCGGTAAAGCTATTGCATAGCATGCCTTCAAGCCACACCTCCGTGCCCGTCAGAGTAGGGAGCGTGAGGTTTTTTCGTTACGGAATTTCTAGATTCGGTCCCAACGCTCAAGGTCCGCGATAGAAGCTATGCAATAGCTTAAAAGTAGTGTTTTTGAAGCTATTGTTTTTCATGTGTGTTGAATTAAATGTCTTTTCTTTCTTTCTATTGTATGTAACTAAATCGTAAAATGTAAATGTATGTAATACTTAATATTATAAAGCTGAAGAGTTTATTTGCTTGTTTGAAACCGCTAATCTCAGGAACTACTGGTCCGTTTTGAAAAATTATTTCCGTGTTAGATAGCTTTTTTATCGAAGAAGGCTATAGGCATATCTCATCACGCTAAGACCAACAGGAGCGGAGCATTGCGGGTAAAACCGCGGGGCACAGCTAGTGTATAAAATATGTCAAGAAGTGGAATTCCAGCAACATACATAGACTTTTATTATGATTATTTGTATATGTATTATTGTAGTATATGAGTGAGGGTAGATAAAAATAATGTCACCGATCGTGTGTCAGTTTGTTGTGTGAAATAAAAGTGATTGCATCATCCTTGTGTTTTAATATAAATTAAGCCTCAAATACCATAATTATGTAGATAATAGATATTTTATTTAAATTATTTATGTTTTCAGGATTTCGAGCCGGTTCCAGTACCTAAACATCAATATGGGAATTTTTATTCTGGCGACTCATACATAGTTTTAAAGGTAAGAATTTTTTATTCAATTATCAAATACTAGCTTTCCACCCGCGGCTTCGCCCGCGCAGTCAAAGAAAAACCCGCATAGTTCCCGTTCCCGTGGGATTTCCGGAATAAAACCTATCCTATGTCACGGGGTAAAAAGTAGCCTAATGTCCTTTCTCGGGTATCAAAATATCTCTTTACCAAATTTCATGCAAATTGGTTCAGTAGTTAAGGCGTGATTGAGTAACAGACAGACAAACAGTTACTTCCGCATTTATAATATTAGTATGGATTTCTTACTATCAAATGTCAATATAGCGTATTGCGTAATAGACTGGAGATTTTTTTTTATTTATATGTAAAAAATCTATTAGGCTTCAAATTATTGCAAAATGAAAATGAAAATGACAAAGAAAATGATAATGGACGTGGGCATGGCATAGCTTTCTCGTGCTTTGCTATGTCCTAAACTTTACAACGTAGGTACTAAATTCTACCGCAAGAACCAATCTGTCTATTAAAAGAAACTGCATCAAAATCCGTTGCGTAGTTTTAAACATCTAAGCATACATAGGGAAAGACAGATACAACAGTATGTTAAAATAATTAGTTTTCCTCCATAGGTATAATTTACATACTTAGTTAAGTATATTGATTCTAAAAACATAACTCCTTCTAGCACAGTCGGATAAAATCTAGACATTAGATGAATCATTGGTCAAGGATGTTTTATATTACTTGTACCTACTAATTACTTATAATTAGAAAAAAAACAGTATAATTAGACACTCAACGTCTGATTCATCTAAACAGCTCATTGTGATAAATACTTCAACCGATTTCAAAAAAGAATAAATACAATTGAGTGCTTTATTTTTCCTCGACAGTGAAATGTAGTTTTATTAGATAGACAAAGGCCCATGTTGAAAAAGTTAAGGGTCATTTGAACCACCAGGTGACCTATCTAGAACGATGTAAGAGCATAAAATAATAAGATTCAGCACTATGCCGTCCCTTGTAAGCTGTCCAACTGAGTGCAGATGAGAATTCGAAAGTACAGGAAGAGATTTTTTCCCCTTGTCTCCATGATTTTTGTACGGCGTTGCGGAATAATGGATTAAAAGCAGTATTGAAATAATATGACACAGGTGCCGTACAAAATCAAATGACCAAATTTACCTCGGAAATTGTCGGAAAATAAAAAATATAAATACCGACTTTGTGGACCACCATTTTTGTGCTTCTGTGTCATACTATTTCAATACTGCTCATTACTCTCATTACATTACTCATTGCACACGCCTGTGTGTGCGTGTGTTTATTTGCGTGTGTGTGTGAATGTATGGTATGCGTATGTATGTATTTCTCCTTTATTATATAAAAATCGTAAAATTTCAGACGACAGGCACATCAACACTAACATGGGATATCCACTTCTGGCTTGGCGCCAAAACGAGCCAGGACGAAGCAGGGGCAGCGGCCATTTTGACGGTGAACCTTGATGATCAGCAGTTCCATGGGGATGCTGTGCAGCATAGAGAGTCCCAGGGTTACGAGTCGAGGCAGTTCTTGGGGTATTTTGAACCAGGTAGACTTTAAACGTCCTATCTTCGCGCGAGTTGAAAAAGGCATGAAATAAAAAAAAACATCTAGTAAAAATAACAGAGCAATTTGAGAAATTTTTAAACAATTGTGTTCCATGTGTTCGAATTTTTTCTATACTATAAGATGCTATAAAACAAAATATCAAATACAGTGAAAAAAAAAGTTTTTCTTTCAATAACAATGCAACAAAAAAATAATTATCGAAATCGGTCCAGCTGTTCACGCGTGATGTCATGACTCATGACCAAGGGAAATAGGGATTAATTTTTATTCAACGACGCTCCGGATATACTAAAATCTTACAAAAATAGACGGCCTATGTAAGTTTTAAGCGACCACCAAGCGTAAAAGTCCAACGAACCATAAGTCATTAAAATTCTGTCGTTCTTGGGTTACAAAATGTGTAAACTGTGACGAAAAATTATTTATAAACTTACTAGCGTTCCTCTCGCGGCTTCGCCCGTCTTACAATCACATCTATCAGATAAAAAATGAACGTGAACGTGAAATGAGGAACAATTATAATAATATATAGCGTAAGATGGTACATACAAACATACAGGTGATTTTTCAAGTGAAACTTCTTTATCGGGGTTGGAAAAAAATTTATTTAACATTTTTTAAAACTTAATACATTATATACTAGGTACTAGTTGTGCCCCGCGGTTTCATTTTGCATTGCTCCGCTCCTGTTGGTCTTAGCGTGATGATATATAGCCTATAGCCTTCCTCGATAAATGGGCTATCTAACAAACAAACAAACTCTTCGGCTTTATAATACTTATTATTAGTATAGATAACCTTTCTCGAGAACCACTCTATCTATTAAAAAAAAGACGGGTTGCACTCCGGGAGTGCCGGCAGAAGTGAAAACTTGATTATTAACGTTGAGCATGTTTGATATCCATCCGTCTTACGCTTTTTCGATCAGGTCACGTGTCCTGACGCGAGTTTAAGATTTTATACTCATTACAGAAAAAGTGCTCAACGCCGCTAAAGAAGTTTTCACTTCAAAAACCGCATCAAAATCCGTTGCATAGATTTAAATTAAAGACATACGTATATACTATATGGACATAGGGAGAGAGAAAGCGACTTTGTTTTATGGTGGTTTTATGCTATGAAGGTACCTAGTGATAGGTAGTGATTAGCTATGCAGCGCGGATTTACCTGCGGTCGAACCCTTAGGAAAGATGTATTTCCACATGTGTTATTTTGGTACAAAAGCTACATCACTGCCAAGTTTTATCAATTCTGTTTAGTAGTTTTCCCTTGAAAAAGTAATATTCTAAAAAAAAAGACGTGTGTCACTCGGGGACTGCCGCGGTAAAGCTATTGCATGCTATGCCTTCAAGCCACACCTCCGCGCCCGTCCCCGTGGGGAGCGTGAGGTTTTTTCGTTACGGAATTTCTGGATTCGGTCCCCGCGCTCAAGGCGCTAGCTTAAAAAATATTACTAAATGTTCCCTACATATTAATAAAGAGTATTATTATTTCAGCCATAAGGTACTTGGATGGAGGCCATGCATCAGGTTTCAACCATGTGACCGTAAATGCTGGCGCTGAGAAGCGACTCTTCCAAATCAAGGGAAAGAGGAACGTGCGAGTGAGACAGGTATATGTTTATTTATACATACTTCATTTAGGGCCGATTTTTCAATGCTTGGATAAAACTTATCCGTCCAATAAAGTATTACACGATAATATTAAAATGTCACGTAAACTCTCAAATACGGGTATTAATCGACGAATAAGTTTTAACCAAGGATTGAAAAATCAGCCCTTAAAATAAGATCTCCAATTCCTATACTAATATATAATTATGTATCATATTGTGATTATATATGACTTGATGTTTATTCAAATCAAATACTATTATTTGTATGTGGCTCCGCTCCTGTTGGTCTTATCGTGATGATATATAGCCTATAGCCTTCTTCGATAAATGGGCTATCTAACACCGAAAGAATTTTTGAAATCGGTCCAGTAGTTTCGGAGTTTATTCCATTCAAACAAACAATGAAATCTTTATAATAATTAGTGTAAATAAAACTTATCCGTCCAGTGTAAATATAGTGTACAATAAACAAAAAAATGTGTGCGTGTACTAGTATACACACGTAAGAAGTGAAACTTCTTTATGACCTTATTTTTCAAAAAATAATTTACTATATGCAACTTTACAGAAATACGTCGAATCAGGCGTGGTAGGGATAAGAAAAAATTTGCGCGTAACGGAAAAATGTCACGCGTAACGAAAAAATGTTACACCAAATTTTTTTCCAACCCCGATAAAGAAGTTTCACTTCAATAATTTTTACACGCTTTATATTAGCTTCACCTGTATGTTTGTTTGTAACCGACTTCTTTGGGCGCGATTTTGACCCACTTTAAACGGCCAGATTTCGTTCAAACTTTCTAGATTTATTGAGGACCGATGACAATACACAAATTTGATAAAATTTTCTATTTTTTAGTTCGGTTTTCTATAAAAAGCGTGTGTTTTAGTTTTTTTAACTATTATTATTATACAAACATTTCAGGTAGAAGCAACAGTGAAATCAATGAACAAGGGCGATTGTTTCATCCTAGACGTGGACCACGATATCTTCTTATATGTTGGTGAAAAGGCAAAAAGCGTGGAACGTTTGAAGGCTATATCTGTGGCCAATCAGATTAGAGACCAGGATCATAGCGGGAGAGGCAATATTGAGATTATTGGTGAGTTTAAATTTAGTTTTTTTTTTATATATATTTTCGCATAACGCGTGGTTCTTGTATCAGATTCAGTAACGCGTGGTTCTTGTATCAGATTCAATAACGCGTGGTTCTTGTATCAGATTCAATAACGCGTGGTTCTTGTATCAGATTCAATAACGCGTGGTTCTTGTATCAGATTCAATAACGCGTGGTTCTTGTATCAGATCTAATAACGCGTAGTTCTTGTATCAGATTCAATATATTATGAACTAGCGGTCCGCCCCGGCTTCGCCCGTGGTACATTTTTACGTTTTCTCTACATAAGAACCATCCTCGTACTTCAAGGAATATAATAAAAAAAGAATTATCGAAATCGGTTCAGCCGTTCTCGAGTTATGCGCTTACCAACACATTTTGCGATTCATTTTTATATATAAGAAGAAGATTATGAATAACGCGTGGTTATTCTTTTTATGCCTTTTCACAAATTTTCATTATCTGTACTATAAGACATTACTTCGTACATTTCAAGCATTCACAGGAAGTACCCTGAAGGTTTTGATTTCTAGTTTGAAAATTCATCTCAAGGTTTTTTTTTATCTAATAATATATGTAATTGAATTATATTGTTTTCTTTCTAAGTTTCTTTCTAATACTTTTTCAGACCCATACTCGAATGAGGGAGATTTGAACAAATTCTTCGAGAAACTCGGTGATGGTGATCAAGATTCAGTATCTGATGCTGAAGACGGTGGTGATGATGAGGTAAGTAAATAATAATAAATAAATAAATAAATAAATAAATATTATAGGACATTATTACACAAATCGACCTAGTTACGCATCCACCCCAACCCTCTGTGTTAGGTTGAGCAATAGCTTTCCGCTGGCCTCAGCAAGACCACCGGAGAGTTCTTGCAATTTAACATAAGCATAGCAGTTATTGAAAAACATTTGTTTCGTAATAAGGTATCGATTGTATCATTGCATGTAATTCTGGCATTAACATTTGTGACTCCAAATCGTCCACTTGTTATAGTTAATAATTAAATAAGTTTAATTTTAATTTAATTTTATTTTTTTAAAAAAGTCAAATCGCTCCCGCAAAGTTTAACTGGCGCAGCCGGTAGGATAGCCATATAAGGTCTGCATGTCTAGAGGTCTTCAAAATTAGCCCTAGAACATTGCTATAAAGGCCGTGCTATCCTAAAAGAACCGAAATAAATTTGTTAAACGACCACGACGAGGACATGGGATCGACGATCGGTTGGTGAGTAAAACTTTTTGCCATCCTTTCTGATATATTCCTATATCCTTTTCACGAGAGTGTAATTTTGACTTTTAACTATTTTTAACTGTTATTTTGGGATTGAACGTCTCGCATTATAACGGATCTGGTTTTAATATGAAATTCTATTAAATCAGTAATTAGTTAGTTATACGTAAGAAATATCGTATTTAATTCTAAGAAATTGTCTTGCATAAAACTCTGCACAGACTAATTAACTATAGAGTGTAACTTAATTAAAAGTTTTAAATTAGAAAATTAAATGATTTTTGCATAAAGGAATATTAATATTAATTGATTTAATTGATCTCAAAATCGATCGTAATTCAATTAATAATTTTTATATTTTATATGTGATTTTATAATTACTTATTTCAAGTTTTAATTTTTATAGTGATTGATAACATATATTTTTTTTGTGCTATATTTTAAGACTTTTTATTATATCGTGTTTTTAATTGATTTTTGTGTGTGTGATTTTTATAATTCGAAATTATTGTAATTGGTTAAAGACTTCAGAACTTTAATTACTCTGTACTTATTTAACATGGAAAGCGTAAACGTAATAACAATTCCGAGTGATATGTTAAAGCTTATTCCTCTTTTTGGTGGAGACAAAAGAATTTTGAATTTATTCTTTCGAAAATGTGAATATATAATTAATAAATTTAGAGGGCATGAAGAGCAGAATATTTACGTTTTACATGCCATAACTAGTAGATTAATAGGCGATGCCGCCGCGTTATTATCCGAGCGCGAAGATATTAATACTTGGCCGGCGCTAAAAGAATTACTGGAACAACATTTTGGCGATCCGCGCACTGAGGATTGCATAAAAATCTCTCTTGAGTCCTGTAAAATAAAATCCGGGGAAAGTTATCTTGAATTTTGCAATAGGATACAGAATATTAGATCGTTACTAATATCGAAGGTTAATTTATCGGTAGATACGGAAATTAAACGCGCGAAAATTGCGATTTATAATCATACAGCCCTGAACGTTTTCTTGTATAATTTGCCCGAAAACATGGTGCGAATTGTTAGACTAAAATCGCCTAATACATTAGAACAGGCTCTAGAAGTTGTGTTAGAAGAAGTTAATTTTCACGAACAATATCAGTCGCGCAATCGTACCCATAATAATACAACGGTGCCCCAATTTTTACAAAATCCTCAACAAAGATTTAATTTTGGGACACCAAATGTACCTCAAAAATTTGGTTTTAAATTCACACCCCAACAACCGTTTAATAAAAATCCACAATTTGGTTATAAGCCACCGTTTAATAAAAACCCACAGTTCGGGTATAGGCCTTCATTCCATCAAAATCCACAATTTGGTTATAGACCAACATTAAATCAAAATCCACAATTTGGTTATAGGCCTACATTTAATCAAAACCCACAACTTGGTTATAGGCCCCCTCAAACTTTTGGTATGAAGCCACAGCATTTCGGTCAAGGACCTCCTCAAAATAACCGCTTTGAGTCTACTGACGTTTCCATGAGGACGGCACCCCCTCGACCGCAAATAACTCAGCAAGGTTTTAGACTGAATGAAACCGACATACATAATGACAATTTACTATATGACAATTATTACTATGACTATAATCCTTACGACTATACGAATTACGAATACGATGAGAATGATATTTATATACCCACTGACGATACTGAAGACATTAATGTGCCTCCGTCAGATGAAGAAAATTTTCAAACGGAAGCCTCTACAAAGGAGAAATCATAGAATTAAATTGCGATCCAAATCTGAAATTGCCACACATTTATATTCCTGAAATTAATTCCAAATTTATGATTGATACTGGGAGCACGCGATCATTCATCAGCCCCCGAATTGCCTATCAATATTTTCCGAATTTTATAAAATATGAACCCTTTAAAGTTATAAGCACCCATGCATCCAGTCAACATGACGAAGTTATAGAAATTCCGCTTTTTCCAACGTTAAATACCCCTGACGACCACAAATTTCATTTGTATGGCGTAGACGAACGCTATGACGGACTTATTGGTAATGACCTACTAAAAAAAATAGACGCAATAATTGACCTGAAACATTTGCTACTGAGAACCAGGAACACAGACATCCCCATCATTCATAATAACTTAGATTATATTATCCACTTGCCACCCCGATGTGAACAGAAGGTAAAAATTCCTACCGACCTTCACTCAGGTGTTGCAGTAATCGACTTTAAAGAATTTAAACCCGGAGTAAGAATGCCCTCAGCACTAGTTAACTGTAATAATGGCTATGCGACAACAATAATCCAGAATAGCGTAGAATCACCCATGACTCTGAAAATTAACGAACCTCTTCAAACATCAGACCCTTCCGATTGTAACTTTGTACATAACGACAAACACAACGACAACGAAGATGACGAATTACTCAAAAATAATTTATCAAAGCTGAGACTTGACCACACTAGCGAAATAGAGCGTAATAAGATATTCGCCCTATGTCACGAATATAGGGACATATTTTATTGCGAACAAATCCCATTAAGTTTTACAAACGAAGTTAAACATAAAATTAATACCAAAAACGAAGACCCGATTTTTGTTAGACCGTATAGACAGGCTCCTGCGCAAGCAGATGAAATTAATAGACAAGTCGAAAAATTACTTCAAGACAATGTAATACGAGAATCACATTCCCCGTGGAATGCTCCAGTTCATTTAGTTCCGAAGAAGCGCGATGCTTCCGGATTAGTTAAATGGCGTATGGTAGTTGATTATCGAAGGCTTAATGACGTGACTGTTGACGACCGTTATCCACTTCCTAATATTACTGACTTACTGGACAAACTTGGTAAGAGCCTCTACTTCACTACACTTGATTTAGCAAGTGGTTATCATCAGATTGAGGTAGACGAGCGAGACATTAAGAAAACAGCCTTCAGCACTCAGTATGGACACTATGAATTCCTTAGAATGCCATTTGGCCTAAAAACAGCTCCTGCTACATTCCAGAGAGCAATGGACAATATATTAAGAGGGCTACAGGGAATACATTGCATGGTCTACTTGGATGACGTAATTGTATTCTCCTCTAGCTTAGATGAACATATATTAAAATTAAGAACCATTTTTGACCGACTCAGACAGACAAACTTAAAGGTACAACTAGACAAATCTGAATTTTTACGAAAAGAAGTAATTTACCTCGGACATACTATTACTAAAGACGGACTGAAACCTAATGACGATAAAATTACTGCGGTACTTAATTACCCGATACCCAAAACAACTACTGAGATCAAATCCTTCCTTGGTCTTACAGGATACTATAGACGGTTTATTAAAGATTTTGCACATGTAACGAAGCCCTTAACATCTTGCCTGAAAAAACGGAATAAAATCATTTTAGATAAAAATTACATAGACGCATTCAATAGATGTAAGGAACTCTTAACGAATGCACCACTTTTGCAATACCCAGACTTTGAAAAACCTTTTATCTTAACGACTGATGCGTCTAATGTTGCGTTAGGGGCAGTATTATCACAGGGCCCCATTGGAGGCGATAAACCCGTTGCATATGCAAGCCGCACCTTAAGTGACACCGAATCACGCTATAGCACCATAGAACGCGAGTGTCTAGCCATTGTTTGGGCTATTAAACATTTTAGGCCTTATCTTTATGGTAAGAAATTTATGATATATACAGATCACAAACCTTTATCATGGCTTAACTCTCAAAAGGATACAAGTAGTAAACTGACTCGTTGGCGACTTCGACTCCAAGACTATGATTATGAAATAGTTTATAAGAAAGGGAAGCAAAATCTAAACGCGGATGCTTTGTCTAGAATTAGGGTTAACGCTACGCATTCCGATAACGAAAACGAATCTATGGTTGTTAATATAGACGATAGAGACAATAGGCCAAGAACGCGTAACGACTCTAGTACAATTACTATATCAGAACGCGATTCTAGTGAAACGATATCTATTCCCGACTCTGAAACTCTATCGGCGATGAGTTCTCCTAGAACTTGTGACTACCCAGTCAGGTCACCATCTGTAACGTCGAAATCGGATACAGTTCATTCAGCTAATATTGTAGAATCGTCCGGTATACCTATATTACATGAAGCAATAGACACAAAACCAAATCAAATTTTAGTATATACGTGGTTTAAGAACGAAATGCAAGTTCACGACCTTTCACGTGAAAAGCAAAAGGTTTTAGAAGTTTTCTTGCCTACTAATAACCAGGATCTAGTAAAACAATTTTTAAAAGAGTATATTAAACCAAAGGTTAAGTATTTCATTTATTTCGAAGATGATGAACATCGCAAACAGTTCACTAGCATTGTCATAGAATTATTTAGAAAGGATACAGTATTGTTATTTGAATGTACGGAGCGTGTAGTTTTTATAGAAGATGAGAAGGAACAAAAGGCTATTATAATAAAGCACCATCAAGGCAAAACGTGTCACCGCGGTATTAAAGAGACTCTAGCAAGTATACGTAGAAATTATTTTTGGCACAATATGCAGGAAACTATTTCAGCCCTTATTAATGCCTGTGAAACGTGTTGTAAAATGAAGTATGATCGTAATCCCTTTAAACCTATTTTACAATTAACTCAAACACAAGACGCGCCGTTCCAAGAAATATTTATTGATATTTTTCAGATAGAAGGAAATTATTACTTAACTATTATCGACGCATTTAGTAAGTTAGGTCAAGCCATTCCAATAGACAATAGATCAACGGCAGAGGTAGTGCGTGCACTCATGAAGTATTTTTCATTTTACGGCACTCCTAGAAAGATTAGTTCAGATCCCGGTAGTGAATTTAACAACGAGCTAATGAAAGAATTTTTGAATTTACATAAAATTGAGCTTCATATCGGCTCACCTAATAATCCTAATTCAATGGGATTAATTGAGCGTTTACATTCGACCATTAGTGAAATTTATAGATGTGCGAAATATGAAGAGAAATGCACGGATGCAGCATCAGTAATGATGTATTCAATTATTGCCTATAATAGTTCCATTCATTCAGTTACGGGCTTAACCCCTTTTGAAGTCGTATTTGGTCACACGGATTCAGGTAGCTTATTTAACGCTGATTTCGAGCAGCATTATATACAGCAATTGGTTAAGGACCATGCAAAACGTTTAAAGATTCTATATAAACATTTAGCAGAGAAAATGATCGAAACTAAGCAAAAGGTAAAGGATAGGAGAGGTGGTGAAGACCAAATCAGTCTCCCATCAGGAAAAATTATATTTGCGAAAGACGTTAATAAGCGAAAAAGCAAGGATAAGCCGCGATTCCATAAAGCTAAGGTTATAGGACAAGGTTCAAGGAACGTTATACCGATAGAGATTGGTAAACGGAAGACTAAGGTCCCTATTAAAAATGTAAAACGCCCTCCGCAGGTGGTGTTGGCTGATAGTGATGAGGTCCGCGCTGGCCCTTCAACTACAACTTCTTCAACATAACCCGGGAATTTATCCTGTGAAAGAAGGGCAAGCATATCTCCAAACAGACTATTGGACTATAATTAAGGTTTTAAATTTAGATAAGATAAATGATGACTTAAATTTTATTATTAGCAAATACAGTGAATTCGATAGTTTAATTAATAAGAATATTTCATACTTACACGATTTTCAAGTGGCAAAATATCACGCTGAATATATTCGCGACATAACGGTTCAGAAATACGAACAGTTAGTTCCACACAAACGCGTCAAAAGAGGTATCCTCAACCCTCTGGGTTCCTTAATTAAAATTATAACGGGAAATTTAGACTATAGTGACGCAATTAGATACGATAAACTTACAGCTAAACTTGAAAACGATCAGACTATCATTAGAAATAAAATTACCTTAATATCTAAAATGCTCGATAGTTTTATCAATTCTACTGAAGTCTTAAATCAAAATTCTAATATATTAGATAAGCGTTTAAAAATTGTAGAATCTATGATTAAGGAATTAGCATCTAAGGATAATCATTGGGTTTATACTACTTATGTTGTAAGCCTTTTAAATTTATTTGTTAGTAATTTTCGTTCTATTTTTATAAAATTAGGAGAAATAGAGACTGCTCTAGCATTTAGTAAAGTATCCATATTACATCAAAGTATTATTAATTCTACTGAACTGTTGCAACATTTAATTCTTATATCTCAAACTGAAAATTTAGTGTTTAAAGCGAGTGAGGCAAATTTAGTAAAACTAGAAGAAACTATTAATGTTAAATCGTATATTAAACAAAACCAGATTACGTTCATAATGGAGGTTCCAATTACAGATAATTATACTTATAACTATTACAAATTATACTCTATACCTATGTACCGTGAATCCGATAGTAAAACCTTTTCTATTTTTCCTAAATATCCTTACCTGTTGGCAAAGGGGATGAAATACTTACCGATTGTAAAACCGTGCCGATCGCTCGCTGCTGGAGAACAATTTCTATGCGATGAACAAAATCAAACGCCATATCCTGAAACTACTTGCATAGAACAACTGCTTAAATTTGAAGGAAATCCAATGCACTGCGAACAACAGCTAATCAATATAGAGAATGTAAGAATTCAAAGAATCACACCTATAAGTTGGATACTTTTCTCAAAATACAGAAATACTCTGACTCAAATTTGCAATGGTGATGTCAGCAAATATCCTGTCGTGGGCACATACATAATGACCATCGACGAACCATGTAGCATCGAGATCCAGAATATAACGATTCGCCCTCACCAAGTAATCACTGAGAATGATCCTGTGGAACCAACGAAAATTATAGTTTTGCCGCAATTACCTGTGAATAGAACTCCAATATTATCCAGTACACGTGTACTCAATATGCGAGGCATCAACTTGGACGAAGTTAAATATATGTCAACGATATTAAAGCAATCAGTGTTCAGTGATAGTGAAATGGTTAACAGTGAAAGAAATTTTAGATTCAGTACTACTTTAGGCTATACGTCTCTATTTTTAATCTTTGTACTTGTAATTCTATTTTTACTTTACTTACTTCGTTATAAGATATTAAATGTAACATGTCTGCGAAATCATCGGATAGTTATTAAAAATGAACAAACCGATAATTTCGCACTTAAGGAGGGAGGAGTTACGCATCCACCCCAACCCTCTGTGTTAGGTTGAGCAATAGCTTTCCGCTGGCCTCAGCAAGACCACCGGAGAGTTCTTGCAATTTAACATAAGCATAGCAGTTATTGAAAAACATTTGTTTCGTAATAAGGTATCGATTGTATCATTGCATGTAATTCTGGCATTAACATTTGTGACTCCAAATCGTCCACTTGTTATAGTTAATAATTAAATAAGTTTAATTTTAATTTAATTTTATTTTTTTAAAAAAGTCAAATCGCTCCCGCAAAGTTTAACTACCTAGGCCCACAGTAAGCTGTATTAAGGCTTGTGTTGTGGGCACTAGGCGACGATAAATATATAATATTTAATAAATACATATATAGATAATAACACCCAGACCCAAGAACAAATAATTGAGTTCATCACACAAATATTTACCCTGACCGGGGATCGAACCCGGGACCGTCGGCTCAGTAGGCAGTTACTTTACCACTGCGCCAACCGCGTCGTAAGTTGGTGATGAATCATATCAAATTTATTTATTGCTTCAAATTATAAGCAAAGGATTTGTAACCACGTTTATATGTATAAATACTAGCATTCCGCCCGCGGCTTTGCCCGCGTTTTCAAAGAAAAACCCGCATATTTCCCGTTCCCGTGGGATTTCCGAGATAAAACCTATCCTATGTGTTAATCCAAGTTACCCTCTACATGTGCGCTAAACATTGTAATCGATTCAGTAGTATTTGCGTGAAAGAGTAACAAACATACACACATCGATAGGATAAATTAATTTTATTAACATTGTTTACAGGACTTTGAACGTGGCGAAGCCAAGGAAGTGGTATTAAATGAAATATCTGACAGTTCAGGCAAGATGGAGATCAAAAAATTATCTGGACCATATAATAAAGAACAACTTGATACTAAGGTATGTCATATTTATACTAATATTATAAAGTTGAAGTGTTTGTTTGTTTGAACGCGCTAATCTCGGGAACTACTGGTCCGATTTGAAAAATTCTTTAGGTGTTAGATAGCCCATTTATCGAGGAAGGCAAAAAAGCATGTTTAAAAAAGCATGTTTATTTATAACATTTGCAACAATCAACAGAAATTATTATTATTATAAAAAAATGAGCGTATGTGCCGTGCACACGTGTTCGAAGTGAAACTTCTTTGGCAAAATCCAATATACCAAAATCGTCGCCTTACTCCATGACGTGACGGTATTGGTAAATGAAACTTCTTTAGGCGCGTTGAGAGTAAAATTTCAAGGTCACGTCATGGCAATACCGTCACGTCATGGAGTGAGACGACGATTTTGGTATCTTCGAATCTTGCCAAAGAAGTTTCACTTCTGACACGTGTGCACGGCACATACTTACGCACTTTATTAATATCAAAATGAACACTAAGCATAGTTATAATACAAAAAATAAAATAAAAAAGAATAATTTAAGAAATAATATGTCTTTAAAACATTCAATGTATTGTTTTTAGATTTTTATAAAAAAAAACATATGTAACCACTAATATGGAATAAATCATGTTATAAAACCGTTTTATTTTTCTAGGAATGCTACATCTTAGACACAGGAAGCAGTATCTATGTATGGATTGGAAAAAAATCAAACGGAACGGTAAGTATTTAATTTAATTTACATTAATATACTTAATAAAGATGATTTTTTTTGTATGTTTGTAATAGATAAACTCCAAAACCGATTGACTGATTTTGTAAATCAATCACCAGTATAAAGCTAAATTATAATTATTTAGTTGCATTTGTACACTTATACTCTGTCCATTATATTATTTGCTTTTTGACAGCTTCACGCCTATGTATAATTGTATTGTCTATGTTAAAATGTCATACAAATAATTATCGTACTTCATGGACAGGTCCCGCCCACTTAGTGATGCCTACACAGAATTATTCAATGATGGGTCGATAGATTAAAATAATCGATAGAAATACTCTGTAAAATATATCCGATACAGAAAAACTCTTCTATTATGTTATATAATTTAAACGTAAAGACAACCAAATTGTAAGATAGAAACCAATAAATAATAAAATATTAGTTTAGTTTAGTTTTAACATACAATGCATAGATATGTGGTCTTATTATTACATATCTTATTAGTACGTTTACGTTGTAATTATAATTTACGTACCTGATTCGATTTATGATAATATTTTGAATTTATAATTGAAATGGTATCACAATCGATAATCTTTTGAACATCACTTCTGGTATCACCCGTCGAGCTGTCAAAAAGCAATTCTTATAGTGGACAGACTATAGTTAAAAAAAAAAACTTTAACATCATACAGCGCCATCTAGATGTAAACTAAGAGAATATTCTCGTTTGAAATAGAAATAAACTGAATACTAGGGCCCTTAGTAGGTGAAATCGGCAAAATGGACTGTTATCTATGAGCTATAATTGAAAATATTGAAGTTTTTTTGCACTGAAATTTCTAATATAAAAATAGTATTACAGAACGTATGTGTGATGGGATGACTGTTTCCAAAACATGATTGGAAAAATTTTGCTCGATAAAAAAATCCTGAAGTTACCTCTAAAATATCATATAAATGCTCATTACAACCGTATTTTACGATAATAATTCGTATAAAATCACAAATACATCAGGTAACTTCTCGATTTCGTTTCGATTTCGTGACTGTTTTAGATTTAGAAAATACTAAATATTTTCATTCACTTTTTGATAAAAATGTGAATGGCGGTAAAATACTTTTTACATACAAACATACCATATAATATATTATTTTATGCATAGAGAAGGTGTGATATAACTTTAAAGCATCAAGAATATCTCTCACCTATTAATAAATACAAAAAATAAAAAATGTTAACGTTAAAATTTAACAAATACATATTTTTCATACTTCAGGAGAAATCAGAGGCCATGAAGAAAGCACAACATTACTTGGAGGTTAACAATTATCCATCATGGGTAAGTTATTAATAATATTAAATCCCAACTCAATATTACATGAGAAAGTAACTTTGTCTGTCTGTCTCTTCTTCATACCTCAAAAATTGAACTGATTTAGATGAAATTTTGTACAATTAGATATTTTGAAATCCGAGACAGGACATAGTTTTTATCCCAGAAATCACAGGGGAACGGGAACTGTGCGGGTTTTCTTTTTATGCGAGCGCAGCCGCGAGCTGAAAGCTAGTTAATAACATTTTTGTGCATGTACAATTATTTATTTATTTATAATTAACAATGATAGTAGTAACAGTCTAAATTATAAAATATAAAAAAGTGTAGATAGGTAACCAACACAACATTCGATCTTCAAACGGCACACACGCACACACGATTAGATGTCAAAGCGAGATGGCATGATTCAACCATCGTGAGCGAAAAAGAAACTGTAATGTGGCTAATTAGCCACACTTTGATGTGACACTTACGAAGCGTTAATAAGCTATCTACGCTTTTTCTTATAATATCATTGGGTCTGAAATTTATACATTTTTACTTTTAAATGCTTTTATAAGGTCTCCTATACAATGTGCCACTTTCAGAGCGCCAGTAATTTATCTAAACCTTTTAATGTGGTCTTAATAATGATAAAATGATAGTACCTAATTGAAGTGAAACTTCTTTGGGCGCGTTGAGAGTAAAATTTCAAGGTCGCGTCATGGCAATACCGTCACCTAATGGAGTAAGGCGACGATTTTGGTATCTTTGAATCTTGCCAAACAAGTTTCACTTCTGACACGTGTGCTATTTTTTAATATTTAACACATTTTTTTTTTAATTTCAGGTACACATTTCAAAGGTTGTTGAAGGAATTGAACCCACTGCATTTAAGCAACACTTCCAAGACTGGAACTAACTTTTAAGTTGTTTTATGTTTAAGTTGAAGCACTTATTTTTTGACATAACTTATTTTTAAAATATATCTCGAATATTTGACTTATTTTGTACTAATATAAATTAACTAGTTCTTTTTTAAATGTTGATTTTTTGTAATTTTTTGTAATAATTCAAAGAAATAGGATTTTCAGCGTAAAAATTTAATGTTTTCTGTTGATCTGCATATAAAACTATATTTAAAATATACTTTTAAGTTTTAATACACAATGTAGTATTAATATGTAATTGCCTTCATGCGAATTGCGCAAACTGATTGTTATTGTATAGCTGCCTATCGGCCTTAATAATAAAAAGTTAAACAATGGATAAATTTCTACCATTTTCTTCCATAGCTGTGTCCTGCTCTTGCTCACAGGAAACGTCAATCATAAAAACAAGACAGGTTATTGCAATAATAGGCATGACGACAGTATCCATAAATGATCGAATTAGTGTTTTTAAGGGAAAATTTATAATAAATAAATTAAAAATATTCACTTAGAAATAGTAAAAACATTAAGATTAATGAGATTATCAATAAAATAAAACATTGAAATTCTGCATTCGGCCATCTTGACTGAAACACGCGTGACGTCACGTCTTTGTAAACAGCTTCGCCTCAGGTATATTTTGTTATTATGAATATGTTAAGAATACGCATTTTTATTTATTTTCTATTTTTTAACGTATGCTTTATCGACTCAGAACAGAAATATAATTGCGAATTCACGAATATGTGGTTCGGGTTTCTCTGCGTCAAATTTATACAATCATTTCATATTATTTTCTCACTTTAAACAATTACTAACAATTTTTTGGGTATTATTTTTATGTAGATTCACATTGCAATACTGCACACCACTTATAAACTTTGAAATTAGATTCTATAACACTTTATAATTAAATGTTTGTTTAATTTTACTTCGCTATGCATACAGATAATTACGTATTTACGTAAGAGTGACGTCACGCCTACGCCATGACACCTGTGAGCTGTTTTAGCACAGTTAATAAATATTTTTTGAAAAATGGCTTTTATCTTCGTTAAATTTAAGTATATTAGCGAAATATAGGGTTTTTCTTGTTTAATAAACGTATACACACATTATGGAAGAGGTTTTGAAAATCTTTCGACATGCCTATTACTATATAATCCATTGCATAGCGAATGGGTAACATTTTATTAGTAAGACCGTAAAATATGTATTAATTATATGAAAACATGCACAAGTATTATTTGTAATTTAATAAATTCTATAAGATAAGATTATTTTTATTTCACTTCACCTACCAAACATAATTTTATTTTTTGAACATGACTTTTACGCCGAATAGCCAAAAATGGTTTCATAAGTGGAAATCTATGGGTATTATTTCCAAGTTTATTCCAGGAAAGAAAAAAATATTATTGTTTTTCCCAAGATGCTCATTTTATATTTACAAAAATACTAACTTTCTGCCAGCGGCTTCGCCCGCGTTTTCAAAGAAAAACCCGCATAGTTCCCGTTCCCGTGGGATTTCCGATATAAAACCTATCCTATGTGTTATTCCAAGTTACCTGCTATATGTGTGCTAAATTTCATTGTAATCGGTTCAGTAGTATTTGAATGAAAGAGTAACAAACATACGCATACATCCATCCTCACAAACTTTCGCATTTATAATATTAGTAGGAGTAACTAGTATAGTAGGATAGGACTACAAAATTTCCTTTTTTTTTAGTTATTTTTATATGTACGTGATCGCTTAGTGCTGTATATGTGTACCTGTGTACCACGGGCGAAGACGGGGCGGACTGATAGTCCTATCCTATCCTACTAATTATAAATGCGAAAGTTTGTGAGGATGTGTGTGTGTTTATTACTCTTTCACGCAAATACTACTGAACCGATTACAATGAAATTTAGCACACATATAGAGGGTAACTTGGATTAACACATAGGATAGGTTTTATCCCGGAAATGCCACAGGAACGGGAACTATGCGGGTTTTCCTTTGAAAACGCGGGCGAAGCCGCGGGTGGAAATCTAGTAAACAATAAACATTAAGAAATGGAGAAACCCACGCTTCGAAACTTCAATCTACCAAGAAATGATAGTAATAATGTATATTCTACGAAATAAACACTAAATATACGATTTCTGCGATTTGTTTTGAATTATTCAGAAATAGATAACGCCTCGACTTATCGCATTAATAATAACTTTAGTTTCTAATAAATAAATGCTTATTTTTGCTTAAACCGACATTACTGAAAAGGTATGGATTTTCACATAATATCTATTCATCGAACAATGAATCTATATCTACTATAGGCTCCTGCAGCTTTAGCTTTAGCTTTAGGATTTCCTATGTGTTAATTCAAGTTACCCTCTATACAGGGTTACTTGTAAAACACCAGTAACCTCACAGGACAAGATAGCTAACATCATAAGTAACAACATTTGTTCTACGACTTTTGATAATTTGTTAGATTTTATTTTCATACAAAAATAAATATAAAATATTCATTTATTTTTCCGTTTGAATATTATAAACTCTACGCGCATCCCAAAAATTACGTAAACAAGAAGCGAACGAGAGGGGAAAGGAGGCATCGCGTCGTCCTTTCGATAATTAATAGAACATAGACTTACAAATGTTGGGAGAGTACAATAAAAACTTTAAAAAATCATTTAAAAATAATGTATTGCGTTATGCCAAAAGTCGTAGAACAAATGTTGTTACTTATGATGTTAGCTATCTTGTCCTGAGAGGTTGCTGGTGTTTTACAAGTAACCCTGTATATGTGTGCTAAATTTCATTGTAATCGGTTCAGTAATATTTTCGAGAAACATACATACACAAACACATAAACATGCATCCATCACAAACAATCAAATATGCCTATGATTAGGTACTTATCAAATCAAAAAAGTTCATAGCTCTTCAGCTTCAACATTGATTAAATGAACAATAAATTACCACATTATAAAAAACAGCCATATCATACAGCCCTTCGACTATAATTTCAATTGTTACAATTTCGCAATTGAGCTCTTGGACTATACACTTGCGCAAGGCTGGCTAGTTCCGATTATGGTGTCTGTTTGTTTGACATTTGACCAATACAGATACGGATTCAAAACAATATAATATAACAAAATCTTAAATTTTAATTATTTTAAGAAAAAAAATTCTTAAAGTCATCGCACGACGATTAAAAATTTTTGAAGTGCCAATACCGTCACGTCATGGAGTAAGGCGATGATTTTAGTATCTTTGAATCTTGCCAAAGAAATTACATTTCAAAGATTATTTCACTGTTTACTGTTAGATAGTCCATTTATCGAGAAAGGCTATAATATCATCACGCTAAGACCAATAGGAGCACAATGCGAGTAAAACCGCGGGGCACAGCTAGTATTGCATAAATTCATACTCGTATAAATTACACAACAACAATAAACCTGTAAATTGTCCTTGCTCAAGAACGAGTCCGGCCCAGTTTCTTTATACGTAACAAAATACGAAAACAAATCATTCAGTCTTCACTCTTCAGATGTTTTAGACTTTAGTTCGAATCAGTTCGAATCATAACTTCATTGTGAAAACACGTGTGTATAAATTTTAGTGAATAAACGTAAGTTTAATTGGATTATTATAAAATTGTAGTTCATTGTTAACACATACTGAGATAAAGTTTTGGACGGTTTCGTTCACATATCGTGAAATATTTTGAATTTTAAACGTGCTCCATCTTGATTTATAAGGTTTTTGAACTTTGCGTAAGTTTTTAGCATTTTATTCTTCTAAATTCACAGATCTAGTAGATCTGTGTCTAAATTGGTTTTTATCTAGCAGTGTTCGTTCATATTGTATTTAATAATACTTTTATAATGGGCGTTGATGCTTCGACAAAATACTAAACCTACCTATGAAACTCGTTTTTTTTAATGCAAAACACTAATTAATGAGATTTTTACAAAAACCTGTAATTTCAAATTTGGGCTCGTTTAATATAAAGCTTTTAAAGCATTTATTCGAAATACGTTACTACAAAAAGACAAAAGGTAGTTTTTTGTAGTAAAACACCAAGTTTGCGTCTTTCTATTTATCCAAATTTATCCGAATCAATACAGCACAAACCCGGTAGTTAGTTTTAAATTATAGTATACCCGGTAGTAAGTTTGTAATATTAAATACTACAAATATAGGTAAGTATATAATACGGTTATATAATAAAATAGTAAAAGCTTGAAACTGTTAAACACTATCATTATTTACTTAACATTGAAATTTTATCGAAATACACATTACGTTCTTGAACTTTTAGGTCAATTAAATGCGATTATATTAATACTTGTACAAACCCTTACTTTTATTACAAACTTTCTGCTCGTGGCTTCGCTCGTATAGTCAATCATTTTTCCTATAGGAATTTTTTTCCGCGGTTAAATAAGTAGGTTTTTAATTTCTATCTTTAAAAATTAAATCTTAGTAACTAGGTACAAAATCGCTCCGTTGTGACATGAAAGAAAGACAAACAAATTCACTTTTGTATTTTTATGTAGTAACTCAGGCCCCGGAACCACAGACACAATAGAAAATCTATTGTGTCTGGGACCGATCGGGCTGCTTGGGGCTCAATGGGATTATACCTACTGGCTTTCCACCCGCGGCTTCGCTCGCTTGGTATAAATCTCTACAAATTATACTTATCTAGCTTACCGCCCGCGGCTTCGCTCGCTTTGTCTAAAACCTAATCTATACTATCTATACTAATATTATAAAGAGGAAAAGTTTGTGTGTATGTATGTATGTATGTATGTATGGTTTTCACGCATAAACTACTGGACCGATTTTGATGAAATTTGGCACAGATAATCTTTAGACCCTGAGAAAGAACATAGGCTACCTTTTATTGTGAAATATGTACCACGGGCGAAGCCGGGGCGGACCGCTAGTAAATTATAATATACTAAAACCTTCCTCTTGAATTACTCTATTAAAAAAACCGCATCAAAATCCATTGCGTAGTTTTAAAGATTTAGCATACAAAGGGACATAGGGACAGAGAAAGCGACTTGGTTTTATATTACCTATGTAGTGATGACTAAGTACTAAAACCTTCTTGAATCATTCTATCAATTATTGCTATCAATTAAAAAAAACCGTTTCAAGTCCGTTGCGTAGTTTTTACATTTAAACATAACTAGCGGTCCGCCCCGGCTTCGCCCGTGGTACATGTTTACGTTTTCTCTACATAAGAACCATCCTCGTACTTCAAGGAATATAATAAAAAAAGAATTATCGAAATCGGTTCAGCCGTTCTCGAGTTATGCGCTTACCAACACATTTATATATATAAGAAGATTAAGGACGAGCTGGACGACGAAGAACTTTGAAAAGATTGTTTATATTTTTATGACGTCATGTCGGCGTGAAATGAGCGGAAAAAATACGTGTTAATTTTTTCCTTAACGATTTTTTTTAACACGCTTTTATTATTAATTATTATTTTATATTAGCTTCGCCTGTATGTTTGAATGTAACCCACTCCTTTAGACTCAATAATTATGATCCACTTTAAACGGACAGATTTAATTCAAACTTTGTACACTTATCAAGGATCGGTGACAATACAATAACTTGAGTTTATCTTATGAAAGCGTGTTTTATATCTATTTACGTGATGTTTCATGTTCTAACTATATCTAGATACCTATATGACGTGATATCAGATATGATGTGATGTGACCTGACGTTTTCAGATCTGATTTTATCTATCTACTAGCTTTCCGCGGTTTCACCCGCTGTGTCTAAAACCTAAAACCTAGTAAATAAAACATTAAACTATAATCTATTTATCTGCTTCCACTAGCTTTCCACCCGTGGCTTCACCCGCTGTGTCTAAAACCTAATAAATTATTCATACACACCTTCCCCTTCAATCACTCTATCTATTAAAAAAAATGCATCAAAATCCGCTGCGTAGTTTTAAATGATTGATACATAGAGACAGAGAAAGCGACTTTATTTTATACTAGGTATATTATCTACGTTCTTCCTCCACAATTAAACGTAGGTATATAACTTGAGCCATACAAGGTTTATAAGGCTTTAAGGAAAAAACAAAGAATTGATATTCTGTTCACATAGTATATAATAGTTAATACTGTTTAGTCATGGCCTTAATACAATGAGTAATAGAAGCATTGTTATTGTTTGGATTCAATCTTTGCGGTTTTTATTATCGCTGACATAAATGTACTTTTTAGTAAATGTTTTAATTGTACCTATTTATAGGCAGTTCCTAATATCTTTAGGGTTCATTAAGCAAAGTAGAAAATGGGACCCTATTACTCTTTTATAGGTAACTACCTACTTGAAATTCAAATTAAAATATTTTATTTCATGAACATAGGTTCAATTCCGGTGTTAGATTAACTTCGCTGTCTGTCTGTCTGTCACCAGGTTGTATCTCAGGTACCGTTATAGGTAGTTACATGTAATGATGGTGATGATGATGATGTGTTTCTGTTGCTTATAACAACAAATATTAGAAAAAATCAACAATGATTTGTAATTGGCATTATGTGGTCTACATATTAACCTTCTGAAGTCTTTAATTTTTAAAGTATAATTCTCGCCTAAAATTGTATAAAAACTACCAAATTATTATTAACCACTTATACTATAATTTTCCAGAATGAAGACGATATATATATGGGCGGTGCTCGCCCTGTGTGTTTGTGTGTCCGCTCGGACCACCACACGCCAGCAGTCCACGCCTATATCACCGCAAATAACATCGCTAAATGATAAGGTAATATATATCACTAGCTTACCGCCCGCGGCTTTGCCCGCTTTGTCTAAAACCTTATAAATTGTATACTAAAACCTTCCTCTTGAATCACTCTATCTATTAAAAAAACCGCATCAAAATCCGTTGCGTAGTTTTAAAGATTTAATCATACAAAGGGACATAGGGACAGAGAAAGCGACTTTGTTTTATACTATCATATATAATACTTTGTAGTGATTATTATGAACAAAAAACTAAACAGGTCATATTTGAACCAAAAAATTGTGAGAACTAGAATTTTTAATGGAACACGGAAGGCTTTAAAATAAAAAGAAGTCGATAGTTCTGGTAATAAACTCAACCTTCTTTTTTGACATCCACGTCGATTATAAAACTGCTTTAAAATATGACAGTGATACAAAATTATATAGCCGCTCCTTCACGTAATACACGAAAAGTAAACCATAATAAAAATATTATGTTTAAAAAAAATATTATGTTTTTTAAAAGTTAGAGTTTGTTCGTTTGGTTGAACGCGCAAATCTCAAGAACTACGTGTCCGATTTGAAAAATTCTTCCAGTGTTAGATAGCCCATTTATCGAGGAAGGCTATAGGCTATATATCATCACGCTAAGACCAATAGGAGCGGAGCAATGCAGGTAAAACCGCGGGGCACAGCTAGTACCTGTACGGCATACCGGTAAAACGAGCAAATAGGTAATTAATGCTTGTGAAATGAGCAATTATTCCATGAATGATGGAAGTCAACGATTAGTTTATAGCGTGACCTTTTATTATATTGTTTTTTAAAATGTGTATGAATGGATCCTACTAATATAATAAATGCGAAAGTTTGTATGTTTGTTTGTTTTTTGTTCATTTAGGCACAAAGAACTGAACCGATTTTCACGAAATTTAATAAATACTTATAGGTAACCTAAGTAGGTAACTATATGTATAATCGTTACCCTCTTGGATTAACACATAGGATTAGGACGCATTTTGTATACCTACGACTAAATCAGATTAAAACGTTAATGTTATAAATGCGAATGTGTGTTTGTTTGTCTTTCTTTCACGTCGCAATGGAGCGATTTTTTGTCATGATTTTTGCATCTGGAGATAGTTAAGAGGCTATTGAGAGTAATAGTATATAAAAATCTCGTTTCGCGGTGTTTGAAGTTAAATTTTCAACGAAACCGCTTGACTGATTCTCATGATGAAATGTGTGTATATCAGTGTCTGAGAATCAGACAATCTATTTTTCGTTTACCGGGACAGCTAGTAATTATAATTATACTAGCTTTCCGCCCGCGGCTTCGCCCGCTTTGTCGTAAAACTAATCCAACTAATATTATAAATACGAAAGTTTGTAAGGATGTGTGTCTTTGTTACTCTTTCACGCAAATACTACTGAACCGATTACAATGAAATTTAGCACACATATAGAGGGTATCTTGGATTAACACATAGGATAGGTTTTATCCCGAAAATCCCACGGGAACGGAAACTATGCGGGTTTTTCTTTGATAACGCGGGCGATGCCGCGGGCGGAAGGCTAGTAAATTATACATATATATACTAAAACCTTCCTCTTGAATCACTCTATCTAATAAAAAAGCGCATCAAAATCGGTTGCGTAGTTTTAAAGATTTAAGCATACAAAGGGACAGAGTAAGCGGCTTTGTTTTATACTATGTAGTAATTTGTAATTTGTTATTTTCAGGATGCAAGGATAAAGGCCAAAACACACCCTGCCTTCGCCAATGCGGGAAAACGGGCCGGTATAGAAATGTGGAGAATTAATGTAAGTTGTTGAATTTATATTATTTTATGTATAGTCACAGATAGGTTATATCTTTACTAATATTATAAAGTTGAAGAGTTTGTTTGTTTGAACGCGCTAATCTCAGGATTTACTGATCCGATTTGAAAAATTCTTTCGGTGTTAGATAGCCCATTCATCGAGGAAGGCTATAGGCTATATATCATCACGCTAAGACCAATAAGCAGCGGAGCAATGCAAAGTTATATTTATATATAACTAAAAATAATGCGTTAAATTGCATGCAAATTTTACGGATCACCTTTCGACGATCTCGCAATTTAGATTTTAGTCTAGGTTTTTACAATCTTAGAGCGTATACGCACTATGCGGGTAACCGCATTGCGGGTAGCCGTCCGGCTGACCGCAAGCACAATTATGTACGTAATATTCATTTCTATGCGCACTGCGATGCGGCTACCGCAGACCGCACAGTGCGCATAGAAATGAATATTACGTACATAATTGTGCTTGCGGTCAGCCGGACGGCTACCCGCAATGCGGTTACCCGCATAATGCGTATACGCTCTTACGGCTACATATCTACTTGTATAAATGGAACATTTTATGTGCAAAGTTGTATCATTTAGGGCCGATTTTTCAATCCTTGTTTAAAATTTATCCGTCCAATAAAGTATTACACGAACATTATAAAATGTCACCTGTAAACTGTCAAATACGGACAATTAGAATACATTTTTGAAATGGTAGTATAATACGTTATTCGATGAATAAGTTTTATCCAAGGATTGAAAAATCAGCCCTTTGTAAAATTGTATATCTATCCAAAAGATTCACGTGATAATATTTGTGTTTGCTTTTCCAGAATTTCGAACCAGTGATTGTGCCACAGAATGACTATGGTAAATTCTACAAGGGTGATTCTTACATCATTTTAAAGGTGAGTAACACATATAAGGAATAAAATAAAATAATCTCCAAATCACATAAAATAAAAAATACAATATTATAACTCCGTTAAAAAGAACCGACTTCAAAAACGGAAAAGTAATAAATAAGAAAGATTTGATATTATTAATTACTACATATTATTTAGATGTGCTATTTATTAAATAGGTTTGAAGTCGGTGACAAGCACTAAGCACTTAGTATTAAGCCCATGTAAGCCGGTAAGTTTAAAGCGCGTCACAAACGGTGAAGATACTATAATATTTTATCTTAAGATACTGTAATATTTTATATTACACTATCTTAACCCGAAATTTTGTGGGTCATTTGTAACAGGATGGCGGTTCTACAGGGGTCTTAGTACGCAATGACAAAAAGAAAAATAATGGTCAGAACGCTGATACCGGATACCTTAAGATACTGTAGTATAAAATATTACAGTATCTTAAGATAAAATATTATAGTATCTTCACCGTGTGTGACGCGCTTTACATTGGCTTGGCTTTCTTATTTATTACTTTTCCGTTTTTGAAGTCGGTTTTTTTTAAAGGAGTTATTTTTATTTTATAATTTTTAGTGTATTTTTTTCAACACGAATCAAACGAGCCCAAATTCGATAAAGTAGTTATTATCAGCCATCTGGTTTCCATAACACGAGCGAAAGCTTAGTATGGTGGATCGTGCCATGTGTGAAAATTGTCCGAATTATTTTAATATATTTTTTTATTTAATGTTAAAAACATTTATTTAGACGACAGCAGATAAACGCAACAACCTATCCTGGGACATTCACTATTGGCTCGGCAGCGAAACATCACAGGACGAAGCCGGGGCGGCGGCCATTTTGACGGTCGGCCTTGATGATAAGTTTGACGGCAAAGCAATACAACACAGAGAAACTATGGGCCATGAGAGTCAGCAGTTTTTGGGGTATTTCACATCTGGTGAGTTTTTATATCACTACATAGTATAAAACAAAGTCGCTTTCTCTGTCCCTATGTATGCTTAAATCTTTAAAACTACGCAACGGATTTTGATACGTTTTTGAAGTGAAACTTCTTTTTCGGGGTTGGAAAAAAATTTAGTGTAACATTTTTTCGTTACGCGTAACATTTTTCCGTTACGCGCCATCTTTTTTTATCCCTACCACGCGTGAGTTGACGTATTTCTGTAAAGTTGCATATAGTAAATAATTTTTTGAAGAATAAGGTCATAAAGAAGTTTCACTAATTCTTACGTGTGTACACTAGTACACGCACACATTTTTTTAATAGATAGAGTGGTTCAAGAGGAAGATTTTAGTATATAATTTATTAGTAGACAAAGCGAGCGAAACCGCGGGCGGTAAGCTAGTTACATTTATTAAATATAACTATTTTTTCGAAGGAAAATCCGCATAGTTCCCGTTCCTTTGGCATTTCCCGGATAAAAAGTAGCCTATGTCATAGGTCTTCAGCTATCTACATACCAAATTTCATTGTAATCGGTGCAGTAGTATTTGCGTGAAAGAATAACAAACATCCATCGAACAATCCATCCCCACAAACTTTGGCATTTATAATATTATGTAGTAGGGATAGTATGCGATACAAATAAGAATAGACAAAGAAAGGGCAAATCTGCGGGCCCAAAGCAAGTAATATTATAATTTACTAGCTGCGCCACGCGGTTTTACCCGCATTGCTCCACTCCTGTTGGTCTTACCGTGATTATATATATCCTATAGCCTTCCTCGATAAATGGGCTATCTAACACCGATAGAATTTTTCAAATCGGACCCGTAGTGCCCGAGATTGGCGCGTTCAAACAAACAAACTCTTCAGCTTTATAATATTAGTATAGATTAGTGTGAATGTCTCAGGTGTGAAAAAAAGACTTTTTTTAACACGCTTTTATTAGCTTTACCTTTGTGTTTGTCGACTACTTTAGGGTCGATTTTGATTTGATTCAACAAACAGTCAGATTAAATTCAAACCTTGTTTACTTATCACAAGAATCGGTGACAATACAATAATTTCATGAAAATAAGTGGGTTTTTAGTTCCTTTAAATTATATAAAAAATAGCTAAATTACCTAAATCATTATTTAAGTTAATATTATGCTATATTTCTGTTATTATTGTGTCATTAAGGAAGGTGGACCCCAAAATACAGGCTGTCCTAGTTTGGGGTCCAAATGTGACATGTTTGTACCTAACCCACAAATTTTTCAATAAATGATTTTTATTTATTACTAGCTTTCCACCCGCGGCATCGCCCGCGCCGTCAAAGAAAAACCCGCATGGTTCCAGTTCCCGTGGGATTTCCGGGATAAAACTTATCCTATGTCCTTTCTCGGATATCAAAATATCTCTATACCAAATTTCATGCAAATTGGTTCAGTAGTTTAGGCGTGATTGAGTAACAGACAGACAGACAGAGTTACTTTCGCATTTATAATATTATAAGTATGGATTATTTATTTATTTATTAATTACTATATGAAACTGTTCTAAACAAGTGCATCATAATATTCTAGCTCTTCGATACTTGGATGGCGGCAACCCTTCTGGCTTTAATCACGTCACGACAAACCCGGGCGCTGAAAAACGAATGTTCCAAGTCAAAGGAAAGAAAAATATTAGAGTTAGACAGGTTAGTAAACAACCGTGAAAAAGGTTATGAATAAAATACTTTTATGTTTTATTATTAGTACTGTATCTTTTATGTTTTCTTTTTTGCTCACATAGACCGGGAGATACTGACACAAAATTTCGAGTCATTTGTAACAGGATGGCGGTTCTACAGGGGTCTTAGTACGCAATGACAAAAAGAAAAATGATGGTGTGAACGCTGGTACCGGTGGGTTAGTCGCGTGGGCGTTAGTCGAACTCGTCGGAAAAATAGCGAAAGTCAAACGATTTGTAACACAAAATTTTTAGAATTTACCGATAGCCCATAAAAAAGAAGTAGGCGGTAGTGTCATGCCATACTTTTCCGGTATGACTTACAGCCCGCCATACCGACGCGAATGTGTTGATTTAAAAAAAACAATTATTCAACCATTTGTACCAAGCTAACTTTTGCACAGGTAACCATCGTCGTGCAGCCATTTACGAAAATCGCCATGCCATACTTTTCGGACGATTCCAAATGGTCGCCATACCGCCGAAAATCTGCAAAATTTTTTTATTTCGCCTATCTTTTTGTACCAGTATTTCATTTGGCTTTTTGGAGAGTATTTGGTAAAATGTGACCATTATTATATTTGCCATACTTCTAGTAGGGGGAAAAAGTGCTGTCATACTTGAAAAATAAATTTATTATTAATTTATATAAGTGAAGATTTCCAACACCTAGATCTTTGAAATTTTGTATTTATATTCGTTGATCCTCAAACTTACAGGAAAAATAAGTGCCATACTGTTACAAATCGTTTGACTTTCGCTATTTTCCGATGAGTTCGACTAACGCCCACGCGACTAAGCCGCCGGTACCAGCGTTCACACCATCATTTTTCTTTTTGTCATTGCGTACTAAGAACCCTGTAGAACCGCCATCCTGTTACAAATGACTCGAAATTTTGTGTCAGTATCTCCCGGTCTAACACACTGTATCTGATTGTTATTGGTGTACCTTGTAATTGGCGTATAGTATTGTATAATGTTCTATTTAATTTATGTTTAGCTGTAAGGTACCTTTTAAAAATAAATAAATAAATAAATAAATAAATAAAAAAGAGCGTAAGTGCCGAGCACACGTGTCAGAAGTGAAACTTCTTTGGCAAGATTCAAAGATACCAAAATCGTCTTACTCCAACGCCTTAAGGCACGTTGAGAGTAAAATATCAAATTCGCGTCACGGCAATACCGTCACGTCATAGATTAAGGCGACGATTTTGGTATCTTTGAATCTTGCCAAAGAAGTTTCACTTCTGATCGGCACACGTGATTTTTTTTTGTTTGTCACTGATTTATGTGTTTTTGTGTTGATGTTATTTGTGTGGTTGTTTTGTGTTGATGACAATACATTTTTCTTTCTTTTTGAAGTGAAAACTTCTTTAGCGGCGTTGAGCACCTTTTCTGTAATGGATATAAAATCTTAAACTCGCGTCAGGACACCTGACCTGATCGAAAAAGCGTAAGACGGATACCATTCCAAAATATCAAACATGCTCAACGTTAATAATCAAGTTTTCACTTCTGCCGGCACTCCCCCAGTGGAACCCGTCTTTTTTTTCTAAATTTTTTTTCACACTTTCAGGTGGACCCATTATTCTCGTCAATGAACAAAGGGGATGTGTTCATACTAGATGTAGGCAATGATGTTCTAATATTCGTTGGTGATAACGCAAGAAACGTGGAAAAAATCAAAGCTAATTCCGTGGCCAACCAGATTAGAGACCAGGATCATAATGGCAGAGCGAAGGTTGAGATTATTGGTGAGTTTCTCATTTATTTATTTGTTTACGATTAATATGATAAAAATATACACAACTGTCATATATAATTTATTTATTCGTAGTCATAACTGTGTCTGTCTATCTGTTACGCTTTCCCGCTTAAACCTCTCAACCGATTTTGATGAAATTTGGCACAGACAATCTTTAGATCCTGAGAAAGAACATATATTTTTAACAAAACATCACGCGGGCGAAGCTGCGGGCGGAAGCTAGTTATGAATAAATCGGGTTTAAATCCGTTAATATTTTTAATTTCTAAATGTATAAAGCGCGTCACACACGGTGAAGATACTATAATATTTTATGTTAAGATTCTCTAATATAAAAAGTTATAGTATCTTAAGGTATCCGGTATCAGCGTTCTGACCATCCTGTTACAAATGACCCACAAAATTTCGGGTCATTTGTAACAAGATGGCGGTTCTACAGGGGTCTTAGTACGCAATGACAAAAAGAAAAATAATGTAACAAAACAAAAACTATTTATAACATATTACTTAAACTTATAGATAAATTCTCCAGCGACGTGGATGTTCAGAAATTCTTCACAGCCCTCGGTTCAGGCAGCAAGGACGTTTTGCCCGAAGAAAGTGCCGGTGGTGATGATCAGGTATGGTTTAAAAGAAATAATAATAATATTTAATTTAATAAAAAAAATGTGTGCGTGTACTAGTGTACACACGTTAGAAGTGAAACTTCTTGTCTTCTTTATGACCTTATTTTTCAAAAAATAATTTACTATATGCAACGTTACAGAAATACGTCGAATCACGCGTGGTAGGGATAAGAAAAAGATGGCGCGTAACGGAAAAATGTCACGCGTAACGAAAAAATGTTACACTAAATTTTTTTCCAACCCCGATAAAGAAGTTTCACTTCAAAAATATATAATTAAATTTTTATTAGCAAGTAGGCTTACATTACAAATTAACAATTTATGTACTTACAACTACTTAATTATTAAAACTTACAGGCTAAAAGGAATGCTGCTCAGCATTTTACAGTGAAAGCATAGACTTTCACTGCAGAGCTTTTCAGCGACACCTTATATCGGTATCTAATTATAAAAATGTAATGTTAATATTCAATATTTATAAACTCAAACTCAAACTCAAACATTTATTTATTCAATTAGACTTCTTCTAGAAGCACTTTTGAAACGTCATTAAGTACATGTTTTTAACATTACCACCGATTCGGAAAGCAGTATCTACGGAGAAGAATCGGCAAGAAACTCCATAGTTGCTCTTTTTAATCATGTCAGATTTACAATTTTACAAATTACATAATATGTAATATCATAATATATTATCATAATATACCAAAGAACTGTCCTGTGGTTTTTACGCGACAACCCTCCATGGGTTTTTATCTTCCATATATTCCTTAATACTGTAATAGGCTCTCTTGACAAGTACATTTTTTATATAAGATTTAAATGTAGAACTACTAAACTCTTTAATATTATGAGGAATTCTGTTGTAAAAGCGTATACCTTGGCCCATAAATGAATTTTTAACTTTAGCTAGCCGGAATAATGGCATTTCAATTTTATTTCTGTTTCTTGTGTCATAACAATGTCTATCTCCTACTTTTGTGTGTAAGTAAGCGTTATTATGTACATATAAAATATTATTAAATATATACTGCGACGGTACAGTAAGGATACCAGCATTCTTAAAGAGATCTCTTAGTGAGTCTCGAGCACGCAAATTATATACAGAGCGTATGGCTCTTTTCTGTAATATAAATATAGTTTCTATATCTGCAGCCCTGCCCCATAGCAGAATTCCATAGGACATTATGCTATGAAAGTAGCTAAAGTAAACCAATCTAGCCGTTTCTTCATCGGTGAGATGCCTTATTCTTCTAACTGCATATGCAGCTGAGCTGAGCTTAGCAGCGGTGGTGGTAACATGGGCCCCCCATTGAAGCTTCTCATCTAATGTCAAACCAAGAAAAACAGTCGATTCCACAGGGTATAATACCTCCCCGTTTAAAATAATATTCCTTTGCACCTTTTTTACATTTGGGAGGATAAATTCTACACAATTTGTTTTTTTTGTATTTAATAGTAAATTATTAGCATTAAACCAATTGGATATGCGTAAAAGAGCAGAGTTTACTTCGTCAACATTTGTGTCATGTCTATATAGTGTGTCATGTATATATAATAAAGAAATATAGAATAACATAATAAATAATAGCATTTCTTTATTATATAAAAAGTTAAAAAGAAAGATACAGTGGTTTCAACACACAACAATAATACTGTAAGGTAAATAATCACTATGTACTATAAAAAAGAGCGTGTGTATCAAGCACATGTGTCAGAAGTGAAACTTCTTTAGCAACATTCAAAGATACCAAAGTCGTTGCCATACTCCATGACGTGACGGTATTGGTATCTCGCCTAAGATGTTTCACTTCTGACACGTGTGTTCGGCAAACACGCTCTTTTTTTAGTTTTCTACAAAGTGAGTGGAAGGCTAGTAAATAATAAACATACTTATTATATTAATAATTAATAAAGATCATTTTTCCAATTTTCAGGCATTTGAACGCAATGAAGAGGACACAGTTACATTGTCAGAGGTTTCCGACGCGTCTGGTTCGATCAAAGTGACGCCATTGAGAAAACCATACACACAGGATCAGTTGAAACCACAGGTAAATATTATCTTTAGAAATTAAATACTTTTAACGGATTTTAAACGTGATTTATAACTAGCTGCTGCGCGCGGTTTCACCCGCGTGGCTCCGCTTCTGTAGGTCTTAGCGTGATGATATATAACCTTCCCCGATAAATGGGCTCTTCTCCGAAAAATCTAAAACCGAAAGAATTTTTCAAATCGGACCAGTAGTTCCCGATTAGCGCTTTCAAACGAACAACCGAACTCTGCAGCTTTATAATATTAGTATAGATACAATATATTGGTAAAAATTGGTTAGAATTTAAGTAAGTGAAGTCCCATGTCCCCAAGTGGAGTGAGGGGCAGATGATGATACATCTGTTTCACTGATCGATTTTCTTTAGGGACAAGTGGGTGATCAACCTTCTGTGTCCTGTCAGACCGAGACATTTTTTTTTCTTCGTCTCCACCGGGAATCGAACCCAGGTCCCCTTGGTGTACCGAAGAGGCGGTCAAGTTAGAATTTAGTATATTTTTATTATTATTTTCTATTTTCAGGAAACCTACATCTTGGACACAGTCAGCGGTAGCATATATGTTTGGGTTGGAAAGCAGGCATCACCAAAAGTAAGTGTTATTAATATATTTCGTATGTATGTCTGTCTGAACATCGAAACTGCTGAACCTGCAAAAGTGCATAACTTATTTTAACAAAAGATAATGCTTTTTTGAAATCTTCCAAATGGTCAGAACATGAGAAAATGTAAAACTTTCGCAGCATTCATTTGGCAAGAAACAATATTTAAGTCGGTTCAAACTCAAACTCAAACATTTATTAGACTTCTTATAAAAGCACTTTAAAAAAGTCATTACATATTTTTTAAAAATTACCACCGATTCGGAAAGCAGTATCTATGGAGAAGAACCGGCAAGAAACTCCATAGTTGCTTTTTCCAAAAAATTCGAATAAAATTCACAAACCACTCTATATAATTATAGTTAAAAATTGTGTGCTTGTGTGTGTATGTGTCTGATATATTTGTAAGGTCATATAAAAGTTAATTTATTAAAATATAGTTTTAAAATAATGATTATTTTCTTCTTCAGGAAAAGTCCGAAGCGATGGCAAAGGCGCAGCAGTATTTGACGTCCAAAAACTATCCTTCTTGGGTAATAATTAATTAATATCTATATATCTAGCTGTAAACAACGAATTAACAAAATCGGTCCAGCCGTTTACGCGAGATGCCGTGACCAAAATAAATAAGGATTTATTTTATACTAGCGGTCCGCCCCGGCTTCGCGTGGTACATATTTACGTTTTCTCTACATAAGAACCATCCTCGTACTTCATGGAATATAATAAAAAAAGAATCATCGAAATCGGTCCAGCCGTTCACACGTGATGCCGTGACAACGCAAAATGGGTTTCATTTTTAGGGTTCCGTAGCCAAAATGGCAAAAACGGAACCCTTATAGTTTCGTCATGTCCGTCTGTCCGTCTGTCCGTCTGTCCGTCTGTCACAGCCGATTTACTCGGAAACTATAAGTACTACAGTGATGAAATTTGATGGGAATATGTGTTGTATGAACCGCTACAAAAATATGACACTAAATAGTAAAAAAAAGAATTGGGGGTGGGGCCCCCCATACATGTAACTGAGGGATGAAATTTTTTTTTTCGATGTACATACCCGTGTGGGGTATCAATGGAAAGGTCTTTTAAAATGATATAAAGTTTTCTAAAAAACATTTTTCTTAAAGTGAACGGTTTTTGAGATATCAGCTCTCAAAGTCGTAAAAAGTATGTCCCCCCCCCTCTATTTTTATAACTACGGGGTATAAAATTCTAAAAAAAATAGAGGTGATGCATGCTAATTAACTCTTTCAACGATTTTTGGTTTGATCAAAGTATCTCTTATAGTTTTTGAGATAGGTTGATTTAACTGTAATTTATTATATTTGCTGCTACGGAACCCTTTGTGCGCGAGCCCGACTCGCACTTGGCCGGTTTTTTATATACATACTAGCGGTCCGCCCCGGCTTTGCCCGTGGTACCTACATGTTTAAACTATCCTATCTCTCAAGATGGATCGAACTGCACATGGTGTGCCAATTTTATTATAATTGGTTAAGTGGTTTAGGAGTCCATTGAGGACAAACTTTGTGACACGAGATTTATATACAGGGTGTCCCACTATTGGTATACTAAGCGCGAAGGAACTTGTAGTTTTGCATACACTGATCACGTAAAAAATACTTAAAAAAAAATTACGTCCAAAATTTTTTTCTAAATTTTTCCTGAAAATCCATGTTTTCTTCTCTAGCTTCGCGCAGCCGGCATATACCGCTTCTCTTATATGAGCATTTTATCTATGAAAACATAATCTTAAACGATAGCTCACGTGCTGGTGGCAAAGTTGGGCGGCTCGCTTGTTATGGGTGTACACATAGAGTTTTAAGAATTCATCTATTTGAAAAAAAATGAATCTGGAATTTTTTAATTATTTTTTACGTACTCAGCGTATGCAAAACTATAACCTCCTTTGAGCTTAGTATACCATCAGTGGGACACCCTGTATATTAAGATAGATAGATATAGATATTGTTTTGAATCTTTTTTCTATTGTTTTTATTCTTATTTTCAGGTGCATGTTGCTAGGATACCCCAAGGAACTGAGCCGGCGGTTTTCAAACAATATTTCACAACATGGCGCGATGTTGGCATGTCTCATAGCCGTCTTGTTCGCTCCATCGGTGCGTAAACGGGCGGTTGAAACGCGGCGTTTTTTTATAAACAAATTTTTTAAGAAGTTTTCTTTAAAAAACATACCTATTAAGACTATTATAATCACAGAATAATAATATATTATGTTTTTAATATAACTATTTCAAAACATACTTTCAATATATCTGAGGATTTTTCATGTTTCAATTGTGTTTTAAATTTGTAAATACTCTCTGGAAACACAATATAAGTTATAAAGAAATAAAATTATGAAACATATAATGTTTCTTGATATTATGGTCGTCAGATAAACGGACGAGTGAAACGCGGCGTTTACATCAAACGAGCGAAGGTATTCTTACGTTGTTGTTAGTGCGTTCCAAAACATTCTATGCAATGTTCTAATACTGAACAACACTGAATACGAGTTTTCGTTTACACTAAAAGATCACGAAATAATGCTCTTGCTCTAGCTCTATGTTCGTTTTATGTAAATACACCGCTATACATAAACAAAACGAGATAGATAGAAAAAATCTTAGAGCTAGCGCGCACGAGCAACTTTGTCTCCGCAACTATTTTGTCTCTCCCATCAATTGTATGGGGAGTTGCGTCGCTACGTGCGCGCACTTACATACTAGCCCATAGGTGGGAGAGACAAAATAGTTGCTGAGACAAAATAGTTGCGGAGACAAAGTTGCTCGTGCGCGCTAGCTCATTACGTTAAAAACATTGAGTTACTATGTACTACGTACTAGACAGGGCATCTCTACTACATTATTTGTAACACGAGTTAGAGTCAATCGTCTCAAACCAATTTATTTTTGTTATGCTGATTGGTTTTAATTGATATGTTTATTGATATTTTTTAATAAGATAAACAATATTTATTTGTTACATTGATTGATTTTAATTTATAAGTAACTAGCTTTCCGCCCGCGGCTTCGCCCGCGTTTTCAAAGAAAAACCCGTTCCCGTAGGATTTCCGGGATAAAACCTATCCTATGTCCTTTCTCGGGTATCAAAATATATCTATACCAAATTCCATGCAAATTGGTTCAGTAGTTAAGGCGTGATTGAGTAACAGACAGACAGACAGAGTTACTTTCGCATTTATAATATTAGTATGGATAAGAGGCAGAATATCTACAAAGTGTATGACTCACTAGCCGCCCCGCGCCGCCATCAGATTTTGTTCGTGGTGCCCTCTCTATACGTAGTAATATACCTCAATGGTTAAAAATACATTGGAATTAACTAGTCTATAAAATTTAAATATACATTGTATTTGTTCCGAACTTGAATATTATAAATATGTATATAATGTAACGATTTCTTTATAGTTTAATATTTTTTTAATTAAAATATGTATTATTATTTCATGAATGGTATGACATAAAAATTGTAATGTTGAATGCTATTTCACTTGCAGTGTGTTAAATTCATTGCATGCCATCTCGCTCGCACCTTAATAATGTGGGTATTACATTTTTGAAATATATTGAAATAAAACACAAAATATAATGATCAATATATTTATTTATTTCTAACAATAAAAGAATAAAGTGTAAAAAAGTTTACAAAATATCAAATTTTTAACCGCCACCTTCAAACCTTACCTAAGGTTCATCTAATCAAAGGTTGTAGTGAAAAATGAAAAATTTGTATAAGAAATAAATTGAAATAAAATTGAATATTTTTTTATCAAATTGTAGTCCATGTTAGTATGATTTAACTTTATAAGAATGAAAATGGAATGACAATACTCATCGGGTTAAATATTATTTTTTATTGTTTGCTATAATACTCATTTTTGTAATGTTTTAACAATAAACAACATCAAACCATGCATGCGTTTTATTTTAACAAAATGGTATTCATATGCAATATAGATATACATATATTCCTTTCTTTGTGATAGAGTTATTGCGAAAAAAGATACAGAAGAAAATCACAAGTTGAAGCAAATATTATTAAGCTATTGCATAGCTTCTATCGCGGGCCTTGAGCGCGGGGACCGAATCCAGAAATTGCGTAACGAAAAACCTCACGCTCCCTACTCAGACGGGCACGGAGGTGTGGCTTGAAGGCATAGCATGCAATAGCTTTACCGCGGCAGTCCCCGAGTGCCACACGTCTTTTTATGAATACAAAAGTATTTTTTGTCTTTCTATCACGTCGCAATGGTTTTGCGGTTTGCGCTTTGCTGTTTCACCCGCGTGGCTCCGCTTCTGTTGGTCTTCACGTGGTGAAATAATAATATTATAGCCTATAGCCACCCTATAGCCTTCCTCGATGAATGGGCTATCAAACACCGAACGAATTTTTCAAATCGGATCGGAAATCAGTAGTTCCTGAGATTAGCGCATTCAAACAAACAAACTCTTCAGCTTTATAATATTAGTACCTATGTATATATTATTTATAGAACGTTTGACTAGCTGTGCTCCGTGGTTTTACCCACATTGCTCCTATTGGTCTAAGGATCTAAGCATGATGATATCCAGTGTGGAAATTTTCGATGGGCGCTAGTGAAGCAAGCGAATTTTCGAAATTCTATGAACGCAGTTCTATTTCTTTTTAAAAATAAGGGGATGTTTCCTTTCGGCAAAATAAGCTGTCTCCTGTATTTCAAATACTTTCCAGGGCCCATCGAAAATTTCCTCACTGTATATATAGCCATCCCCGATAAATGGACTATCTAACACTGAATGAATTGTACAAATCGGACCCGTAGTTCCTGAGATTGGCGGGTTCAAACAATATAGTGTTCAATTCATTTAATAATAATAATTGTCACGTGTTCATTTTTATAAAATTTTAGTAAAACGCCATTTTTTGTATCATAGTTATCATCCCGGCTTCAAGGTTGATGAAAAAATAGTACATGTTTTACGCAATATAAAAAAAATGTTTATCATTTAGGTATCAATGACGTCGCGGTTGGCGCAGTGGTAAAGTAACTGCCTACTGAGCCGACGGTCCCGGGTTCGATCCCCGGTCAGGGCAAATATTTGTGTGATGAACTCAATTATTTGTTCTTGGGTCTGGGTGTTATTATCTATATATGTATTTATTAAATATTATATTTATCGTCGCCTAGTACCCACAACACAAGCCTTAATTGAGCTTACTGTGGGACTAGGTCGATTTGTTAATAATGTCCTATAATATTTATTATTTATTTATTATTAATTATTTAAATTATTTATTTCTGTAAAATCATAACAATGCAATCAAACAACCAAGCTCTTTTGTTGATTCAATTGATACTAATATATTTTTTTTCTACCTAAAATCTAAACAGCACTAGCGCGTAGTATTACAATATTATTTGTGCTATTATATTGTATTCTGCGACAGCACTGTCAATTTATTTATTGTAAAGACAAACTATTGATTCTCTTTTTCCACACGTACTAATACCTAATCCACATCTGTGTTCCACACTTCAGAGGTTAATTTTTAAAAGAGTATATGTATTGAGATTGACCCTGTCTCTTCAACTATTGTTATTCCAAAATTAATCCAAAACAGTGCTATACGTTAAGGCATCTATAATCTTATATATAAAAATGAATCGCAAAATGTGTTGGTAAGCGCATAACTCGAGAACGGCTGAACCGATTTCGATAATTATTTTTTTATTATATTCCTTGAAGTACGAGGATGGTTCTTATGTAGAGAAAACGTAAACATGTACCACGGGCGAAGCCGGGGCGGACCGCTAGTAATTAATAAATATTACATATATTTTAGCATAAACATTGTTGTTGATTATCATTTCCTCTTTTCTATACTTAATTTATAATTCATCAATAATATCTTCCCAGATTCCTCGTATTATCAAAATTTAGACTCTGACACCAAGAATCACTTATATGAGGTCGATATTGATAGACAGAATTACATCACATTCAACGAAGTTCCGGATTACAATCAAGCCGTGAGTACATCCATACTACCAAAGAGTATAGTAACTATTGCATACTACTATTTGAAAAGAAAGAAAAATAATTTATTAAGGGTGGTTTTCCACCAATAATGTGGTAAGAACCAATTATATCGCTTCTTTTAGTTTGAAGTTTGAAGCACAGTATTACAATATTATTTCCTAATTGTAATACTGAGTGTAATACTGTGGTTTGAAGCGACACTATTGGTTATTTTCAAACACATTCCTCGCTACACATCCTCACACATTATTGTTGGAAAAGCAACCTTATGATCGAATAAATTATTTTTACATTATTAAAATGCAAAACATATTTCTAAGAAAATCTTATTTTGCACATTACTTTTTAATCAATAGATTTGAAAGTTGACCAAGCGATCGGGAAATTGGAAAGTTCGATGATTTAAATATAGCACGATAGATGGCGCCATGCTAAAATTGTCTATTGTTTTTGGTGATTGCGGCAAATGCTTGAATTTTTAACAGGGTTTAGTATTAACTTGGGTATAAATTGTGAAATTATTTTTAAACGGAAAGTCTTTTCTGGCATACTTTTTGCATGGCATGAATTTATAATGTAATATTAGTATAACACTATTTTGCCCAAATTTGCCTTATGTTTCTTGTTTTACAAGTTTTGTATTCGTTTTAGGATTTATTAAACACAGAAGTATATCTTTTACAAACTCCTCAAACCGTGTACATTTGGTTTGGGAGGGAAGCAGAACTGTCTAAACGCAAATCACTTGCTAATATTATAAGAGTAAGTATTTTTAACTACGATAGAAATTCTATAATAATTCATTCTATGATAGAAGAACAAGGATGTTGTGGCATGTTGGGGAATTCGGAACTATGGCTGTCATATTTTAAAATGTCATATTTTGATGACAGTTTATTTTTGATTAATTTTAATGCGAAGTTAATCTGTCTGTCTATCTGTCTCTTCTTCACACCTCAACCACGGACCGCATATTGATGAAATTTGGTACAGATTTACTTTGAGGCCCGTTAAAGGAATAAGATATATATTTAACCCAGAAATCATACGAGGACGGGAACTATACGGGTTTTCGACGTGGTATACTACGCAGACGAAGCGGCGACCGGAAAGCTAGTTTACAATAATTTTACACAAACTGACAAACCATTCCTATAATTATAACTACCTATATTTAAATTTGCAAAAAATATTGCAATCGTTACTTTAATGTTAACGCAAGTTCAAATTCAATAATATCTGAAAAATTGGAGATCGAGAAATGTCCGACAGTCTGTCTGACAGCAACTTGCAAGTCTACTTGCAGGTGGAAACGCGGAATTAACTTGCAAGCTGCTGTCAGACAGACTGTCGGACATTTCTTGCGGAAGTTTTCTTGCAGATGGACAGGCGGCCTTACACCATATTAATTATATTATATTACATGAACGAAGTAGTTTGTATACTTCGTCAATGATTTTAATAATTTTAAGTTAATAAATATTAGAATTCTAAATAAAAGGACTTTTAGAAATCACTCATGAAACTTTAACTTATTTAATTCCAAACAAAAAACCTTATAAACTAAAAAAAATATTAAACTATGAACTAATCATTTATAAATATATTTCCAGGCGTTTTTAAGAGTTCGCCATAACTACGGAATGGAAGACATGTTGGCTGTAAAACAGGGTCTAGAACCATCAGCGTTTGTTCAAATGTTTGCCGATTGGGATTCTGATATGTGGATGGTAGATATTTATATATTTTACTAAAAAATAATAAATTAATAAATATAATATGTATGCTCTTAAATATAACACACACCGTACACGCATAATTAAAAACCAAGATAGATCTCTTGATAATGCTCAATACACGATTAAAAAAGTTATTACGTGATGATGAATATGCGTGAATGGTGAAATACAGACAGTCCTTACAAAGTCGTGGCTTGAATGGTAAATTTATAACTTTTTTTTACAGAAAATCCAACAATATGAAGAAGCACGCGAAGCTGTTCTTCGTAATAATGAAATGGAAAACGACATTTAATTTAAAATTTAAATCCTATTGTGAATGTATTTAGTGTATCTGTTTACAAAATTACAATACCAAAGATAATTTATATATTTTTTGCTTCAATAAAGTAATAATGAGTAATCTTGGTGTTTTATTCTTTGTAGAAATCCATTATATTATTATAAACATAATTTTTAACATATTGAGTAAATAATAACTACTACTGCTATTAATCCTACTTCCTACTATTTATAAATGCCAAAGTTTGTGATATTGGATCATGGATGTATGTTTGATACTCTTTCACGCAAATGCTACAGAACCGATTTTAATGAATTTTGGTATGTAGGTAGCTGAAGACCCAGAATAAGACATACGCTACTTTTTAAGTTTAAGTTTATGGGTAGTCCCACAGCAACGGGAACTATGCGGGTATTTCTTTGAACGGGAAAACGCGGGTGGAAATCTAGATCTGTTATATTATACTCTGTCCATTATATTATTTGCTTTTTGACAGCTTCACGCCTATGAAGGATTGCATTGTCTATGTTAAAATGTCATACAAATAATTATCGTTCTTCATGGACAGGTCCCGCCCACTTAGTGATGTCTACACAGAATTATTCAATGATGGGTCGATAGATTATAATAATCGATAGAAATACTCTGTAAAATATATCCGATGCAGAATAACTCTTCTATTATGTTATATAATTTAAACGTAAAGACAACCAAATTGTAAGATAGAAACCAATAAATAATAAAATATTAGTTTAGTTTAGTTTTAACATACAATGCATAGATATGTGGTCTTATTATTACATATCTTATTAGTACGTTTACGTTGTAATTATTATTTACGTACCTGATTCGATTTATGATAATATCTTTAATTTATAATTGTAATGGTATCACAATCGATAATCTTTTGAACATCACTTCTGGTATCACCCGTCGAGCTGTCAAAAAGCAATTCTTATAGTGGACAGACTATAGTACCTATATCTAATAATACTAATATTTATATACAAATAATATTATATAGCTGAATAGATTGTTTATTTGTTTAAATAATTGAAAGCGTTAATCCCAGAAGCTACTGATTCGATTTGATATTACAGATCAAAATGATTATTATATTAATAAATTAAAGTTATATTATATTTACGTAGGTTATTATTTTGTGCTATCATTGCAAAAATGTTTGTGCGGACCGTGCAGACTAAGCTCGTGCAAAGTGCTGTGTGGACCCACTGTAAGCAATCGTTATATAATCTATGGCTTGGTATTAATTTATTCTTGAATTTATTCTATTGCGTAGACAGAGAAACCAATAGACAAATTGATATCATTAAAGAGCAACTTATGCCGGTGTTATGTAAAGAAATGAGAGAGAACGATAAAATTTTTTGTTTCACGCAGCGTGCCACTTTTTTCAAGAATAGCAACCTACTTTGATAAACAAAGTTTCGTCGAAAATCGATTTGTGAAAAATCGATTTAAAAAAAAATAATCGATTTTTGTTTTCACCTCGACTTTTAATGCGAAAAAACCTATTCGATGTAAGGTAAAAAGCCCCAATACCGGACCATGTACCAGTATCGGAACACTCCATGCATTTGTATATATATATTTGTGAATATAGATATACTTTTTTATCTATATTATTTGTAAATACATGGAGTACAGATGACGCTGATTTTTTTATCGACTTGTTCAGTAAACTTACTTACCAATTTTTTCATAATACCATTTATTATACTGAAGTTAGCTGTCAGGTGTAAATTTTAAAATTTTTTATCACAAATTAATTACAGTAAACCAATGCTTCTAAAAATTTTCATTTGTAATTTTTATTAATTTTCACATGTGAAATTTTTGAATTAATTTTTTGAAGTGAAACTTCTTTACGGAGTTCGAAAAAAATTTAGTGTAACATTCTTTTGTTACGCGTGATATTTTTCCGTTACGCGCCATCTTTTCATCCACGCGTGATTCGACGTATTTCTGTAAAGTTGCATATAGTAAATTATTTTTTGAAAAATAAGGTCGTAAAGAAGTCTCACTTCTAACGTGTAATTTAATTGCCATCTAATTTCATGAATATTTTTAGTCTGTCAACTTTAGTGTCATATTTTGTCATCCATCGCACAGATAGCACTATTTACAAAAATCGATTTAAATTGTGTAATTCTTATAATCGATTTATTAAAAATCGATGTTTACCATTAATGAAATCGATTATAAAAAATCGACAATGGAAAAAAAAATCGATTAAAGTAATAATCGATTATTTATTCACTTCCCTATGTCTACGTTCTATTGACTATTCCTACAGCCTACTCTATGCCCATTCCGATTTCCGTAAGAAAATTTGCTGTGGTCTGATTTCGGAAGCAAACGTCATGTTGATTTTTAATTTTTTACAAATTCTTTTTCTGCGTTTGTAGTTCAAACACAACATATTGTGTTCTTTATTATTTGCAATGCCATTTCTGTGAATTGCGAGAAATTCTCTTTGAATTGAATCGTAGGAAGTTTTGATTGTCGTTCATCTGTTGTTTTACAGGTTGGAATAGAAGTTAGTTTTTATATTATGTCCTTCGTTGTATTTAGGGAAACTTGATATGGGACAATGAAACTATTGTTTTATTCCAAAACTATCAATGATCAGGTATTTTTGATGCGTCAGGTTTTTGTTGGTTGTCGGTTGTCGTCACACAGAATCTGAGTGATCTGTCAAGTGTCAAGTATTTTCTGTTTGTAATTTGGTTGTGTTTATCGTGAGATAATATTTTACTTTCTAGTGGTTATCGGTTACGGTTTACAGAAGGTAGTGAGGTTATAATATAGGCACATATATCTTTCTATTTTCTTTGGTATTTTTCCTCACAAAAATATGCTGACATATTTTTGTGAGGAAAAATACCAAAGTATTCAAGTATCTTGATATCAAAGAGTTCAGCATAACATAGATATTTATATACATTATATTAAATTATGGGAGCCAAAATGAAACAGTAACAGTGTCAATTGACAATACAACTATCGCTTCGCGGTTTCACCCGCATGATTCCGCTCCTGTTGGTCTTAGCGTATATATATTATATAGCCTATAGTCTTCCTCAATAAATGGGCTATCTAACACCGAAAGAAATTTTGCAAATCGGACCAGTAGTGCCTGAGATTAGTACGCTCAAACAAACAAACTCTTCAGATTTATATTTTTATAGATAATAATGTATTGGGCATTCCTCGTTCCAGCTTAATGTTGTGTCTCTTTAATAATGTGTAAATCAAACAAGAAAATATAATGTGTAATATTATATTAATCCGTCAGTCCTCGGATCACAGACACAATAGAAAATCTATTGTGTCTCGGCCCGATCGGGCCGCTCGGTGGTCAATGGGTTAAATCAATTTTGATAATTATGTTTTGTGCAAAGTTCATACCTCAAGTATGGTTATTCAAATAGATAAACTATAGGTTATTGGTTGAATTGTAGTAAACTAGCTGTGTCTCATGGTTTTAACCGCATTGCTCTGCTCCTGTTTGTCCTCGTGTGATATAATACTAGCTGTGCTTCACAGTTTTACCTGCAGTGCTCGCTCCTGTTGGTCTCGGTGAGATGAGAAATGGGCTATCTAACACCGAAGAATTATCAAATCGGACCCATAGTTCCTGCTAGTAAAATCAAACAAATTCTTTAGCTTTATATAGGAAAGGTATAAGACTTATATCGCGGGCTTCAAACCATAGGGGCGTATCAACAAAATCCCTACTTTTCAGGAGATGAAAAAACTTAATAACTTTTTAAATAATGTACCTACAGAATTAAAAATTGACATGTAGCTATGAAAATACTTCTGTATATATGTTGAATGCCTCATATTTTTGATACTATTTGTGAGTATGCGCAGGTTTTTTTTTATGTCAGAGCAGGCAAAGGGGCAGGTGGGCCACCTGATCTTAAGTGGTCACCACCGCCCATAAACACTTGTAACACTAGAAGTGTTGCAGGTGCTTTGCCGGCCTTTTATGGACAAATAAGCTCTTTTCTTGAAGGCCCCAATGTCGTGGTTTTCAGAAAACAAAACAAAATAAGTTATTTAATAGATTATTTTTAATACAATCAAAAACTTACTGGTACATTTGAAACTTACATTTATTTTTCATATTTGAAATAGGGTTTAAATGAAATTATTTATTGAAATGAAAATAAAATGACATAAAGAAACATGTAGGTAATTGTTATAAAACATAAACTAAAGCTTTTAGCACAAGAAACGCTAACAGATTTGTATTTTTTGCTTTTATTTATACATAACAACCGGTAGGTGTTTCTTGTGGCTCACAAATCACTTCCGAAGAATCTTCCAAAGTATCTTCATTGATACTAATTGAATTAGATAGTAACGGAATATAGAAATTTAATCGTTCGATTTCCCTCCAATTTTCCCCATAATGATTATCAGTAACTTGTTTACATCTTTGGCCTTTGCGACGCTGACTTCGTTCGTTGCGAAAATTTCTTGTGGATTGAGACTTGATGATAACACACCAGGTCGATTTACTGTTTTAAATACGCCATCATCATGTTTGTAGTGGAGCATTCTTTTCACCAAAACATTTCCCTCCTTTTTAGATCTCTTTAATTCACATCTCTTGCAGCAGGAAAAATATTATTGCCAATTGCTTTGAAATCCAAAAAATCTGTATGTTAATTGTACCTGAACCTCTCTTCTTCCTCTTACACCTGAACGTATGGGTTATCTTTACGGGCTAGCCGTATTACATTTTGCCAGTCATCAGGGGTATAGATTTTAGCATATTCAGACGCTCGTTCGATTGTTGAATGCATGTTGTCACACTCCATGTATGTGTGTCCTGGTTCTAAAAGTGAAATGTTTGTTTTGTTCTTAGAGTCTCTAAGCACACACACTAAGAGCGTATACGCACTATGCGGGTAGCCGCATTGCGGGTAGCCGTCCGGCTGACCGCAAGCACAATTATGTACGTCATATTCATTTCTATGCGCACTGCGATGCGGCTAACGCAGACCGCACAGTGCGCATAGAAATGAATATTACGTACATAATTGTGATTGCGGTCAGCCGGACGGCTACCCGCAATGCGGCTACCCACATAGTGCGTATACGCGCTAACACTATTCACAAAATAGTCTCATCGTCTGTATGTATGTAAACTCGTTTGGTCACTATCGGTGACGTAGCTGTGTTCACCCTATTTGACTGTTTTCGCGTTTTGTCACTTTCACTAGACCCCTTGCACTGATGTACATTATCCCTCGTCGACGAAGTTTCCATGCGTCCGCGTCGGCGCCGACACCATAATATTACCAACAATGTCGAGGGCTAATGGGCTACTCCTGCCACCGCCGCGTACGAAACCGCGTACTGATGGTAGTCGTGGATGGACATCTGACCCTCATCATCAAAGTTTTGTTCTTTGAGTTGTCTTATGTTGTTCCGCGAATCGCTCGTCCAATACGCCGAATAGAGTGTTCGCAATATCACCTACACCATTGATAAGGCCGCGCCGCTGACTCGCGTGCCTGTCGCGTGCGCCTGGCTCACGTGCCTGATTCAACAAGACGTCGTTGTAATATAATAAATCCACCTGTTCATGATGTAATTATGTTAGGATCATATTATAGTAGGGGAGCCCAGGATGCTAAATGTGGATTTACTCGAGCGTCACGGGAACCTATTAGAATTGGTAGATTAGACCATAGCGAGAAAAAAAGGTCCTATAATGTTTTCACTTTTAGCGGTGGGGAAGGGTTTTTTGATTTTTTTTTATTTAAAAAAGAAAAAAATTGGCTTGGAAATACTCAAGCGCGTTAGATATTGATATTTTGCATGCTCCAGGACGTCACTGAAAAAAAGTATACGTTAATCTGACGATTTAAGTGGCGATTTAATCGCTATGAAGAAAGGGTAAAAAATTAAAGTAATATTATTCGAGCGCGTCAGATTAATATATGGGGGGGTTAATTACAATATAAGAAGTCCCCATTTCGCTAATCTGACGATTCGAGCTCAACCTTAGGGAATTATGGATTATTCAAATTTTCCAGCGGGGCCCCTGAGCGCACCCACCAACCATAACTGCTCATATTGACTAGAGGTACTAATGAATAGCTAAGGTACCGTCCCTTATAGTAATCTGACGCGCTCGAGTAAATCCCAAAATCCCCTCTTGGCCTCCCCTACTATTATGTCATTGTGCATTATTGTCCATACTATCACATGATTTTTGTAAATATTTTGTATGAATTTTTTTGTTGTAGTGAATTTGACTTTAAATTTTTATCAAAAAAGTAAACGTTTTTGAAATTGATATTTACATAACTAGTTATTACATCAATGTAACAATCGGAAACAAAAACTCTTCATATTACTCAATATATTGTTTCTTTATTTATCATTAGACGCCAAAAAAAATCTAAAAGTACTTGGTTTATGAAAACCTATTTTCTTTTTAAAATTAGTTCTTTATATGATGTTTTGCCAGTCGCATTCTTATTATTTTCGAAAAAAAATTGCTTGTCCAAAAAAGAAAGCTAGACGAGGAGTATGAAGTATTCCAATACTTCCTACTCGTCTAGCCGACTGTTAGCAGTGTTGTTCCTGACAAATTTAGGGTTGCCGTATTCTTATTCTAAATTTGCCGGATTTTTAGGGAAAACTAAGAAAATTGCCGTATTGTACAAAATGTTTATTTAGAAAGTATATATAATAAAAAAAAAAATACAAGTGATGTATTTAATGTAATATGCGTGTACTATACTTATTCTATTCTTCACCATATAGATTTTTAATAGTTTCTAGTTCTGATTCTGTCGCACTCGCATGTAGGTCGTTCTCCTTTTTAAATTTCATTTTGTTAATCAATCATTTCTTTTGGAACTTTAAATTGTGTACAATTACCGTGATTACGAATCGCTTGCTTGGCTAAAAGAGTTCCATTAATAGTCCCATTAAATAATTATATATCTTATATCATGAAATATATTTTTTGAAATGAAAATGAAACAACAATGAAAAGTTATTTTTATATTTAAATAAAATAGGACATATATTATCTATTTATTTATTTAAACAGTATTATTCATTGTACTTACTGTTAATTAAACAGAAGAAGGAAAATGAAAATCTTATATTTTGTCAATGTCGTCGTTATTGCAATCAATGAATACTTCGTCTGACGATAACACGATGTTGATATCGTCATTATTGTCGGGATCACAATCGAATCACCAACTGATTTTTGCTATGTACGTTATCCATTGTCGGTTTTAAAAGTTTTAAAACTTTTTCCGGAATCTTAGAACGTTTCATGTTTTTTGTCTCTCTCCAATTGACGAACTCGGCAAAAGCGGGTCAGAAGATTCTAAAGCTCGGTGAATCAAGTCACGCACTATTGTTTCGCGATTGATTTTTCGGGTGTAATGCTCCCATCTGTGATTCACTAGTTTGTTCTGAGAGCATTCCTATTGGTATAGGTATAGAATACGAGTATATATATATATATATATCGTATATTATTATCTGGACCGTTGCTTAAACTGGACTGTTGAAATGCTGATACCGAATTCAAGGGTGTCATACTCTCCATAACTTTATCTGCTATTGATGCCAAAATATCTTCACTTTTACTATCGGATACGGCTAACACGGCTCTTATTGCTGGCGGCAATAAATTTTGACATAAAACTAAAAGAGTTTCGGTTGTTACTCGTCCACGCACTAAATCCTGCATTTTCCTCGTTAATTGTGACGGTTTTTGATCACCCAATTCCATTTCGCCAATTATTTTTTTTATTTGTCGATCTTCCGATTCCTCAAAAATTTGTAATAATGTTACGTTACATACTAAATATTCATATAGGTTAGGTACTTTGTAACCTAATGTGCAAAATAAAATAAATAGGTACCTTTCAATGCAATTTCTTGTTCGGATATGTTCTTCATTATATAATAATTGACCCGGTGTTTGTGGGTTTAGAAGCGGGGTTAAAAGATAAGGCTTCAGGGGATATGCACTGTCTCCAAGCAACCATTTATTGCCGAATAATCCACTTTCACATTGTCCTAAAACAATATTTAAATTAACTCTGTGTTAAAGAAGTACTTTTTAGATAATTAGGGCATGACTCTACCACGCAGTTCTGAATATAGTAGCATCATGAGAGGAGCCTGGCCAACGAGCTACCAAATTCATAAAAATTAGGTTGGCATTGCACACCGCTTGCACATTCAGGGAAAAATAACCTTTTCGGTTTCGGAATTCTTCACCGATCTGAGCACCTAAGTAGAAAGAAATGTTAGTTAGGTAATTAGGAACTAGTGAAATTATTGAAATGTATGTACTTAACTAACTAACCTATTTAATTTAATCGTGACTTACATGGTGATTGTATTCTAATGTGAGTCCCGTCAAGTGCCCCAAGAACACGTGGAAATCGAGCTACGTTATAGATGTCTTGTTCAGTGTCAGAGTGCAATATATTTTTTATACAGTTTAGCAATAGCAAAACTGATAGCACGCACAATACGACAAGCTGATGTTTTTGACACACCCACCAAGTCTGCCACTGATATTAACATTGTGCCTAAAGCGTAGAACCTCAGCGTTATGTTTCCTGAAATTGCAACAGTAAGTTAAGTAATAAGGTTAGACGTTATTGGTATAATATAAATACCTCGATTAAACTAACCTGGCTCCTTTTATTCGTATGTCTGGATAAATTTCAAGAAGTAATTGTTCAACAGATTCTTTATCCAGTCGAAATCTCACTTGAAATTCCTAAGAATCCAGGGTCGCAAAAAAATCCACTCTTTCTCTAACTTTCACGCTTATCTTCTTCTGAATCAGTCTCACTATAAATCGATATAATATTTAACACTTCTCTATCACTAACTGAATATATTTCGAAATTTAAGCGGAAATAATGAAATAGTAAGAAATTAACCGCCCGAAATCGACTGGTAAACATAAGGATATACGAATAGTAATTTTGACAACCTACTGACGGTTAAAAATATTTATAGGAACGCGATAGAATGTCATCTCCATAAAAAAGGCTTACCGTTCGTTAACAGTAACCCTCCCATCCTTCAGTAGAAAGCTGTCGGTAAGTTGCCTGACGAGACGTTTTTATAGGAACGATTTTCGCTTACACTTGGTATATTATGCTACTATTCGTAACTAAAACGGATCGTTTTTCAAATATAGAAACCGGGCATTAGAAGCCACGCCTTCTGTCCACAAGTAAGATTGTACATTGTCTTTAGAGACTGTACATCCACCAGCCGAGAAAATAACTGTCTTGACTCCCTTGGAAAGTTGTAACCAGAAAAATTCGCTACAGATTGCTAAGCGAGCAAGGAACGACTTCTGTGAATATTTTAACAACGAGGGTGCAGTTTACTGGCAGGATAAATTTGTTATTATGTAATTACATATTTTTTTAATAAAATGTTATAAACATTTTATTGTTCCACATCATCTTCAACAGAATATTGTGTGTTTGAATTTTGGGTAATATCCATAGAAGATTCAGAGTCACACGCCATTTCTTGATCACGTAAAAAGTTCATGTCACTGTAGTACTACTACGTTGGTTCATATATAGAATCAGCACTTTCCCCAGATTTCATACAATTCATGTATTTTTTTAATACTTTCCGATAGTTTGTTCTCAGAGCATTAATTTTTTTTTTCATGTCATCATTATTTGCTTTAGGAAACATCTCTTGGTACTTGCTAAGCAACAAATTATAAGCCATACTCTTTTTGTCCCGGTCATGGTATAATTTACTTTTAACATTCCACAAAGCAGGTAAATCACGATAGAATTGAATGCATGCGATACAACACAATGAGGTACACAGTGTAACTTTATAAAGAACTGTGAAAGTCTAATTATACGTATATTGACCGACCCGCGAAGGCGCAAAAAAACCGAAATTTACTTATTAATAATTTATTGTAAAAAAATTACATTATAAATTATTCCTAACTTAAACTACGTCCCTCCCGTTCGATGTTGGAACAAAGAGTGCTCGTCGTCCTCGGCGGAGCAGCTGCAGCGTCGCGGTGGCGATGATTGCCGCAACACTCTCTGGAATCGCAGGTGTGCGCGATGTCGCAATTGCTAACAGGTGCAAGTCCTTCTTGGGTGGCCCAATGCATCCTCTAATAATTAAGGCGTGTTATATGTAGGTACATAACAGTCTACAAAACAATTGCGGTCTTGTGTCAAACATAAATGCAGGTTACAATTGATGGAAACTACCATTGTTTTTCGGCGCACGTAGGATTTCGGCAACGCTGTTGTTTTCGTTGCATATCAGGCAAATGATTAGCTGCATGAACGCGTTTAGCCATGGGAGGGAAAGGTTGTGAAATTTTCTACCACGTTTTCGATACTGCTCCCCTTCTTCTTCAGCATCAGAATCAGGTCTCAAACTTCTCTAATTTATGTTTTTAAGAATCTCAACTCAGAAAACTCAATTTTAAACTCTCGTAACTTCAATATTTTATGAACAGGTTTTCCCAATTCTCTATGATCCTTTTTGTATTTTATCCAAGAGTTGAAAATTGCGAGATCTAACACGTGGGAAATTAGCCTCACCGTCCATTTCTTGGTTCGAAATCGTGATGGACACGCAGCCAACAACCTGTCTGCAAGGTCCACTCCTCCCATGTTAGTGTTATAATGATTGACGATTTCTGGCCGTTCAACAGGAATGTACTGTTTCAGCCTTTTATCATACCTTTGAACTGTATCAGTGGTATCCGCGGCGTGGATAGGTACTCGAAGCAAACAAAATGGGCTTATTATCAAACGCATCGAATGTTTTGTGGTCCGCTTCTGTTTTGTATTGATATTTGCGGTCCAATTTAGCTATTCGAGTGGCAATTTCGTCGTAGTCACCCTTTCCAAAGTTGTGTCGATGTGCAGAGTTTTTTGTTAACTTAATTTCTAAAGGCTTAATGTATCTACCATATTCTACGTTGAATCTTATGTCTCTACCTTGGATCATTCTTGGAGCTTTATTTTTGTGGCTGTACACTTCTCTATTTTTGTGAAAGGAGTGACCCTAGCCACTGGGCCATCACCGTTTTGCAGCTCGGTAAGCCTTTCTACGGCCCGAGTCATCGATGTTATCGACGTATTCATCTCTACTATATTTCTCTGGATGGCACACGAATTTTCTAATATGTTTGTATTCGTTTTAAAATTCTCCACCTCTAGGTGTGAATCTCATCTGGTGCCACAAATCCATTCTCTGGGTCACTGTGGTTACACTTACATGTATTTATTGAGGAAGGCAATCGTAAGCTCTCCAGAAGTCAGTATGTATTTCTGTGCCCTCCTCAACATGTTTCGGTATAAATGGCGCCAGTATTTCTTTGTTATTGACCGATATTTTTTTGTTTTTGACCGAGGAGTGACTCTTCTAGATATTGCCGTTGGTTGAACGGATACTTTACGTGACTTTTGAAATGATTTTCCTTCTCCAGGCTGTGAAATTTCCTTTATATTGGTCCTTGGCGAACATTCGTTTTAAATTTCTCCACTGGATTTCAATCCTCTGGGTTTGAGTCCCATCAAATCATGTCATACATCATACAACAATTAAAAATATTCTACAACAATGAAGCATAATTTAAAACTGCATCCATATCGGAAGCAAGGAAAAAATAGAACATTAAATCCTAGAATATATGTATGTTTGTATATGTATATTGTAATATGATGACAGTGTCCCGTAACATTTGAAAGAAACAAAGAAACATTTATTTGACTCCACAAGATACAATGAACACAATACTATTTAAATGAATAATATATAAACGGAAAACAAACAATTTGAAACAAATAAAACAAGTAAAAATTTTTTTTCTCGTTATTATTTAGAAGATATTATGTGTTATTAAGCTATTGCATAGCTTCTATCGCGGGCCTTGAGCGCGGGGACCGAATCCAGAAATTCCGTAACGAAAAAACCTCACGCTCCCCACGGGGACGGGCGCGGAGGTGTGGCTTGAAGGCATAGCATGCAATAGCTTTACCGCGGCAGTCCCCGAGTGCCACACGTCTTTTTAATTGTTCATCAGTAATATATTCTGATTATATGTTAAGATATTAAGTGAAGTGTGGGTTGAGTCCTTACAATTCAACTTAAGTTTACAATACCCGTGGTATTTTTTCTAATTTTCTCAGAATTGACTCAAAATTATTCATCGACTAGAAAATAAGTCATTAAACAAAAAATGTGTGCGTGTACTAGTGTACACACGTAAGAAGTGAAACTTCTTTATGACCTTATTTTTCAAAAAATAATTTACTATTTGCAACTTTACAGAAATACGTCGAATCACGCGTGGTAGTGATTAGAAAAAGATGGCGCGAATCTTTCCTTATCACTACCACGTGAAACGGAAAAATGTCACGCGTAACGAAAAAAATGTTACACGAAATTTTTTTCCAACCCCGATAAAGGAGTTTCACTTCAAAAAAAACAAGTGTTTTTGTCAAGAACTTACATATTTTTTGACCTCAATCATAAAGCTTACGGAGTCAGGTATAAACGCCATAATTAAGAAAAAAAATAGAAAGATTAGCGAAATAATTAGCGTGCACATCAATTTCTTTCATCATCTAAGTTAAAATCAAGAGTTGGCACGTATCCATCAACATCTTCTTTAATAGAGCTACTGCCCTTTTGGGTATTATAGAACTCGTGACAGTCTTGAGGTATTAAATTAAGGGTAGCAATAAAACGAGTGACTGTAAATTACAGTTCTAAGTGTCAAAATTAATTAATTTGGGTTATAGAATTACTAAGTGAGCGACTGACTGCGAGTGACGAGAAATCAACAGAACAGCAACTTACAAACATTAATTTGAGTTACTTAAAATACAAAATGAGCAGCTTCATAATATTTGAGCGACCTAATATTTGTTTGAGTGTCAACGTTACGTCCTGCATTTTTTTCAATAATTGGCAAATGTATTTTTTATACTGAGCGGCATTTTATCTTAAATGAAGTGTTTCGAATATGGTCTCTGGATTTAGGGTGGCGAAAGAAGACGAAAGTAAATTTTGCGCGTATACAAATTTATTCAAAATTACAAAATGCGTTTGGTACAATTGATTTTAGCGAGGGAGTGTCCTGCTCTCTGATGCGTGTCAAGGTCAACATTTTCAAACGAAGAAACGTATTTTTTAAAATTAGTTAACCTACATTTAATTAATCCCCTCTTTTTCCTCAAATCCTTAAGCTCCTTTTGCTCAGAAAGAGACATAATTACTGAAGTAAAAAGCTACAAGTACTTACGTGCCACGTGAAGCAGATTCTTCGGTTGCGTAATGGTACGTTTACACGCTTGCCAAGCCTTGGCAAACTGCAAACAGTCCCAAGCCTCCACAAATCTCGTTTGGCGTTTGAAAGGCGTTTATACGCTTGTGTATGCGTCAGTCTGCAATATACATCCAAGCATGGCGGACACCGAACTTGTGACGGCTATTGCTTTTGGTTTAACGTACTTTTATTTGAAATGTAAGCAAAGTGAAATAAAAAAAAGGAGAGCTCGACGACAGCGAAGATGGTGGATGAAAAAGATTCATCATAATCGTACCAGGTATCTACCTATTTTGATTTAACCATTATCTGTTGCAGTTGAGTTATGCCACAATACTTACGATATATTTTATTTGTTACAGACAATTTATAGAAGAGAAATTTAATGAACTTTTAAGGCTTTGTCAGATAGGACGCGTATTTTAGCGATGCGTAGTAGCGCTACAGCGTCCTGTTTTAACGTCGCGCGAGGCTTCGTCAAACAGAACGCTTTAGCGCGCGTTAGGACACAGCAATTGATATTATTAAAGCTGCATGTTGTTTACATAATTATTACTTACGAACAAAACAAGGTACAACGATATTAACTCCGGAGTCGGAAGAATTTTTTACTTACCAGTTTCATTAATTTCTTCTCCGATTTGTGCCCACAATTTTGCCTTCATTGATATATCTTTATAGTTTATATGAACTATTCCTCGTATTATATAAGCATGGATATTTTCCAACCAATTCTATCAAATTTTCGGTCATTATGCAGTATTTTATTATTATTTTACGCCTATTAACTCCGACGCTAAAATAAAATTTGTAAAAAAATACAACACCCGACGTTAAAGCGTCCTAACGCCGCGATAGAGCGTTGCGTACTGCTAGCGCCGGCGCTCTGTTTGACGGTATTCTACGATGGTAGTAGAACACATCTTAGCGTCATATCGCGGCGTCAGCTTAACGCTCTGACGCGCGCTAAGTACGCGCCCTGTCTGACAAAGCCTTTATATGAACCATCTGGAGAGTTTGATAACTTCTGCCGAATGAGCTATTCTGATTTTGAGTTTTTACTGCAAAAAATTTCACCAATGATATCCAAGCATGATACAGACTTCAGAGAAGCTATACCAGCCAAATTTCGTCTTGCCATTACGCTACGATTTTTAGCATCTGGTGATTCTTACAAAAGCCTTCACTACTTATTTAAAGTATCTGTCTCTATGATATCAATAATCATTCGTGAAGTTTGCCGAGCTCTTAATGAAATTCTAAAGGATCTAGTTAAGGTAGGAATAAAACAAAACATTATGTTATACATTTATTTATATTTTAATAGAATCATAGGAAATCTGTTCTAAGAATGTATGTTAGCCGAATGCTTTATTGTTTAATTATTTATTAATTTAAATAAGAATTATGTCGACGAATCAAAATCTTCGAAAGCATTCAGCATAGCCATGTTTATAATGTTGGTTTCACGTGAGGCTGGGTTGATGATTTGGTCCGATATGATACGAATAGATGACGAGGGTGCTGTTGATGTAGACGGAGCTCGAGCTATTGGAGTTGGTATATGTTTTGCCATGTCTGGCGCTGAATAAGAAGTTTGTGTGTTTGGAGAGGGAAAAAAACTTTGGTTGTTAAGAATAGGTTCAGAATAAGCAGGAGATGGTGTTGAATACGCACCAGCCATTGACGATGGTCGAGAATAATATATATGACGCTCATTTGATTTTTGACTGATTCTGTTAATAAACAACCCATCTATTTGGTACATCATAATTTTTCTTTCATCAGTTGACAGTTCACGTAGCTTTATAGCCAATAATTTTGCGTATAGATCGCAATCATCGTCTTTGTGAGCAGGTATATTTTCATTCTGCCTTTGACCCAAAACATTTGTTAATTGTCCAAAAGCCACGGCCATTTGCTTTTCAGCCGTTTCAGAAGCAGGGCGACGACGTTTATTAGTAACAGCTTGTATGGATGGTGGTCTGGATGGTGATCTAGATGGTGGTCTGGATGGTGTGGTAACCGTACTTGTACGGTCTCTTATCAGAGGGTCATCCTCTGTCTGATCTGTATCTTCTTCTATTTGTTGTGATTGCTGCAAAAAAAAATAATATACTTAAACTTACACTTCATTTACTTTCTTTTTACAGATGCCCACCACAGCAGAAGGATGGCTTAATATAGAAGAAGGATTCAGGACTAAATTTCCACATTGCATAGGTGCATTGGATGGCAAGCATGTAGTCATTGAAAGCCCAACGCATAGTGGAACAGAGTATTTCAATTATAAGAAAACTTTTAGCATTGTCCTTTTGGCTTTAGTGGATAGCAAATACAAATTTGTATTCGCAGACATCGGGAGTCAAGGAAGAATAAGTGACGGCGGCGTCTTTAATAATTGTTTACTATGGAAAAGAATAATTAGAAACGAGATAAATTTTCCACCACCATGTCCACTTTCAGGATCGAATATTAATATTCCATACGTGTTTTTAGCTGACGGTGCTTTTGCATTGAGTCAACACGTAATGAAACCCTACCCTGGAAACCATGAAGTAGACTCACCAAAAAGGTTATTTAACCAAAATTTATATAGATCCAGAGTTGTAGTTGAAAATACGTTTGGAATTTTAACCTCAGTTTTCAGAATATTCAGACGCCCTATCAATTTAGAACCACAAACTGTAACGGAATTTACGATGACTTGTGTATTACTACATAACTTTTTGAGAACAAGTAAAAGTTCTTCAAATCGATATACTCCTCAGAGTTCGTTTGACGTATATGACAGTAGTGGAAATATGGTTACCCCAGGTTCATGGCGTAGAGATAACGACGAATATAATGCATTGCAAAATTTACCACAAATACCACGAAGATCTCCGGTGAACGCCAGAGAAGTCAGGGAAGAATTTACTTCATATTTTAATAGGATTGGATAAGTTGATAAAAATGTATAAATAAATGTAGGTATAATAACCAACCGGTGTTTTTTTTTATTTAGAACTAGCTTCCGCCCGCGACTCCGTCCGCGCGGAAAAATTAAGATTTATTTTTTTCTACGTATTTTTCCGGGATAAAAAGTATCCTATTTTATGCCCAGGATAATAAGGTATAATTATACCAAGTTTCATCGAAATCGAACCGTTAGTTTTCACGTGATGCCTTCACATACAGACAGACAGACAGACAGACAAAAATTTTTTTAATCACATATTTGGGTTTGGTATCGATCCAGTAACACCCCCTGCTATTTATTTTTTCAATATTTTCAATGTACAGAATTGACCCTTCTACAGATTTATTATATGTTTTAGGGCTGATTTTTCAATCGTTGGTTAAAACTTATTCGTCCAATAACGCATTAAACTACCATTTCAAAAATGTATTCTTATTGTCCGTATTTGACAGTTTACAGGTGGCATTTTAAAATGTTACGATAATACTTTATTGGACGGATAAATTTTAAACCAAGGATTGAAAAGTCGGCCCTTAGAATAAATAAATTTATTTACTTACTGTTTCGGTGTTTATCCCTTCATTGCAAGTATATACTGGTAGTAAAAATGACTCCATGATTTCGTAAGCATACCAAGTTGGATTGTATATTTCTTCGGCACCTAAAATAAAATAAAAACATCGAAAATTAGAGCGAGATAGTATGGAATAATCGAGAAACTAACCAACGCTTTTAAACAGTTACACCTTGCAGACTATCAAAATAATTATAAATGTATCGTAGGAACATACCTGCGCCAGAACGCATAGATTCACGTTTTTTTTTCAAGTGTTTGCGAAAAGTAGTCATCAATATCTCTTTTTTATTTTTTATTTCCTTTACTGGCCTTCCAGTAAGTTTAGAAAGACGAATCCATGCATCTGCTTGTTTCTTCTTATCTTTATGATTTGCATCTTTCGGATTCCAGATGCATGGTTCCAGTTGGTAATGTTCTAGAAACGAAAGACTCTCCTCATTCGACCAGCAACTCATTTTTTATTTATTTTTTGTAAAATCAAGCAAGCGTGCACTCATCGCGAGATCACGATGGCTACTAAACGCGGACCAACATGTAAATGCATCGCAAGCGCTTGCCGCAAACGCCCTTTGATCTGCGTAAAAAAACCGACACTCGACTGGATCGGAAGCAAGCAGGCACAAGCCCACGCAAGCCAAGCCAAACGCCCTTTTTACATGCTTGCGATTGTCGATCCTTGCTAAGGCTTGGCAAGCGTGTAAACGTACCATAAAAGCACATGAGGAGGCAAGCAACACCAAAAGCTCTGGAATATACAAAGCACAGTATCATTGAGATGAAGCTTTACAGGGTTGGATAAATTAGCTGGCCGTCTTACCAAACTGCACTGTAATTTTGCGACTTCTACAATTCTTGCGGTACAATTAATTTTAGCGAGGGAGTGTCCTGCTCGGTGGTTGCGTGGCAAATCGAAGTCGTAGAGGACAGTGGGGTCAATCCGCGGCCAATCGCACGGCGCCGCGACGTGACGCCGCGATGACGCAGTAGCAACGCTCCGTTCCGCACGATTTTGTTGCGGCAACACACTTTTAAAAATACACTAATGAGCAGAGTATAATGAGCTCACATTTAAAAAATAAAAATAATATGAAATAACTATTTGAAGAAACTCTATTCTATTAGTTGAGAAATTTTATTATTGAAATCACAGAGTACTTTTATATATATAGGTATAGAGGCTTTACTCGGCGGGTTCAGGAGGAAAGTGATTGACAGCGCCATCTGTATCTACAAACTTGCAACTTTCCTGCGATGTATATAACTATAGATCTACTATCATTCCTGCTTTGAGCCTTGTTTGTACTAAGTTTTGTTAATTTATTTATTAATCCCGTAATTTACTCATAGTCAATGGAGAATACGTTTACTAAATTGACTGAGTAAATTACCTAACGGATTAATAAATAAATTAACAAAACTCAACTGTATTCAAATTAGGATGCAGAAAATAAAACCATATATTATGATAATCAAAATAGTTTATTTCTCACCACAAACAGTTACATGATTAAAACTAATTAAAAATTTTGGATACAATTTTGGTCATACATTAATCTTATGTTTTATCTTGCCAACTTAACTTAGAATGATAAGTTGACATGGGACGAATACTAGCGTCCTATGTCAACTCATCATAGAATATTAATTAAGACTCCGAAAAATTCTCCCACCTTTGAAATTTAGCATTTATGATGAAATTAGGTGCAGATTACAAGAAGTTAGTAGTAAAAAAAGATCACACTGAAACACGTTCTGTTTAAATTATGTACGAATGTATCATTTCGAAAGGAATCTCACAATTTTTCGATTTCAGAGAAACTTCCAAATTTCATTTATGCGTTATTACTTTTACTGAACAATAAGGTCTGCTAATTATTGTTATTAATTGTATTTTAATATCCTGATTACATAGCTTTGTTTATTATTAATGCATTCTTGATAATTCTCTTTTATATAAAATAAGACTGATAGTTCAGTAGAAGTTACAGCGTGAAAGTGAAATTAGAATTTCATTGTCTACAATTTAAAAGAGTTGGATTCATATAAATAACTATACTAAGTAGGTAGTACATTCGTATATAATTATACAGAAAGTATAATTATATACGAATCACTGTGAGGATTTTTCAACAATCAGTAACAAACAACTTAAAAAATAACTAACAACTAATAAAGAAATGGTAATAATATCCCCTAATTTTATCAATGCCAAATTACATAGGCGGGAGGGTTTTGGTAACTTAAGCCCCGTTGATTGGACTATTTAGGCTGGTTTTAGAGTCATGCTGATGGTCCACAGTGACAAGCCAGTACGCTCAGCGCTGGCGACCGATCGATGTCATTCTCAAATATTCAAAGCCATAGCTCTATACATGTATGACGGAGAGGCCACCGGATGGCGAGTGGTTATCTCGACCATGGAGATGATCTAGTACAAATCCCCCTCATATCAACTGAATTAACTCCAAGTGGACTTTGTCGATGATACGGAAATTGAAGCAACTCATGGGATGCGAACAGATGGTAATGCGTTTGCTTGAAAGGTACCTTAATTATGTTTTTTATTACATATACTGGCCGTTTACACACTAGCGAAGGAAAACAAAGAGTTGTGTTCAAAATTGGTAAGTTCACTTGAGGTTGATACGAGGGAGATCCGTACCATTACAAAATCTACATTACTACTCGCCAACCTGTTCAAGTGTTCATGTGCCATAGCTTTAACTAAAGCGCTTCATAAGCTACCATACATATTGACTTGTCAACGCAGACCGTCAGCACACTGTAAAACCAGCCATAAAATTAGATTTTCTAATACATAACCAGAAAGGAGAATGCTCACGCATCATTGAAAAAAAAACCCAGCTTCGGCAGAAAGGAGTTGTATTTCAAATTAACAATAATGTAGTGTGATAAAATAATAACCGGTTACGATCGTGATCCTTACTGGCAAACATAAAAAAATGCAATTTTGTTGTCTATTTTAAAAGTAGTATGTTCCCCGATTTCTCAAAGACGCCTGGACTGATGAGGAAAATTCGTTTTGTCTGAAAGGGTATACTTTCCAGGTGGTCTCATTATTAAAAAATATCCTTTTTTTTTGGAGGCATTGGGTCATTTCTCAAATACGCCTGGACCGATGTTGAATTTCTTTTTTCTGACCTGTTTATTAAGAAAAGTATACCCCTTCAAAATAAAAAAAAGGAATTAGGAAAGTTCTTTGAATAATAGGGAAACATACTACTACTACGAAATACTTTTTTTATGGACAACTGGATAACAAAATTGGAAATTTTTATATGTTTGCCAGGAATCACGATCATACCCGGTTATTATTTTATTACACAATATTATTATTAATCTATAGTACAATTCGTTTCTGCCAAAGTTGATTTTTTTTTGAGCACCCTCCTTTGACATTATTCTAATAATTGCATTACATTGTTGGTACAATGCATTATTATAATAATGTCAAATTTTCCTCTTAAAACATCTTTTAAAATATTTTTGTGCTTTGCACTGCATTGCATCCTCATCGCTGTCTATATTTTTTTTGCCCGTTAAAATTTTATTTATATTTTTACAATATGTAAATAAAAAAAATCGACTAACTAAATTAATTAAAAAGTCTATTAATTTTTCTTTGTGTTCAGAGCATGTCATAAAATTAAAGTCTAAAAATAAAAGAATTATCGTTTTTATATTTTCCCTTAGAAATTTTTGTTTTAAATTAGTAGATATTATTGTATTTATTATATCTTGCATGTTGGATATTGATTCCAAAAATGCTGGGCTTGGGGTGGAAAGCCAACGACGATTGGCAAATTCTTTTCTTTGTATAAAATCATTTTCAATTTCACTATAGAGATTACCCTTACAAACCTCACAAGACCTAAATATTTTATTTTTCGTCTTTTTTAAAAAATATCCCGATACATACTGTAGAGGCCCCATTATTTGGGGCTGACTTTTTTCCTCTAAAGGTGTAAGGGTAATCTCGTTAACAATGTCTAAAGACATATCACCAGTAGTCGTAGGTTCCTTATTTTTAGTAACGATGAGGGCATGTAGTGCATTGCATTGATCTTCTTCACAATTTGCTCCAGGGGCATGGACACTGGATAGGTTATTGACTAATAACGTTGTTAATGCTGATTGAAATCTTTCAGGTGTTGGATTTGTGTTACGGCACCCATGGCTTCTTATAGCCCCAAAGAAATTTTCGATTGGGTCTTGGTTTAGGTGCCGCATCCATATAGATGTAACATTGTAGTCAATGGCTAACATTTTAACTAATGTTTCTATGCCTTCCAGTGTCCATACCCAATTATTAATGGTAGGTACATTAGCAATTTTGTTTTCATCTGTGATAAATTTCATGGATTTTAAAACTTTTTTTGCTTCTCTCCAAAATTCGTGATGTTTGGAATTGGGTGTTACAGGTCCTAGGAGTGGTTTTGCATACCTATTTTTGACAAAGCTGCCATTCACAGAGTCAAAAAGATTATCAAAAAAAAGTAGTACATCTGCAGTCTCCTTACATTCGTCTGGAAGGATTCCGTTATCTGTAAAACAATAACAATTCAATATTAGAATTTAGATCATTTATGCTTTAAAATGTCTGTGCACCTAATGTACATGTTATGTGTATGCTTTGGGATATGTGTTTGCATAGTGGTGTACCATTAAACCTACATTTTAATTTAAAGAGTAACTGAACCCAGGTAATTGCAATAACCAATATTTTGAAATATAATGGAAATATTTAAATTCCGGCAGATATTTAATCTAATATTGTTGCACTAAGTTTAGTTGGCCATTACAAAAAAAACATCTCTTGATCTTACCTGCAAGGTATCCCATAGTAGAAGAGACAGATCTACTGAACACTTGACTGGCGTATTTCACTTTCATCTTCGTCCTAGTCGGATCAACGTGGCTATCAGTTAACTTAGGCACTAATCGTATTCCTTTATATGCAGGATTTTCTTGATGTAGTTTTATAATGTGATCCCACTTAGCCGTCTTTTCTTTATCTGTTTTATACCTTAAATTTTTCTGTAATAGGTTGTTCCTTATTCCTTTTAATAAATGCGGGGGATCATACAGTGGAACAATTTTTTTATCATTAATTATAATTATTTTTGTTTCTTCTCTGACTTCTTTTCCACTTCTCAGCATATGTACCCTGCTTTCATGTAAAAGAAGATTTAAGGCATGTCTATTATTAGTGCCTTGGTCACACACTGTAGCCACTACGTTGAACCCAGTTTCTTGTAGATTTTGTATGATCGTTTTGATTTGTAAAGCCAGCTCTGGGCCTTTAGTGGCCGCCTGTGCAAATGTATAAGCAACAGGTTGCTTATACTTTCTTATCAGACCCCTGATCATAAAAACCTGTGCATGGTCTGCGAATTCTTGTTTTGTCTCGCGTCCATTGTTCACAAAACCTATCACCAAATCTTTTCTCTCATTATAAGTTAAATTAGGCTTCAGAGACATTTCATCGAACATTAGTATGCAGAGTCTGTCTGCTGGTTTCATTTTATTTGCTCTTTTTTTCAGCTGTTCAAATATATTATTATTGATACCAGGCTTTATATTGGCTTGGTTCAAAAATGTATTTAGTATTTGCTGTGAAGGCAAAACCAACATTCTTCGCAGAAATCGATAGCCTTTGGGGCTTTGCTTCAGCATTGCCAAAGCCAATATTTTTTCTTCAGTAGAAAATCTTCTGCCTTTTTCTTTCTTTTTAGACTCTCTAAACTGCAACATGGTTAAAAGTTTAGCAGCACTTGGCATATTGTTAATAGTAGCTATAAAGTTGCTATTCTTCATAAAATTTTTGGCTGCTTTTAATTGCAGGGATTGTTTCTGTGCTCTGTTCCGACACTTCGATAACTTAATCCTAATGTTTACCAATTTTTGGTATAAGGATCGCTCATTTTTGGTCATTTTCTTATGAGTCACTACTTTTTTAGCAGTGTTTGGACCTGCAAATAAAATTAAGCTTTTAAAAACATGCTACCTTAGCTATTATTATATTAAAGAAATTATTTAAACAGAAGTACTGTCCAGCAGATCAAATGTATAAACACTGCTGTGCCCCATGGCTTCAACCATTAAGAGTTGTAGAGTGAAAGATAAAGGCAGTGGAAATGAACATAGTACTCTATCTTTAGGTTTCTATTTCTTTTTTCTTTAAAATTTAAGTAAGGGCCACTCACCATATTTATCCTCCAATTTGTATTCTTGTATTTCAAGATTCTCAACAACTGTATCAGGTTCAACAGTAGCTGGAAAACGAAAGTTATAATTAAGTAAGTTTATAGTTTTAAAACTATATAATTATGTACTTTTATAATATTTTTGCATAATGTGTTTTTGCTGCTGAACTGTTATATGTATAGTAAAACCTAAAATTTGCAATTAGCTAAATAGTAAGAAAAATTTGGATTATATTTAGATACCAACCTGGTGCTGGTGCTTCATTTTCTTTTAATGGTTTTTGGGAATCTTGAAGTGATAGTGGTCCTGAAACAAACACAATAGGAAAATTGTTATAAATGAATTTTATGTTGCTGCTTGCTGTTGCATGAAATAAATTTGCATTAAATTAAATATATATCTGCTCTTAAAATAATTCTTAGAGCAGTTTGAAAATTAAAAATGCTTTCCTGTAAACATCAACTTTTCTGTCAGTTTGTGTGTAGGGACCGATATATATATAACAGGCATTTATCCTTTAAATGCCAATTTATAGAAAAACTTATTCAGATAGTTACTTTAAATCAAAATTGAAGTGTATGGCTAAGAAATACATATTTTTTTGCATGTATTGCTTTTGCTTGGCTAACTAGGTAGCCAGGAACTGATAGCATGGGCTTAAACCAAGTTATTACCAGCTGGGTTAAAAGTTGTAGAGGTTATAGTAAAACAAAACATGCAAAAATAATATATGCACTTACGAATACATAGTATTACTTTGGCTGAGCATTATTTCAGTCACTGTAGCAGTTCTGGTCAAATTACAAGTGTAAAATAGACATGCTAAGTAACATTATCTCCTTAAATCTTCTTGAAGTGTTGACACATCAGTTATAATGTTATAAAACATTGTGTAACATGACAATATTTTGTTACAATTTACATACTTTTGAAGATTTTCTCACAAAACAACTTGAAACTTTCAGACAACAAGTGTTATGAAACATTCTATAAGATTATAGAATGTTTCATTTTCATTACACAACTGCTGTGTTAGCACCTTTATGTGAAGTTTAGGTGTAGGTACTGACCTTTTGAAGTAGAAGGTAAATTTTCAACTTCCCTCAATGGTTTTCTATCAGTGCAGATAAATTTTGATAAAGGTCCTGCAAAAATAATATAGACAATTTTAATAAGTTCAAAATCTCGTTTTGTTTCTACCAAAGTGTAGAAACGAAAGAAACAACCTCTCTGTTGTAAAAAATAATGTTGAATAACACATTGAATTAATTCAAGAACAAACTGAATAATATCTCTAAATCCTAAGGGTAATAAATATTATCTTCCATTCCAAATTCTAATTCAAATTTCCTGAAATGAACAGGTTAATTCTGATGAAACTTTCTAAATTATAGTAATGTTTTACTAGATACAATACATGCAACATTTATTTTCAATTTAATGTTATATTATGACAATAACATAAGGTGCCATAATTATTATGACACATTAAAAGCCTATAGCTACTAAAATATATACTTAGCTACTATAGATTTAATAGACAATTATATAGCTACATAGTTTACCAACCTGGCATATGTAATGTTGGAACAGCTATGTTAGAAATTTTGTTGTAACGGCAACAATATTTCTCTTCGAAATGAGCATGACAAACTCGACGAAGTTTATAAATATTTTCATTGCTCAGACTCAAAATTTCTCCTCCAATAGCATGAACCCATGTTCGGAAACGAGCAATGTCCTTATCAGGGTTTGGAAACCAATGAAGAACTCTGTAAGAGCCTGCAAAAAAGGAGTTTAAGCATTACATTTATAGAAAAAAAACTTGTGACAGACCTATGATATAGAATTACTTCAATTATTATTTTTAAGAGCATCTTCTCCATTATATTTATCTTTAAGACAGTTTAAATGCATAGAGACTATTTGTGTACTTTTCATTATATTATGTTGCAGGCATATTTCTATGTACATACCCCACTTTCTTAATAAACCCCCTTTCTTAATAAAAAATAATGACGTCCAGAGAAGTTTCAAGCTCATGTAATGCAAAAATAATAATACATGAGCTTGAAACAAATATTTATAAGAGCCCTTGGTCAGTGGGTTGTTATGCTCGTCAGGGCCACACCTCATGTTCACATTGTGGAATGCAATAAATGTATTGAGTATTGAAATAAGCCTGTCTGTACGCGCATTACTTTCAAAAGGCCATGTTTTACTTTCAAATTGCACCAGTGCAAAGACAGGGCGTATGAACTGGTTTGGTATCAGGTTTGAAACAGTCTGGTTACGTACCTTCGACTTCCACACACTGAGGAACACAACAACGTTTACTAGACATGGTAATGTCACTTAGAAGCACTATAGTCTCAGAGTCTCTATCTCGAAAAATACTAGAACAAACACTCGACGCTAATCGTGAGGAGCAAGGGCTCAACTCAACGAATTCACGGAGAAGCACTAGTTTGATGAAAACACTCGACGTAAACCCAAGGAGCAGTGGCTCAACTTGAAGAATTACGGAGATTCGGAGAAGCACTAGGTTATAAATTGATGAATTTATCAACAAAAACAACCGGCACTAACGACAGACAGACCGCCATTGATTGTTGACAGCTTGTTTCATTACTGCAAGTAAAAAGTACAAAATAACTACTACGACGCGAATTTTGTTAATTATTTAGATCAAGTTTTTACTGTTTTAAATTAAATTAAAATTATGGCAGTTTTTATAATTTATTTGTTTAAACTATATCTCAAAATATATACAATGATGATAACATAAAACTACTAAAATTTTTTTTTTTTTTGAATGGTAACATTTAGCATCCACCATACGGATTATAATGATTCAAGAATAAAATGGTCACTTCGTCACTACAGCTGTAATGAACTAAAACCGTACTTTCAACTTAGTCGGCTAACAGCAACAAGCGCCATCTGTATCTACAAACCGGAAATACATGGTTTTATAATACAACAAAATTAAAAAGGCATTCACTGTAGGACTTGTCACTAGATGACGGTGCTCTTTCAATTTGGTATCATTACTTTCGCCCAGTTGCACGGTAAAATGTTCTAAGATTGCACAGCCTGATTGAAATACACTCGTGAGCAAAAAAATCGACTCAGGACGCACGCTCGCGGTTAAAAGTCTGTAGCAAAAAATCTGAAGCTTTCATTCTATTTCTGACTATAACATCTCAAAGCGGTTAGTTTTAGCTTTAAACTAACGTCTACTTTGTTTTTTTTAATTTATTTTTGGTAAAGAAAAAATATTAAATGAGAAGGAGTCTCAAACAATGAAACAAGGTGATAATTAACAGCAAAGAAAATTCAAGCTTAAATTCGTCTAAATATTAATTTAATTGAAATTAACTTATCAATATTTAGTGTTCCCCCCCTGGCCCTAATAACAGCTTCCAATCGCTTCTTCATGGATCGAATAAGTTTCTTTACTCGATCTTGTTCGATGCTATCCCATTCTTCAATGAGCGCCGCTTTGAGATCCGATTTCGTGGCAGGTGCAGGATTTCTAGCTCGAACTTATCTTTTGAGTTCATCCCACAAATGCTCGATCGGATTTGAGTCGGGGATACGCGCTGGCCAGTCCATAGCAGCAATTTCGACCTCTTGTAAATACTGCACAACGGAGCCTGCAGTATGTGGACGGGCATTGTCGTGCATTAAGATGAAGTTTTCGCCGATGAATCCGGCGTAGGGAACGACGTGAACCCCTAAAATCTCTTCGATGTATCGGTTCGCCGTCAATCCTCCCACTCGACCGCCAGTTTCAATAAAAACCAACTTGGTTTTTGCATTCATTGAAATGCCTCTAGAAACAGCAGACTGGCTCATGTTTAGGGCACGTGCCACCTCACGCTGACTCTGGCCTTGTCGCGCTCAAGCGGTCACCCTATTGGTGACCGCTTGAGCAGCTTTATCACTTGTTGTGTCCATTTTCAGGTAGAATTATTGTTTGTTGATAACGGAGATGTGTATCGGTTGACGGTGGACGGTGGGTCAGGTAGATAACCTTTTATATGGGTCAGTAACCCTTAATTAGCACTACTGTAAACAAGCTTAAAAAGGGTGGTTACCGATCACAACATATTGTTGGGTTGTGTAAGCAAGAAACGTTACAATATTTTATATCATTTTGAAGCTAATACTATCAGCTTTAAGATATTACTAAAAAAAATATATTTTCGCGTTCAGTTTTTTTGTCAGTGACTTGCGACTGAAGGTGTGTCGCCTGAGTCGATTTTTTTGCTCACGAGTGTATAAGGGTAATTAAATAAAACAATGTACTCCGTAAAAATAAAGTAATATGCATGCATTTATTTCTATCAAATGAACAAAAAATAAAATAAGACGCTTCAGTCAACTAAAAAAAAACTTCTTATTAATACTAAGAAACATTGATAGGTATGAGGAGCCCTACTACTCATCGTCACTGGTAAATAAGTGCTGGCTCGGACTTAGTGGGCCGGCCTTTTTTGTAACTTTTTTGGCAACTTTTTTGTCCAATGGGTATCATTTTTATTTATTATTTAACATAGATCTAATATCATCGAGCTTTGCTTGAGCTCAAATATCAGTGAGCATAAACTACCCAATATACAAGATTTAGAGACTGCATTTGTACTGAAGAAAGGTTGGTGATATTTCTAAGGTAATATAATTATACATACCTACCTACCTATTCATTTGTATAAAGTAAGAGATAAAACAGTCACTTTTAGTTCACATAACGCTTTCTATTTCTATTTCTTTCAATTAATGTATATTAATTGAAAGAAATAGAAATAGAAAGCGTTTTATTTGCCACCATGTAACTCTTAGTAATTAATACACAAAACAGAAAAAAAAAGATAGTAATGGAGGCAAAAAGGACTCCCCGTCAGCAAAGCAGCAACTATTATTTAAAATGTATTGCTGCACTGATTTTCAGAGGAGACCACGTGACTGTACAGATGCAATGATTCAGTATTAAATGATACATATAATTAATAAAGAAATATGTAACTTTAATTTTTTAAATTTTTAATAATATCGTAAACAAATTAGTGTAGTCAGGTAGTTAAACGAGTTGGCGTGTCGAATATCCATATCCACTTGAAGGGAAGATATTCTGGTTTTGTGACGAATATACAGATTGTTGCACGTGATTTCTCGACTGTGAATGCCAACCATAGTTTCATGAGTATAAACGACTTTCACGCTGCTTTTTAATGTTTTGAATCAGTGACAGCACGCCTGATTGAAATTCTAAGGCCATTCTCCCATTGCGATACGCACAGGCGATTCAAGTATCCTGCAAGTATCGGAGACTAGTCGCCGCGGAATATCTCACATACCGGTAGCGTAGTGTGCGAGCCTACATATGTGAGATACTTTTTTTTTTTACTGTCTAAGTTAGCAGTTCGTTTTAAACTATATATGAATAAAGATACTTAAACTTAAATAAGAAATAATACACTCTACACCACAGGGGTAGTAGTTTTACACGGATTCGTATCCTTCTTCACGTTCTCGCTTTCCCGACAAACGGAAACGCATTCTTCTTATAAACTGTGATTCAATATGTTTCTCGATCTATTTCTTTTGTCTATCCTTCAGCTTTTTCCATATAAATATGACGATCATAACGGCGAAAATTGTCAAGGCCGACGCCAGTAATATATTATTTATCTCATGAAACTATGAGTGTATTTAGTAGTGCCTTCCGCGAGGGGGGCTAGTGATCTGTACTACAGGTCTTTCACAGACCTATTTCAGACACTAGTCCTTCACAACGAAAATGCTACATACTTACATATTTAGTTCGTTTGTTATAGTTTTAAGTTGTGAAGGCAAATAAATGAACTTTTTATTTTTATTTTATTTTATTATTTTATCTGGATATGAAATTCGACCGCAGAATACTTCCTTCAAATGTATTTTGTGCAATTATCACCTCCTTGTCTCCATCTTTTGAATAACTCTTGCCCATTTTTGAAGCGACGTACGTGACTGGTTATGGAGAACGTTCCTTGCGTTATATCCATTTTCATAACGTCAATATTATAAACGCTCTAACTCAGAGCACTGAAGCACACGAGAATCCGCCAAATTGCAGAATTGAGAATTCGCCCGATACGCGACACCAGGCAACAGCAGATGCTAGCGCATGGCAGGGTCGCCATGTAGTGTGCGGGTTACGGAGGGTCGATAAATGAAATACGTGTATCTGCTATGAGTGATTTATTACGACTAACTTAGACAGTCGCTTAAAAATACGAACGCAAACGTTTTAACAATTATGTGTGTATATTTAATTTGTAAAAGACGACGACGACAGATAAAAAGAATATGGGCACATCCCATCCTCCAAGCTGTTTTGTATATATTTGTCAATTTAAACCATAGACTCAGGGACGATCCGCGCAAATTTTTCAATTATTTTCGTATGTCGGTTAGTAGTTATGATGAATTACTATCAAGATTGGAGAATAGAATTAAACATCAAGACATTTATCGTGCTGCTATACCTCCGATTAAAAGACTAGCGCTTACTTTGAGGTAAATATATTTTGTTACATTATACATAAATATATATTAAAAAAAGAAAGAACATTCACTTGGCCGCAAACAATACGCTAAGAAAAGTAACACCTAAAAATAATAATCGCTCGCTAATACAAGTTTTAATTAAACATATTACGTGGTATCCGGGTTGCAGTTCGGTCGAATTGTTGCTGGACACGCTTAATGGAGATGCAGTTGGTTGTAAACTGTAAGTAGCTGCCGTAGACTGGTATCCGGGTTGCATTTCGGTCGAATTGTTGCTGGACACGCTTAATGGAGATGCAGTTGGTTGTACACTGTAAGTAGCTGCCGTAGACTGGTATCCGGGTTGCATTTCGGTCGAATTGTTGGTGGACACGCTTAATGGAGATGCAGTTGGTTGTACACTGTAAGTAGCTGCCGTAGACTGGTATCCGGGTTGCATTTCGGTCGAATTGTTGGTGGACTCGCTTAATGGAGATGTAGTTGGTTGTACACTGTAAGTAGCTGCCGTAGATTGGTATCCCGGTTGTTTCTTCTTGTGACAAACCTTCATACATCTCATCACAAATATCTTCCCACGCCTGATTCCGGGCATCTTTGTGTTAATAATTTGTATTCAACGCATCCCATAAACAGGGTTTATATTGCACTGCGTCCACGAGCAACCCCGTGTCAATAAATTTCGTGTCAATAAATCTCGTGTCAATAAATCTCGCTCTTGAAGACTTTTGTTCGATATATTTAAATGCTCAAATAAATCAGAAAGAAAAGCTAATTTCAAAAGGAATTCCGGGTCACAAATGAATTTGGAGTATTCTGACTTGGTCTGCTGCAAATACATTAAAAGTTCAGTGCCTCTTGACAAAGAAAAAACATACATTTTAAAAGACAACGAATATTTATACTCATTAATACTCATTATTGATGCTCATACCATTTCTTGGTAGCAATTTTTCCAAACATTTTATTATCTATCTTAAAATTATAACATGTTTGGTCGTTTTCTATCTTTTAGTGTGTAGGAGACCTATAATAGATTCAGTTGATAGTTTGTTACGCTGTTTCGTTTTCATTACGTTTATTGATGAAAAAATTCTCTCGACGTTGGCAGATGAGTGTGGTAAAGACAATATGTTGAAAACAAAAGAACTAACATTTTCAAATATTCGTGAGCCATCGCCATATTTCATGCTGCCAACGCTTGCCCAAAATTCTTCAGTAGTGTCGCTAAACGATTAGCAAGCAATTTCTTTCGTGTTACGAAGCAAACGCCATTCTGTGTCAATACTTTGATAATTTGATGAAAAATTTGGAAATTGTGTACATATTTTTTACATTTTCCGGAAAGAAAGCTCCCAAATCCTTTAAAGGGTTATTTTTAATTGGGACTCTTTGAATGATTTGTTCACACGCTTCAATGAATAATTGAACGCATCTCGTTTGGAAGAAATGAATTTGTTCTGGAGTCAATCTTTTATCTGTAAGCAAGGTATTTATGGCATTTGCTCCGTAATATACATCTTCAATGTTTACAAAATTACGTGGGTTTTTATACTCAATGTTTTCGAGATTGTTCTTTTCTAAATAGTCTCTTTTTAAAAAACAATCGAACAAAGTTCTTAAACTGACGCAAATTTGCGAATACAAAACGTGTGCTCTTGCTGTTTCCGATTGCATTTCGCGGTTTAGTTTATTAAAAATCGGTAATACAAAATCTAGAAACTGCAGAAAGAGTAATGTTGTAAGAAGAAGATTTAAGAAGAAGATTTAATTCTCTGTAGTGGATTTACATCGGAGGAACATATATTCCTGTTGCGCTAAGTGCGCATACAACTGTGACGTTCTGGCCACGTTCTGCACTTGTAGCCTTTCCGACTTGCTTAAGCCTGTTTCATCAACATTAAAGATTCGATTAGCTGGAAAATTATGCTTTGACAAGAGTGTCTCCAGGTTAGTGAAAAATTAATTTTAAATTATTATTAAATCCCAAAACCCTGTTTAGGCTTGTTGACTCGAAAAGCCTTAAAGAAATTCCAGGATTTCTTTTCAAAAAGGCATACACCCAACATTTTCCAGCCACCTTTTTTTCTGACGAAAAAATATTTGTAATATTTTTTGCAACGGCAAAGTCGTACGCCAATTTACGCTAATTGTAGCTGAGTTATCCCATAAAACTTCTTAGCCATTTCAGAAACATTTTCTTTCTCTTCTTCTTTGGTAAATGTGGCAATGGCAAACTCCCATAGGACTCTGGGCCTGATCGTTACACTGATGATTTATGGGCGATTAAATAGATAAAAATATACAAATTCTATAAATATAATAGTTATAGATCTGTTCTATAGGATAGCAGATATATTGGAGTGTAAAGTAACAAAAATAAAAGTTAGTTTGCTTGAGTTAAATGAATAGCATTGCCTTTTTCTAGGTCCAGGTAAGTTTATTTTCTATCTACATTGTCTAGCTAATAATAGTGTAACAGTAGAACAGTCAGGTAATAGAAATATTGGATCCAACACATTATTCAACACACATTTTAACTTACCAAGACATCAACAATTACTAGGTACTCAAATTTCGACGGACCGAAGGACGTTTTTTAAAAAGACAAGATTTAATTTAAACGTCTTTAATATGTGTTCTCTACATCCAGAATGAGAACTTAAAACTATAAACTTATCGCTAAACAAAAATGCAACGCTGCAACTGCGTTATAAGAATTACAAAATGCATTAAGGCGATGCAGGGTGGTCGTAGTTATACCGCGTTAACAATACGACGTCACATGCAGGGGTGGCCCCGATATAACTAGGTAGGTTACATTTATTATATTTTTATTTAATAATAATAATAATTCATTTATTTATTGTAACATCATTGGTCCACTTGTTAGTAACAATATTCTTATAACTATGTTAGTAACAATACATAAATTTTATTCTAGTCAATATGTCAACTTAATTATGAATTATATTAATTTTCATTACATAAAATATAATTTTATTCATTAACATTATAATCACGAACATAAAAAAAAAATTAAAAAACACAATACTATTAATGATAAATTAGAAATTATAAATGGATGAATCAGGATTCGCTTTCATAATAATACTAATCAATTCGAATAATATCTTTAGAGTAAAAATAGAGTTTTTTTGTCCTTATTCTTTTTGTAGAGGCTCTTTCGTTTTATTCAGTTTCCTCTTGCCAGAGTTTTTTAAAAGAAAAAATTAAGGATGTTTTTGTATTTTTTCAAACCAAATTTGGTCTCCTCGCTCTTCCTGCTCCCCCCTGTCCAAGAGCATTTACACAAAAAATCCCGAGATAGAAACATGTCTAGTATTTTATAGGCGCATGTTGCCCCTTTGCCCTCTGATTTTGGACATACAAAAGAATATTGTGTTAAAAGTTTAATTTTATTTTTTTTGTCCAATAGAAATGACTCCATCTTCTCTAGGTCTGAAATAGAGTCAATAGGTTTTATGATGAAAGCTTCACTATCAAATCTTAGTTTGGATTCGGCCAATGAAACCACATCTGCATTTTTGTTCAGATCCTTCTTGGAAAATCCATCGTCTAGTTGTACCGATAAGCTTGCCAATTTATGAAATATTTTTTTTTATTACTTTCCAGAATGTTTATTTTTTGTTCCATATTATTATTGATTTTGCAAGATTGTTTGTAGAAATACTGAATAGTCTGATTAACATCATTATTTTGCTGAGTTTGAATAGGAATTTGAGTTTCAAACTCATTGTCAATCCCTGCTATAACACGCCTCGCATTACGATTACGATTTTTGGCAACTGGAGATAGCCTAGAAAGTTTACACTTTTTGTTTAAAGTGTCACCTCAACTAATATCGCTGATAATACCCGAAGTGTGCCAAGCTTTGAATCAAGTACTGGAGACGGAAATAAAGGTATTTGAATATAAAAACAAATGCATAATAATCTAAAACATTTATTACGATACGTGTCATATTAGATTTTACAATTTGTAAACTAAACTTAGTATTCAAGGAACATGTGTGATTAAATGTGATTTGTTTTCAATATTAAGAGAACTTGAAAGACTTATCAATCAAATTATCATAATCTGTTGGACCTTCATTAGGTTGGTCGCTCGTGTCATTAGTATAATCTGTCTGTGTAGTCTTCAGTAGTTTTTGGAATCAATTCATTGCTTATTATAATCACTGATGAATCTTGCTCCCCTCTGTTGTTGCATGGGCGACTCAGAGTAAGTACTGCGTGAAATAGTTCCCCTCTGTTGTTGCATGGGCGGCTCAGAGTAAGTACTGCGTGAACAAGTTGCCCTGAGTTGTTGCTGTGGCGATGGAGACGCTGATGAAACATACGTTTGAGCAGGCGAAAAATATTCAGGAATTTCTGATCGAGCTAGTGAAAAATAGGCAGGGGATTGTGGTTCTTTGCGTCGGTTATAACGCTAGAACATTTGATACATTTCACATACGAACTGTTCATTGAACTGTTTTGCGCCATTCCTTCTTTAAAGAGCTGTGGTAAGCAATATCTAATGGTTGGGTCAAATGTGTTGTGTTTGGCGGCAAAAACACAAACTTGATGTTATGCTCTTCACAAAGCTCAATAATATTAGGACTAAGATGACTTGCCGCAAACCCAGGAGAAGATAGTAAGTCCTGGGCTGTATTCCAGTATGAGTCTACACGTCATTTCACAATAATCCCAGTCGCTAGGACTGTTGCGAAATACACGTACATCTGGATTGGGTATCCCGCCATCGCGTGATACGGCTGTTTGGCAATAGTAGCCCATAATGAATCATGGCCGTTACTTTTTGCTGAGCATATCTAATTTGTCTCCACTGAAATGTGCTCCATTATTTAGCGATCCCATATAGCAGTAAATGCATCATATGGGCTCGTCAATGGAACTGTGGGTCCACAATTAATCTCGGAGAATGGTTCCTTTCTCAATTCAGGAGGAATTTGAGATTCTTGAAACCCTCTCCACCTAAAGTCAAATTTATTGTTAGGCTCGGCTATGGCTTCAAGGTCGGCGCTAGGTTCGGGCTCGGCGTTGGGTTCGGGCTCGGGCTAGGCACTGTTGGGGTTGGGGCTGCAGGCCGGAGGAAGGTTGAAGTGGCCACTCAAAGCTTATGTCCGCATTTGTCGGTGGCACCTCAGTCTCTTCCTCAGACATAAAAAGTCTTTCAGCCCTCCTAGGCATAGGATGAACTAAATCATCATCTTCATCATCCTCCTCTTCACTGCCTGTGTAAATAATAATAATAATAATATACTGTAGTCTGTTTTACCTATGTAAACAGATGATGCCCATAATTTTTAAATATTAACTTACCATAATTATTCAAAATTTGGGCAATGTCGTCGTCCCTTAATAGACGAGCCCTGACAGCTGACGATGAAGATGAAGCCCTCACTGGTGGAATCCTAAGAAAATAAGAGAATCAGTACCGGTATCGCAATAACTAAAAATATAATTTTGCTCATTTTTGAACTTACAAGCACCGCCTCAAAGCCGGAACCTCCTCGCCCTTACCAGTAGAGTCATTATTTCTGTAACAACAAAAATAGCAGTGTTATTGTAAATATTATTTCCCCAGAAAATAAAACTTTAGTAACAAATAAAATAAATGAAAACTTACGCGGGTCTCTTTAGAGCGGTAGTTCGTGGAGTTGAATGCCCGCTCCCACCACATTCAACATACCTGCAAATATAAGTATTCGATTTAATTGTTACGGTTAATAACTAATTGCATTTAAAAATTTAAATAACAGTATAATTACAGAGCTGGAGATGGTGGAGCCGAGCACATCAGAGGCTCTTTACTCGTGGAGAGGGAGGCGTCCATTTCTGGTAAGGACGACCATAAGGATTGGAATCTACAAAAATTAAAAAAAGTTTTAGATCTAACATCAACTTGCCTTTTTTATCCATTTCTGGCTGAAATAAAACGACGATAAAATCGTCATCACGCGTTCGACATTGAACATGCTGATAGTTAACCGATTATTAGTGAAAATTAACAGAACTATTATAGTATAATTAGTATATATAATCAATTATTACTTACCCTTCCATCGTTTCTAATAATATTTAGCGAATCACTTCTTATTTGACAGAAGTTTTCACTAATGCAAAAAATACGTTTACACTCAAGCGTTCACGGAGTTTTGAATGACTGGTGTTCAAATTTTTTTCAAGCTGCGCGAGTTTTGTGCGTCTCTAGCTTTTTTTTTAACGTTGGGAAATGCCTTTACGCATCCCCCTCGCAGGGCCTTGACACTGTTAGTACCATTCCAGGCATTGTGGTAATAATAATAGGTAAGTAATAGAAAACATAAATTTATGTATGGTAGCTTGCGCTAAAAAAGGAAGCCACTCAGGATACCTGAGGCACCTTTAAACTGATTTTCAGTGACCCTTACGACATCCACATTGTCAGCTGCTTTACTGGATTGAATGTATTAATGTGTAAAGATATTATTGATAATTTAATATAATTTAATTGTACTTTAAAAAAAAAATTTTTGCACGCCATCTATAATGGCAGTATATGTGTATAAATATTGTATACTAGCGGTCCGCCCCGGCTTCGCCCGTGGTACATATTTACGTTTTCTCTACGTAAAAACCATCCTCGTACTTCAAGGAATATAATAAAAAAAGAATTATCAAAATCGGTTCAGCCGTTCTCGAGTTATGCGCTTACCAACACATTTTGCGATTCATTTTTATATATAAGATTAACACCTTTGTATGACCATATACGTGCAAATAAACTGATTTGATTTGATTGATTTGATTTGGATGATAAATAAAAATAAAATAATAAATAAATATAATTCCTGAATAATAATAATTTTGTCATATCGGAATTCAAATGAATTAAATCGCGGGCGAAAACGACTCCGACGTTTTTCAGCTATTTAAAAGTATTTGAGTAAGTGAGTGTTTGAGTGCGGCAAGTTTACATAAAAAATTCTGTATTGTTCTGGAATTGCACCGTTGGAGCATAAGCTCATCAAATCCTTGTATTTGCTTTGACTGATTGGGTGTAAGCTTTCATACGCTATAGCTAATGTATGACTCCACAACGTGTCCAAATTTTTGTTTTTATTCAGTCGTCTGGTCTTTACTGATTTACGCAACTCATCGCTTGCCACACAACCTTGTTAAAAAAAAAGTAACAATATTTTTTTAATTTCGTTATGATTAGTTGTAATTCAGGAATCCCCAAAATATGTTGAGCAACTAAATAAAGTGTATGCTCAAAGCATGGGATATGCTTTTTTTTGCCAAATGCAATTTTGACAGCCTTCACCATATTTGCAGCATTATCTGTTACTACTGCTGTGACTATCCGTATTAAATCCCCACTCTTCACATGTTTTAGTGAGCATTTGTGCAATGTAGTCCTACGAATGTCTTTCATCTAAGTGGTACACACGGATGCATTCACAGGTTGTGACTACACTGCGGCATTTTATAATAAAGGAAAGGTCAAACCATTTAAAATATTTTCAAAAATGAGACGTATCAAACTATATTTGCGTCATTAACTGATGAAGCTGATATTTTTATCGATGAAAAAATGAATGTTGTTCAAGAGTTTGCAGCACAAATGTATGGTATAAAGCACTGTCAATCAGTTAATGATGCGAGAACTCGTATTTTTATGGGGCAAAAGAAGACAACGAACCATTTTCAAACAAAATTAAAAGTTGACTCCAAATTTATACCGCCTTGTTGGATTTCCCTACTACAAAAAAATTTAAGAACAATATATGTAAATTCTATGTGGCTTAATGCAACTGATTCTATATGTGCGAAGTTAAACCCTGTAAATTGTGTTTGGCATTTAGACGGTTGTTTAAAACCAACTGGTTTTGTCGGAGATCAAACTCCTTTGAAATAGCCCACACTACAAATTAAAAGTGTATTCATAAATAAATGATCTATGTGAAGGTATGCATGTGTATATGTGTATCAGTGTGGTGCGTGTGTTGGTGAGATGGGCGAGTGAATGTATTATTTATTAATCTAAACTTAAAATACAATTGTTTCAGGTAATGCTGTGTTAAAGAAATGGACTGGTATTAAAGATAACTATGCCAAGTACGTAAAAAAACTTAAAGAAATAAATAAATCTGGAGCAGGCGCTAGCAAACTTAAAGAATATCATTTATATAAACAGCTCCTTTTTTTAAAAAGAAATGATCAAAACGAAACCGATATAATAGATCAGGGGGGTAACCGGCATCTCTTATAGCAAGCTTATTATAACATTACTATGTCTTTTCGTACCGTGACACCCTTAACGCAAGCTTGTTGCAGCGTTAAACTGATTTTGTTTTTCTAGCAATTTTGATGACGTCACTCGTAATAGTTCACTCAATTATTGGGACCGGTGCGAACTGCGATCTATTTGACAATTTGACAGTTATCAGATAATAATAGAACTTTACATCGGCTTGTTCGAAGAAAAGGCTTCAAACCTTTTAAGAAGAATCGTGTACCTAAATAGTAAACAAGTGCGTAATCATCACGAGTCCCTATGAGATATGGGGGCATCATATGAACAATTTGAAAATACAATATAACCTACAGATTTATCTGTGTAAGATAAAAGTAATGTAAGTACCATACCCCATGCAAATCTATTTAAAAATACGTCTGTATAAGTACACATTCTCCACTTGTTATTTCTCTGTATAATAAAATGCAACTCTACTTATTCCCTAAACATAAATTTTATCTAATACTTAATGTAAATCTATAAAAGATAGTTTATTATTTCTTCATGATTCAATATATTTTATCATGTTATTACTTATTATTTACCTATATAGAATATAAGACTATAAAAGTAAATCTACACTCAAATGCACTACCCATATTATACTTATGTAATCTGTTGTTAAGGATCTCATTTAATTTTGAGAAATAAAACCATTATTTATTTCCAGATTCTACAATCAATTACGAGCACAAGGAATAAGATTACCCAGAGTAACCACATGGAAGCATTGATAGTATTCAAGAAGCCATAGTGCCAGCGCAACATGAATATATTTTTTTCAATAGGAAGCAATATCATACTTTAAATGTTTAAGTGCAATAAAAAACATTTATAAATCCAAAATGTTTATTTAGCCCTTTTTATTTATTTATTGACAAATCATTTGCTCCTTTACTTCTCTTGATATCATTTATATAAAAAAAAAGTGATAAAACATGGAAGTATTCGAAATTAGATTCAATTCTATTTAGCTTAAATATTTATTAAAAACAATTAGGTAGATATATAACTCAAATCCAAATTTGTAAGTAAATAGCATATTAAAAACACCCTTGATTAAAAAAATTAAGTTTAATTTATAGTACTTACCAGCCTTTAAAACTTAAAATGCAATAAACAAAAACTTAATATTTACATCACAATGAATAATTCCTACACTAATAGATTAATGCCTATTTAATATTTATATTTTTATTTTAAATTTAAATCAATTATTGTATTTGCATAATAAAGAGTAGATAAATAATTTAAAAACTTGAAGTACTTATGTATACTTTTAATTTCATTTTTATTAAACTTAAAAATTAAAATGAAAACAATGTAGGTACTATATTAAGGTACAATTAAATTTTTACATTTTCAGATGTATGATACAAATATGAATATTTTAAGTGTAGACATGGTGGCGCCTCCCCCAACTTGAAGTTCTCATGTGGTACATGATCATCTCCCAAGCCGGTACTTCCTTGTTCAATGTTCGGGCAAGCCGGCAATCAACACAACTGTGAAAGATAAATTGGACTTAAACTGATTCTTTGTTGCTTTAAAATTTAATAAGTACATTTAATATGTTTACTTTTATTATTAAAGGGCTTGTCATGGTGTATGTAAACGTCTAAAAAGAATTTTTTTAAACAATGTCGGTATGGTTTGTTAAATACCTTATTTGTTAATAATTTTTCAAGTATTTCAACGTTTTAGTTGTTTATCTTGCAATTCTTAATATTGTATTAAAAAAAACTTAAATGTGTAGGTACAATGCCTTAGAAAACTTTTAATATAAGTAGCTTCTAATCAAACATAGATAGGTTTTCTTATAAATTAATATAAATATTTACTTTTGACCAGCTGCTCTAGTTTTTGTGAACTCCCAAATCATTTGCACTTATACTTTCAGAGAATTCTATCAACTTCGTCTCAGCATAACTTTTAACTCGTTGGGAGTTATTTATGTACCTTTGTCTTTGTAACTTCAGGGTCAAGGAGCTTCGCGCACTCTGCACAATGTTCTGCTGCAAGTTAAATAAAAATTACTTCAATTAACAATAATCAAAACAGACGAAATCATGCAAAAACCAATACTTTATTCGTAAAAATATATCTGTGTTATCATAAATCGTACAATGTTTTAGATATATTTATTACTCGTATATTATCTTACCTTGCTATTTCAATTGCTCTTTCATGCCTCTTTCATGCATTCTTTAATGCTTACTTATCTTTCGCAATTTTTCAATTTGATTTATCCAAATTTTTGATAATAATACGAGGACAGTGATTATGACATTTGGATTTTTGACGTTTAATTTTCAATCACCGCCATTTTTATAATAACAACCTTGTTTTGTTGAGTTCACAAAATAATCTTACTTTATTTTGCTACCGGGAGCCTTTTCAACATGATTACTATACGATTGCCTACAATGTCCAAAGAGCGAATGAATTCCGAAGTTTTGTATATTTTTTTAAGATTAATGGCTTGGCTACGAGGCTTTTAGGCCAAGTCGTAATGATTTGTATCGAACATTAAACGTCAAAAATCAAAATGTCATGTCACTGTCCTCATAATAATTCATATTATTATCTAAAATTTCAGATAAACTTAAACTTAAATATGTGAATCTCATCTCTGGATAAATGAGAAAGTGCGAAAAAGCAATATTGAAATAGCAAGGTAAGATAAAGTACGAGTAAGGACGATTTATGATAACAGACTACAGAGATATATTTTTACGAATAAAGTTTTGGTTTTTGCATAATTTCGTCTGTTTTGATTATTGTTACTTAATTGAAGTAATTTTTATTTAACTTGCAGCAGAACATTGTGCAGAGTGCGCGAAGCTCCCTGACCCCGAAGTTACAAAGACAAAGATAGATACATAAATAACTCCCAACGAGGTAAAAGTTATGATGAGACGAAGTTGATAGAATTCTCTGCTGAAAGTTTAAGTGCAAATGATTTGGGAGTTCACAAAAACTAGAGCAGCTGGTCAAAAGTAAATATTTATATTAATTTATAAGCAAACCTATCTATGTTTGGTTAGAAGCTACTTATATTAACAGTTTTGTAAGGAATTACACACCTACACATTTAACTTTTTTTTTAATACGATATTAAGAATTGCAAGATAAACAACTAAAATGTTAAAATACTTGAAAAATGATTAACAAATAAAGTATTTATTATTTAACAAACTATACCGACATTGTTTAAAAAAACATCTAAAATTACATACACCATGATAAGCCCTTTAATAATAAAAGTAAACATATTAAATGTACTTATTAAATTTTAAAGCAACAAAGAATCAGTTTAAATCCAATTTATCTTTCACAGTTGTGTTGATTGCCGGCTTGTCCAAACATTGAACAAGGAAGTACTGGCTTGGGAGATGATCATGTGGTAGTGAGAACTTCAAGTTGGGGGAGGCGCCACCATGTCTACAGTCTACACTTCAAATATTCATATTTGTATCATACATCTGAAAATGTAAAAATTTAATTGTACCTTAATATAGTACCTACATTGTTTTCATTTTAAGTTTAATAAAAATGAAATTAAAAGTATACATAAGTACTGCAAGTTTTTAAATTATTTATCTACTCTATATTATGCAAATACAATAATTGATTTAAATTTAAAATAAAAATATAAATACCATTAAACTATTAGTGTAGGAATTATTCATTGTGATGTAAATATAAAGTTTTTGTTTATTGCATTTTAAGTTTTAAAGGCTGGTACCTATTATAAATAAGACTTTATTTTTTTAATCAAGGGTCTTTTTAATATGCTATTTACTTACAAATTTGGATTTGAGTAATATACCTAATTGTTTTTAATTAATATTTAATCAAAATAGAATTGAATCTATTTTCAAATAATTCCATGTTTTATCACATTTTTTTATATATAAATGTTATCAAGAGAAGTAAAGGAGCAAATGTTTTGACAATGAATACATAAAAAGGACTAAATAAAGATTTTGGATTTATAAAATATGATTTTAATTGCACTAATACATTTAAAGCATGATATTGCTTCCTATTGAAAAAAATATATTCATGTTGCGCTGGCACTTTATAGTTTCTTGAATACTATCAATGCTTCCATGTGGTTACGCTGGGTAATCTTATCCCTAGTGCTCGGAATTGATTGTAGAATCTGGAAATAAATAATGGTATTATTTCTCAAAATTAAATGAGATCCCTAACATAAGTATAATATGGGTATTTGAGTGTAGATTTACTTTTAAGTGTTTTATTATATATATAAATAATATAACATGATAAAATATATTGAATCAAGAAGAAATAATAAACAATCTTTTATAGATTTACATTAAGTAGGTATTAGATAAAATTTATGTTATGAGAATAAGTAGGGTTGCATTTTATTATATAGAGAAATAACAAGTGGAGAATGTGTACAGAAACAAACGTATTTTTAAATATACTCTTAAGATTTGCATTGGGTATGGTACTTACATTACTTTTATCTTACACAGATAAATCTGTAGGTTTTTATTGTATTTTAAGATTGTTCATATGATGCCCCCATATCTCATAGAGACTCGTGATGATTGCGCACTTCGCAATAATAAATTATTTACACGATTCTTCTTAAATCAAAAGGTTTGAAGCCTTTTCTTGGAACAACCCGATGTAGTTATGTTAATTTTGCATTTTTAATATAATAAATGTATTATCTTCTTTAAAAGCTTCATTTATTAAATAGATTTCCAACTACATACGTTTCACTTAAATTTGATGTGTATTCTTTTAATAATATTCAAAATAATGTTATAAAAGTTCCATATTTACAACTTCACTAAAATTGCTTAAAACTGTCATTATTGACATTATAACAAGAATGCTAAATGTCAAAGAGAGCGTGCCGGTTCCAATTTTTCGATTGACGTCTCGAAACCGCTCGAAACAGTCTTGTTGCAATTAGTTTTCATATGTTTTAGAAGGTCCCGGTGCCAAAAAAGTAAGATTATTTTGTGAACGCAACAAAACGTACCCATAATAAGACTGTTATTCTAAAGGTGCCGGTTACCCCCCTGGAAGCAAACAATCAGCACTCACAAAAGGAAATTCCAAAAACAAAATTTAAAAGTCCTTCTCTACCCCAGCCATCACGAAAAAGAAGAAATGTCGATACATTTGAAGGAGAGATTATGGCAAAATTAGAAGAACCCGAAAACAGACATTTATCTTTTTTTAAAGCGATATTGCCATCTTTAAATATACTAAATGATCATCAAACGTTAATTTTCCAAAGTCGGGGCTTAAATGTTTTAACGGATCTATACGAACAATCACAGCAACATATCTCTTTATATTATTCTCAGAGCAATTGTCCATCTTCGCACCAGGGTAACTATGAATCACAGAGACCCCAAAGTTCATGGCAAAAAAGTCATACCACGGTGGTTACCAAACAGCCGGAAGTTCGACACAGTCTACTCGAGAAGCAGCACTCTCACCAGCTGCCCAGCAAGGCCAAAGCGATGAGAGCGTATCTAATGATTATTCGAATACATCACGTGAACCAACAGCATCACCCCAATCGCTTTACGACTTTACGCTTTAAGCTTTCTTTATTAATAACTTAATTTTCAAAAATTGTTGTTTAGTGTCGTTGATTTGTGAAATGAAAAAAATATGAGAAAGTTGTTGTTTCATTTACCTTACAGTTAATCCCAGCATCTCAAGAGGTTCGATGGGTGGTCTGCCTCTGCCATATTTTCCTGCTATATGTGGCGTTATTCGATGAAGTAACTCTTCGAAACTTGAAACACTCATTCTAAAGTAATCAAAAAACTTGTTGTGGTCTATTTTTAAGGCATTGTATTTCGTTATAAAATGACTCCCATTATTCATGTTTGAAAGAAATGGGTGGATCCAATATCTTCTGAGTATCTGTCTTTTCTTTCTTCGTCTTCTTATTAACAGCAGAAGCAGAATGCGTCTAGTGCGGTCCATTTTTCGAAATGAACTAAAATACCACCTCACTGTATCGACGGCGTCGTGCCGTATATCGTGCATGGCACATTACGTTACGATGCCGAGTTTTTTTACGATGCTCATCGTAGATTTCCACGACACGATGTCTTATCGTGAAACGACGCCGCATCGTTGTACGACGCGACGTCGTATCGTGTTTATGTGTGGGAGCCCTAATTATATGTATAATTGCATTTTCCGACATCCTGGTAACAATCCATGTTTGAGCTTTAGCGTCACGTTTTTCCCATTCTGCTATTTCAGTTGCGTCCCTCGGCTTCACCGAGATTCCCTGTACCAGATACAACAGACCATGACTGCGTAGTAAAATGGTGGATTGGAATTTCCACACATTCCAATTAGATGCACCCTCCAATTTTATGCTCTCGTGTGCTTGTTTTCTTCCATATTGTATAATTTTGACTGCCTGCTCGTACCGTCCTTGCGTTGGTAACCTCAAAACAATTTCCCGCGCCACCCGGCGGGTGTCGATAATTGTTTTTCTTCGACAAAAACAGTTTTCGATCCAAATGGTTTGCTTTCTTCTTCAAAGTTATGTGCCTGGGCCCATAACCTGTTGTTAAAATAAAAACAGCAAATACTTTGAGATGTGGAGTTTTATTTTTAACTGACTTATACAATATGGCAGTACAATAGTAATGGGCGGACATAGATATATTTTTTTTTTAATGGAATGTTGCCAACTGCTATGCTATGCTATGCTATCCTGAATTACTATTTAATTTTATACTTATCCGAAACAAAACAAATGAATAAATCGTCACTTGATAGTGGAAAGTGGAATCACGCACAAACCCATAATAAACCAGTTTACGCTGTCCGCAGTTGCCACGTGCAGTCTGGCATCAGTCGCTTGGTACCGTTAGAACATAAAACACAAATTTCATTCAAAAATTATAACTACATATTACGTAGTTTAGTTGTTAAATTTTTTATTTGTTCATTGTTATAATTGTTATAATATTTGTTGAAGTGTTTCATTTGTGTGTAAGTAACTTTATATTGTTAATTCAAAATGGCTCCAGTGTTAAAACCTGGTCGAGGCAAGCCTTGGAGTTTAATCCTATAGAAAATAAATGGGGGATAGCCGGATAGTGAAAACATGTCACAAAAAAATGAATATGAAGGTTATGTCATTAGCTGAAGAAAAAATGAACGCCATTACTGTAGAGGAATGGAGAAAAGTTTGTCTGCGTGCTATTGAGGAGGTAAGCAAATATCAGGGTAGAGACGCAGCTTTAGACACAATATCAGAACGAATCATAATTAATTTAAATAATTCATCTGATGAAAGCGAGGATGGGGATGATTGTAATATGCCTGGGCTTGATGAATTATTAGAATAAAACATTTATGGCCGGAGAACACCTAATACATACACTTCTTCACTGAAGTGAAAACTGGCACTGTTTGTAATGTTTGGAACTGGCTTGTCTGCCTCATACAGCTCCATAGATTACAATGCAGTGGATACACATTTTCACGTCCGGCAACGGCAACGTCGTTCCACGTGTTCACAGTTCAGTTCAGTTTGTTCTAGTGCGGCGACTATACGTGAGGATAATTGAGGCCGTCAGCGCAAAAGTGGCCTAAGCTCAACATAGTTAGTATGGAGATAATGAGGTTTGAATTTTAATGAATTTAAATTGAACACATAGTAATTATATTATATTTGAATTTAGTTTGCAGGTGTGTTTTATTTAGTTACTATGGTACATTCTTTGTGATGAAGAAGATTTTTTTGGAAAATAATCACAAATTAATATTTTTTTGTGGCATAGGCCACCTTTGCATTTAAAGAAACTATATATTTTCACTACTATCTAGAAGGTTAGGCCAACAATAAAATGAATATGTAAATGAAATCACCTTTTTATTTTTCAAATTAATAGAAAATTACATTTTAATTTAAACAGTACTTAAATGGAATTTATACTAGTCATCGATAGGTTCATCATTGAAAATTATATCAATTTCAGCTGCTGATGTCTTTAACTCATTGTAAAAACAATGATTTACAGGTAGTATAAAATGTAATAAGTCCATTAAATCTTTCTTTTTCTTATCACTTACGGCATGACCATCAGGATATAAAATATTTAGGTTCTGGATGAAAACAGAATTGCGTTTCTTCAAATCAACCTCCTCATAAACGCAAATTTATAATTTATAAAATGGATGATATAAATGTGGAAGATTTTATAAATGAAATTAAAATACGTCCTGCTATATGGAACTCCAAAAGTGATAAACACAGTAATCGGGCGGAAACAAAAAATGCTTGGAAAGGCATTTGTGAAAAATTTATAGAAGATTTCAAAAATAAAACTACTGGTGAAAAAAACTCAGCAGGTAATTGTTGGTTATTTAAATCATATTTTGTGATGATGATTGCCATGCGTGATTTTTGCCATGATAATAATTGTCCTTCGTTAACAAAGTATTTTGCAAACTTATCACGAACTGATGTTGCTCTCATATTTTGTTCATTTTGAACCACCTGATCTGTCCGCGTGTCTTGAATTAATAAATTACTATGAGACATTTCGCCACAGTCACGTGATAAGAAATTATGTAAAACACAGTTGATTCCATTCATAGTGTAATCGAGAAGAAGTTGTGTGGCCGAAAACGAGATATTTTTGTTCCCGCCGACTGTGTGAGTATAATTAAATCAGCAAGGCAAGATCCCGAGCCTATAAAGTATTTTATCTGACTTTATAAGGACTTTCATAGCTTTGCTCAGGGCAAATAAAAAGCTTGAGACCGGGGAATAAAAAAGGTGATCCGTATGTTACTGAAATTGTAGCATTACAGTATGATCCAAATGAAGGTAAAATAAATTACAAAACTGTTCCAAATAAAAAAGGTGGCAATAATAAAAGGAAACAAACTATTACATATTTTATATCTAAAGCAGAAAACACGGAGCAAGGACGAAAAATAAAATTAAAAGGTGTGTCAAAAATTTATGACAACAGTTCTTGGTATATCCAAAGATCGCATTCAAAGAATATGCAAACAAAATTTAACCACAATGTCACTGCCAAAAGAAAATCGTGGAGTAGACAGAAGGTCGAGTAAATATGCTGAAAGAAAGAAAGAAAGAAAGAAAATACATTTATTTGTACCGATGCACATTAATACATAAAAAATAAATAAAATTAACTTATAACTAGTTACAACGGCACAAAATGGATAATATCCAATCCATCCAATGCTGGTTCCAATGCTGGTTGCACGGAATCAGTTAAGAAGTTTAAAAAACCTGAAATCATTAGAATCTCATTACACACGAGGGAGATCTAGAAACGTCATGTCGATTTGAGTGACATTTTTTTGTTGATGTGTTGATCGTTGCATCGTTTCGTTTGGCTTTTATCATTATTATATTTTTCTGACGATATTTGCTGTGTCTACCGGTTTTTTATATTTCTACAATAATCTTCCCGACCCTGGCTTGTTATAACGGACTTGATACTGCTACCTGACTGACAATTACCTTTTGCAAATTCTACCTGTTTACCGATCCTGCCTTTGTTTTCGACCCTTGCCTGTTTATGGACCCCGACTACGCTAGAATGGAAAAAAAAAGCCTCCGCACACCAAATACGAAAAGCAACTCTTAATAGAGTTGATGCAACCACTTGTAACAACACTTGACTGTAGAAAGACTGACGGCGTTACTGTGAAGAAGAAGCATGAGGCTTGGGAGAAACTAACAGTGGAATTCAATAGCTCTCGAAATATAAACCATCCGGTAAGTAGTTTAATATATTTATGTAGATTTATCGTATTGTATGTTTTTTAAATTTTAGCAAATTGACATATTGTATGTAGGTAATTTAAATACTACTGTACATTCCTATTATTAAAGGTACATTAGACCATGTATTTAATAATAAGCCATGTAAAATAATATCTATATGCTTTGTAAGGAATTCATAAATAAATATATAAATATTTTTCTCGAATATTGTACATAAAACTTTCTAATAACTTAAATGACTGAAATGTTTAATTGCATTATTTTAGGTTACTTAAAACAACTTAAGAAGATGTGGCAAAATCTTAAATCAAAAGCCAGAGATGCAAAAACAATTGCCAACCAGTCAAAAAAGACTGGAGGAGGCCCACAACCACCTCAAATAGGGGCACTGGAAAGTCAAGTTTTGGCCGTTATGCCAAATGTGATGCCAACAATCGCTGTGGATATTGATAGCGACATGATGTGTAAGTAAATTTAGTTATTGTTAAAAATTTAGAAATTCATAGCATTGATTCACAGTTATTGTAAGAAGAGAATGAGTTATTGATAAATAATTTCTTTGGAGAAAACCTAATACCTAATTGAACCCAACACCTCATGAACAGCAATCATACACACTGTTTGTGGCTTACTAATGCATCAGTCTACAGCAATATCATTCAATCAGATCATATTAAATATTTGCTGTACATAATATTAAAAGAAACTTTTTTCATTAATACCCAATTACCTACCTAATTACATAGTTATTGAATCCATTTCGACACATACTTGGTTGAAGAAACACTTTATTTATTATTTAAAGTAAAATACCTAATCATTTCAAATCTTCTGCTTAATAGATGTGGAAGACCACGAAACCGAAGCAGATGATGACAGTTCTGCTTGGCTTCCCATTAAAAACAGGGCGACAGAGCTGGAAGTTATCCCAGCACAGTCAAGCCAAGACAACGGAGAACAGCCATCAGCCTCAAGTCAAGAGCCTGCTTCTTCAACTATTACAACACAATACATAAGAGGGTCAAGCAAAAGGAAAGAGCATAATGAGGAAGTGGAAACTCTCGATGGAGTAAGAAAAAAATTTACAAGAGAGAACTCCAGCATATGGATGAGAGATTCGAGTTGGAGAAAAAATTATTACTAGAAAAACATTATAAGGAAATGGAAATCCTAGAAATAAAAAAGCTTATAGCACTCAAGGAATTAAATTTATTATATAAATAATTATTATTTCTTCATAATTATGGTTATTTTGTTTTTTTTTACATAAACCACCTAAACCTTATAAATTCTGATACTATCATTCAAGTAAACTTTACATGTACTTACATGAATTCTTTTTTTTTTTTGTTATAAAATTCTACAAACCCATGAAATATAATAAAATATGAAATAATAATATAACAAAAGTATTCATAAATTTTAAAGAAAAAATAGATGAAATTCTGCACAGAATAATCAAAACACATCACATTATTCAAGAAAATATATTTTATTCAATAAAATTACAATTCTAGACAATCTCTTTTAGTTTTTTAAACTATCAATCAATACACAATCTCTTTGTTTTTTAAACTAATTAAATTGAGCTATAACAGCTTGTCTCATGGCGAGACCTTGAGCAGAAGAAGGGATCACTGGTCTTATTTCCATTTGCTGTGGTGGAATCAGATTTTCATTTTCCTCATAATTGTCCCCATAGGCAATACCAATGTTATGAAGAACAGCGCAGGCTATTATTATATTTGTTGTAGTCCTCAGCTTGGTGCGGAGCCCCAGTTGTAGACATGGAAACTTCCTTTTCCATACACCAAAAAACCTTTCAATTATGTTTCTGGTCCTTACTTGAGCATAATTGTAATTAATTTCTGCTCTAGTAGTTGCTTGCAGAAGTGGTGTTAGCATAAATGTCAAGGAAGGGTATCCACTATCACCAACAATAATGCCATTAATCTCACCTCTGGAAAATTGTCTGAAGGCACGGGAATTTCTAAAAATTCTATTGTCATGGGAGCTCCCTGGCCATCGTACTAATCGTAAAAATCTCCATATTTGGGCCTGTTATCACTTGAGTGTTAATAGAAAATATACCTTTCCTGTTCCTATAGGCCTCCGAGTGATTGACATTTCTAGGTCTATTAATTTTAATATGGGTGCAGTCAATTGCCGCGATAATATTATTCAATCCACGACGGGTAGGACTTCTGCCTAGTTGTTCGAATTGATTTTTTATATTTTGTTGTTCTCTATTTGGGAAGTGTATGTATCTTGGTAACTGTTTAGCTAATGCCAAAGATACTTGGGCTATAACCAATATAACGGGACCCGACTTCAAATTAAATTTCTTCGCAATAACATAATCGTTGCAATAGTTTTGACTGGTCCAGCAGTTGGTCAAACAGTGCTTATACCTCGCATCCCAATGATTCCAAATGATTTACCTTTTAATTTTAAAAGAATTCAATTTCCCGTTAAGCTATCTTTCGCCGTTACAATTAATAAATCACAGGGGCAAACATTTAAACACGTAGGAATTGATTTACGTCAAGGCTGCTTTTCACATGGCCAACTATATGTCGCGTTGTCAAGATCAGGTTGCGGTGAAAACCAATATGTTCTTCTGCCACAAGAAAATAAAACAAAATAATAATTTACGCAGAAGTACTTTAAAATAATTATGTTCTTTTGTAAAATAATAACGAAAAATGACGCGGACGAAGTCGTGGGTAACAGCAATAATTTATAAAGCCGACGAGGTTGATTGCAAAAATAAATGATGCCCAAAATAACTATTCGCGGACTACTTACTACTCTACGCGGACGAAGTCGCGGGCACAGCTAGTCTTAAATATAATACTTCGGACATATGCACACTTAAAATATGAAAAACATCTCTTATCAACTATACGTAGGAATAACAAAATAGTTAAATTAGAATCATGCAGAACCTGTATCGCGGGGAGGCACTATTATGTAATGGGTCCAAGGCTGTACATCAAAATTTCCCAAATAATATCCATTTATCCACTTACAAAAAATAAAATTAAAATAGTTTTGAAGGAATGGCTTCTTACTTTGAATTATGAGGATACAGAGGTTTTGCTAACTGTTAGGAGGTTATAAAGTGGTAGTAAAATAAAAATTAAATTAAGTAGGTAGGTATATCTTATTTATTTGTATTAGACTTAGTGAATGACTGACTGGCTTTATGTATCCAGTCATTCGATCCCAAGACTCGTCGTTGGTCGTAGGGCTAAGTGTGAGTGTGATGGGAAAGTTATTTTAGTTAAAAAACATAATCATAATTGTATCTTTCATTCTTAAAATAAACAAAACATTTGCTTTCTGGCCTGGTGGTTACAACTGTGGTATAATAGTGGTATATTCTTTGTAGTTTTCTTTTCTTATTTCTAGTATTTTTTTGTTTTCTCTCAACAAATTATATATTGAAAATGTGTGAAGTGAGGAGTGGGGAGGCCTGTTGACCTAAAATACAGGTAATTCACACTTATTTATATGTACTGACAATGTATAAACTTATTTATGTAACTGATGTTCTCACATAATATACGTCACGTCGTAATCACGTAAATAAACTCTTTTTTTTTATTTAAGATTTTTTTTGTACTAACCTACGGAGAATAATTGATAAACTTATTAAAATATAATACAAAACTATTGTTTTCTTTTCTGGTTGCTTTACTGGTTGTTCATCATTTGATAAAAACAGCAAGTCATAAATCATAATACGTCTAGGCAGACGGGACGTAAACCTCATCGGTTCCCTTTCCCAATAATTTTGATTTGTGAATCTTATTTAATTAAATAAATAAATCATTTATTTACACCATCATATGTTACAAAAACTTAATGACCCAGGCTCCTAATATAGTTGTAAACTGTTTTTCAGGAGCCTGTGTTCACACTAATTTATAACACCGTTACAATGGCGTATACACGAATTCATTCAGCTTATTAGACATAATTATTTAAAATATTATTTGATACATTTCAAATTATACATTATTATTGATTATTGTATTACCTATTTAATAATTATGCATGCATTAAAATAAAATTAAATATAAAAATAGTTAATAATCCACTCGGTTTCTTTCCGAAAATTTGTTCGTAGGGAATTAATTTTTTTCTTTACGTCTTCTCTCGTGCTATTTGGTTTGATTTTTAGGGTTCCGTACCTCAAAAGGAAAAAACGGAACCCTTATAGGATCACTTTGTTGTCCGTCCGTCCGTCTGTCAAGACCCTTTTTCTCAGGAACGCGTGGAGGTATGAAGCTGAAATTTATATCAATTACTCAGGTCTACTGTCCCTTGAAGCTGTGAAAAAATCAAACTTCTATGTCAACGCAATCAAAAGATACAACAATTTAAGCTGCATATTTTGAAACTCGCAAGGGAATCATAACCTAAAGGGTACTTCCAGTCGACCTAGAATCTTGAAATTTGGCATGAAGCAACGTTTTATAGCACACATAAAGGAAAAATTCCGAAAACCTTAAATTTTACGGAACCCTCGGTGCGCGAGTCCGACTCGCACTTGGCCGGTTTTTTTTATAAATATCGAGCAACTTATCAAGCGCATTATTTTTCTTATCTGTATCGCGATATGATTTGCAGGATGTATTCCCTAATTCTGGAATTTGGATAAGTTTCCCATGTTTATCCCTCTGCCACTGAGGTGCCATTTTTATTTCAAACTAGAGGTCGCCCCGGCTTCGCCCGTGGTACATATTTCGCAATAAAAGGTAGCCTATGTCCTTTCTCGGGTATCAAAATATCTCCATATCAAATTTCATGCAAATTGGTTCAGTAGTTTAGGCGTGATTGAGTAACAGACAGACAGAGTTACTTTCGCATTTATAATATTAGTATGGATGTTGAGGAGTAGTCTGACAGACGTGTTGTTAAAGTACTATTTATTTTATAGGTATTATATATTTTGCAATGAAACTTGAATTCATATAACTGTTGACATGTGTTTAAATGGTAATCATAATAAAAATTGAAATAAAACACAAATTTAAGAATTATTTATTATATTTGTGTCACTTATAAGATTTAGAAACTTTAACACAGCCATTGTAAAAAATAAAACACATAAAAAAATGAAAAAAAAAAAAACAACAAAACAAAATTATTTTTGCCATCTTCTGGCTTGAAACTATTAATAAAAAATGAAAGGCTTAAATCCTTAGAGTACTTTTGTTACAATTCAGTCTCAAACTTCAGTCTTACAATCACCGCAAACTTGAGCAGCGCATTGCAAACAGATAGGTTTTGCGCAAATGCAACAAGTAAATCTCGTTTGGCGTTTCAATTTACTTGACAGATACGACACAACTTTCTTGTCGATGATGTGCCAGTGTCGCTTGGTGGGAGAGGAGCTGGCAAATCTTGTCCTAAAACTCGCCGAAGAGTCATACGCAATTCTCTCGGAAGTTTTTCATTATAAACTCGCTGCTTTAGAGCAGGCAGTACTAATTCTCTTGCAAGGTGCATAAGAAAATCAGCTCTTCTCATTTTCGATTCTGGATACTCACTATAAAGCACAAATGCATTGACGCCCGTTAATCCAGCAATCGATAAAAAATTGCTTGTGGCCAACGTCGTGTTTTGCGGCTACATGAATAAATGGCACATTTTTTGTCTATTTCATCCACACCCCCTTTACTATGATTATAATCAATAATTGATTGATGAAAAAGTTTAATTTTTGCAAAAGATAATGCGGTTTCAATCTCATTCAACTTAGTATAAATTATTTGAAAATTATGTGTAAAAATATTATAAAAATGAATTATCTTATGACTTAATAATAATGTTTCCGTTTTATTTAAATTCATATTAATTTCATTGAGTTTTTCTTTAATTTGAATGAAATTGCTTCCTGTAACATTAATAATATTGTTAAGTTTTCCCATCATTTCTGTAATGACAGTCACCTTGTAATCCATAGCGTTTTGCTTGTTATTTAATTTAGTAATTAACTGTTCATATTTTATGGCATCGTCATTATCCATATTACCAGTAATTACTTTAATAAAAGAACCAATTGGGTTAAGTAAACCACGTTTTATTCTAACTGATGGCACTAATTGCTTATATTTATTAATAGTAATATTCATTATAAAATCTGTTTGAATTTGTGCCTCTTTAAAATCTAAATCAAAATTCTTAATATTAAAACAACTATATATTTACGTATTTCTTTCCCGTTCCCGTTCCCGTTCCAGCCTTTTAAGACGTCCACTGCAGGACATAGGCCTCCCCCAAAGATTTCCATAACGACCGATCACCAGCGGCTCCCCGCCACTTTGATCAGGTCGTCTGTCCACCTCGTTGAAGGTCGTCCCACACTGCGACGTCCTGTACGTGGTCGCCATCAGCCTTACGCAGCTTCTATATAAAAAAAAGATTGTATGAAACGGTTACTAAGGTCTATGGCGGGTATTTTTGTCCTTTTTACTCTTACAGAATCTATCTCTTTTTTTTCTTTCAGTATTGTCATTACTGTCAACGTCACATTCTTAACCGAAAAAAAAAGAAAAGTCGTTTTTTTTCTCAAAAAAAGTTTCTCTGTCCCTAATCCCTTAGCTTAAATCTTTAAAACTACGCAACGGATTTTGATGCGGTTTTTTTTAATAGATAGCGTGATTCAAGAGAAAGGTTTTAGTATATAATTTATTAGGTTTTAGACAAAGCGGGCGAAGCTAGTATGCATTATAAAACATGCGAAGTGTGTGGGATCAAATCCGGTCGAGAGAAGGGTGAAAAACGCTTTTTTCTTGCAAAGTTTCCTTTGGACGAGGCAAGGTCAGTATTTATAGAATCCGTACTGCACATTTATCATTAATATTTTATCATTTTTATAATAAAAAGCATTAATTTTTGTACATGGAAAAAACAAACTATGGAATGTGACAAATGAAATGGAAGTCTCTGGGAATTGACTAGCTTAACATGCCTGCTGTTGATGTAACCTGTCCACATTTTTTTCGTTTTTAAACTTGTTTCTACCGATATAAACTTTTTTTCTATCTCAGTGTAAATTATGTTTAATAATATTGTTTCTTTGTAGGTGCAAACAATGGGTTAAAGTGGTCGGGATAGAAGATTTGGCTTATCTGCCTATAGAGAAACTTCATTCCCTAAAACATGTGTGTGGAGTGCATTTCAAACCCAGAGATTTTAAGAAAAAGAAAACCCAATTAAAAAAACATGCTGTTCCATCAATTGGTTTGAAACGTGAACCGTTAGCAGATGAATTACTAATAGGGTTTCCCCTTCATGTAGCTAAACAGGAAGCGAATATTGGTAGGTAACCCTAACTATATTTTATAGTAAAAACAATAGCTTAAGTGCCATATCACACTAGCGGATTGCGAGCGGTTTCAAAGCGGAGCGGGTGCGCAACGAATACGTTGCGGGCGCGCAACGAACACGCCGCGGTTGCGCAGCGAATTCGTTGCGGACGCGTCATTTTGTATACTCTCGCACAAAAGCCAGCCCTTCCGCCTTGCCTAACTTCCATTCAATATTTCCATCGTTTCTGTAGCACTCAATTTTTTAACCGTACTGTGGAAATGCACTTACTTAACAGTTAACTAAAGATGTAATAACAACTGGAGTTGTTAAAAAAAGGTGCTATAAAATTGAATTACTAGGACTTTTAGAATGTACCATACATTCCAAAAGTATGTAACGACTGACCAGTATAATCTCTCCCATAGCAACGTATGTTATAAAGAGATTTTGTGAACCTAATTATGAGCAAAGTGATAGTGAGTTGCTGGTTGCTTGATAAAATTTTCTATTCACTGCTATTTATCTAATAATAAGATAGCCCTGTTTTAGTTAAGGAGCTTTAACATTTATTTCACTAATGAACTTTCTTAATGAGCAATTAAGTTATCTGATTGCATTTCGACCAAGATTTAATAGATAAAACAATACCCTAAACATTAACATGTTATGAAACTCGTAAAAAATAATGATCTCATAATTATTATACTATCACAAGTTATAAGTAACAACCAGCACGGATTCCATTTTGTTAATGAGTGTACATGACTGCGACGTAAACGTTGCGCATCTGCCACGCGTCCGCAACGAATTCGCTGCGCAACCGCAACGTATTCGTTGCGCACCCGCTCCGCTTTGAAACCGCTCGCAATCCGCTAGTGTGATATGTCACTAAGACTTACTATATTATTCATGCAAATTATCAAACGTCTAATAAACCTATTTTAGTTATAAAGAGTTTTGTCATCATCTCTCTACTGAATATTTGACTGTGAAAGAACGAGACAAACCATTTTATAACTAGGTTTTTTGTTAAAAAGATTTATTAGACGAATATAAATTATTTGATTTTCATTTAAATGGTTTGCCCTACAATATATTATATCACAGATCGAGTGAGGAAGTACCTACATGAGAGGTTTCTAAGTTGTACCCTGTGTTAATTTTTTTTGTTTTTACAGAATCAAGTTCAAAAATTCTTATGGAACACAATTATTCCAATATTTTCAAATCATCCATTTCTGGAGAGAAAAGGCAACATAGTCCAGGTACCAACACACAAATTATAAAAATGATCATAAATATTTAACTTTTCAAATAACATAAATGAAACAAAACTTTAGTTTATTGATATATTCTCTGTGCCTCTCGGTTGTCTAGCCATGACTTACTTTGGAAAATAACAATGTTTTCTTTCGCAGAACCGTCTACTTCCAAAGTATATAAAAAGGAAAAAAAAAATGAATGTGATCCAAGTAAGTGCGATAAATAGTAAATATAAATAAAAAAAAAATAGTTATCAAACAATGCATTCAAGTTGTTGGTAAGATAAACTCCATTTTCTATAACATGTTAAGGATTTCAAACTCACAGAACTTAAAAAAACAGTATAAGCATGTTGTTCCTTTAACTGGCTTAATTTTATACATGAACCGTTAGCAGATATAGAGTTTCCCCTTGATGTAGCTACACAAGAAAACAGTAATGGTATATCACTAATTATATAAAAACAATAGGTTAAGGCTTAGCCTAAACAAGGACCAATTAATAACATATTAGAAACAAAACTAGTTTTTTGCTATATTCATTGTGCCTCTCTGCTGTCTAGCTATGAGTGCTATGACTTACTTTGGAAGATAACAATGTTTTCTTTTCCAGAACCGTCTACTTCCAAAGAATATAACACGGGCGATAAAATGGAATCTGATCCAAGTGAGCACAGTAAACAAAATCAAGGGTCTGATGTTTCTATGCCAGGAGAAGGTCAGTATATTTTGCAAATAGTTGTCAAACAATGAGTTGAAGTTGTTAGGAAAGAATATTTAATTTATGTACCTTCAGATAAACTCCATTTTCTGAAACATGTTTGTGTGTCAAGGATTTCAACCACAAAGAACTTAAAATAAAATAAAACAGTTATATAAGCATGTTGTTCCAGCTAAACAAGAAACCCGTAACGGTATAAAACAATATTAACTATATCTATACTTAATATTATAAAGCTGAAGAGTTTGTTTGTTTGTTTGTTTGAACGCGCTAATCTCGGGAACTACTGGTCCGATTTGAAAAATTCTTTCGGTGTTAGATAGCCCATTTATCGAGGAAGGTTATAGGCTATATAACATCACGCTTCAGCCAACAGGAGTGGAGCTACGGGGGTGAAACCGCGCGGAGCAGCTAGTATTTTATATAAGACAATAGTATAAGGCTTTTTCTTTTTAAGTTGTAATCTTTGTTTATTTATTTTTTCTTTTCACAGAATCAAGTTTGATAAAGGCGGAACACAATTATTCCGATATGTCCAAATTATCAATTTCTGGAGAGATAAGGCAACATAACCCAGGTACCAACACACAAATTTCAAAAATGATTTAAAATATTTAACTTTTCGAATAACATAATAGAAACAAAATGCTATGACTTACTTTGAAAGATAACAATAATTTCTTTTCTAGAACCATCTACTTCCAAAGAATATAACACGGGAGATAAAAGGGAATCTGATCCAAGAGAGCGCAGTAAAATAAATCAAGGGTCTGATATTTCTATGCCAGGACAAGGTTAGTATATTTTTCAAATTTTTGTCGAATAAGTGTACTAACCTTTCTCTATAATATTTATTACTACTTTTCCTCTTGTTAATAATATATCTCTTTTCAGCTTTGTTGGTCACACCTCGGAAACGCAAACTTTTGAAGCGTTTACAACAATACAAAATTAAAAATTCGAGTTTAAAGAAAAAACTTAAAGAAATCGCAAATATTGAATCGCCTGTTTTAAAAAGTTTGGTTGAATCTGGTATCAAAAATCAAAAACGTAAAGCACATGGGAAAAGGTGGACAAAATTGAATAAGAGTGTGGCTTTGGCAATATACAAAAAGTCACCAAAAGCATATAGATATCTGAGCCAGCTCTTGCCTCTGCCTAGTATTCGTACATTGCAAATTGTTTTAGAAAATATGAAGCTGGAGCCAGGAATCGACCCAACCATACTAGAACACTTGAAAAAAAAAGCAGAGAAATTATCTGATAAAGAACGAACTTGTTGTCTGTTATTCGACGAAATGTCTCTTAAAAGACGGCTCATTTACAATCCCTCAATAGATCAAATAGACGGCTTTGAAGATCTTGGAGATGGCAATGGACGATCAGAACATATCGCAAATCACGCTCTAGTATTTATGTTACAAGGCGTGCACAAAAAATTAAAGCAGCCTATTTCTTATTACTTTGTCAAGGGTACTATATCCTCACAAAAATTAGCAATGCTTATAGAAAACAACATCAGGACTTTAAAGTCAATTGGCTATAATATCATAAATACTGTATGCGATCAGGGCTGTACGAATGGAGGTGCTCTCAGTCTTTTGAAAAGCAGATATGGAATTCTTCCCCACGAAAACTACTTCTTGCTTGATAATGAAAAAATTTACATTGTTTTTGACGTCCCGCACCTTTTTAAATCCATACGGAACAATTTTCTGAAGGGTGGAGAACTAATGCTTGATAATATAAAGGCAAAGTGGAGTCACTTGGTTAGAGTAGAAGAAAAAAACCGCATGCAACTGCGATTCACAAAAATAACTAAAGCGCACGTTGCTCCAAAGTATCGGGCCAAAATGAAAGTAAAGACTGCTGCTCAAATTTTAAGCAACACCGTTGCTGCTATTCTGAAATTAATGTCTGAGAGCATTCAGGACGAAGCAGAAAGTAAGGCCGTTCTACAGACTGCTGAAATCATTGAAAACCTTGATCGGTTATTTGATTGCACCAATGGGCCAGCTTCCAAAAATGATATAAAAAAAAATATTCGCACAAACGTAAGCAAAAACAGTTTCCATCATACGCTTTGGCCGAAATATAAGAAAACTCTCACAACTCTACACTTTTTAAAGTCCGATAGCCAACTGCGATTGAGGAACATTAGATGTGTTAATGGCTACATCACAACAATATCATCTCTACAAAATATTTGGGAAGTAGTAGCTGCAAAAGGATTCAAATATCTCAATTTAAGGCAACTGAACCAAGATGCTCTTGAAAATTTATTTGGCATGATACGACAACACAGTCCAACAAACCGGCACCCAACATGTTACCACTTCAAAGGAGCATTAAAGTCATCTATCCTGACACGCTTAAGCACACCTCTAAGCAGGGGATCAAACTGCCAAAAAGATGAAAATGAAATCTTATTCGATTTTCACGACATTGTGTTCCCCAACATTTCTAAACCCAAAATTGATAAGTTGACTGATGTGCCATCCATTCCTGAAATTCAAAGTAGTCAAGATATACCAATTCTCCAAATTCCGGAAGATAACAGTACAACAGAAGAACTGCAAGAAATTGAAAATTATTTTAAAAAATTCGAAATGCAACCGACAGTGTATGTGAGTGGCTATATAGCGTATTCTGTTTTGAAAAAAATTGAATGTTTAAGGTGTAGGGACTCTTTAACAATTTCTAGCCCGGTAGAAAATTCTATCTATAATTATATTTCGCTTAGAGAATGGTGGAAGGAAAAACAATCGCTCACCTATCCAACAATTAAACTATGTGAGACTGTGGATGTTGCTCGCAAGGTGTTTGAAGAATATTTATTACCATGCCTACATAGACACGACTTGTGTGTTTATTCAAAGACCGTTATGATTGCTAATATCGATTTTAACTGGATATATTGTAATAACCATAAGACCAGCATCGTCGATGCATTAACACAGCGCCTGAGTCTTTTATTGATTAGAAATCATTGTAAAATTGTAAATAGATCGCTTGCAGTCCCTGAAGAATCATTGGCTGATTCGATGAAAAGGGCAGAGCAGCAAGGGATGGCAAAGTGAGATATTGTTCAATTAAAAAAAACCGCATCAAAATCCGTTGCGTAGTTTCAAAGATTTAAGCTAAGGGATTAGGGACAGAGAAACTTTTTTTGAGAAAAAAAACGACTTTTCTTTTTTTTTAACGACTTTTCTTAGTAACCTGTAATAAATATGTAATACCTAAATTGTTTTGTTTATTTTCCAATTTAATAAACTGTCACTATCACTGAATGTTACTAAATTTTTTACGATATCGTTAAAAATCAGATGTCGCAACACGGACAACACTATTTTCAAACGGTCATATTGCTTGCGACTGAAAGACTTGTATCCATGGTTATGAATAATTTATTTAAAAAAAATTGTCATGTTGCCACCAATGGAAGCAAAGTGTCAAAATGTTTGAAAGTTGGTACCGTAGGTTGGTACTAAGCGCATGGTAACTGTTTCATAGTTTATTATTTTCAAAGGGAGTCCCACCTCTTAAAACGTAGTGATTATATCCTCTTTGGTCGCCATTCAAGAACCTTTTTGCCCCAACGGCAAACGTATTTCTTTAATTCTATATAATTATTTAAATTTCATTTCCTTCTTTTAAGGGTAGAAGGCCTGGATTGTCTCTAATCTGCTGCACGTGAAGGGCCTGGCTGAGGATCGCCTGAGCTACCAGCAGTACACACCTGCGAAGGGCGTTTTATATCTTTAATCGGAACTGTAGTCTTTCGTTTTTGAGTAACGATAGGTACCACGTTCCTATGAACTGGTCCTGCTACCTGAGCTTTTTGATAGCGGGGTTTATCTTTACTACGACGTGTATTTACGCCTTTTATAAATATCGTATCGCCTAAATCAATGTCGATTTCCTTTTCACCACCTCGTTTATCGATGGTTTGCTGCTTTTGATTAATTATTTTATTTGTTAAATACTTACTGTTGAGTATACTGTTTATTAAAATCTACGTGAAACGCGTCATTTGACTCTGTATGACCGAAAACTACCTCGAATGGCGTTAACCCAGATGTTACTGAAACAATTTTTGTTATCATATTAAGGTGAAATTTACATATTGTGTCCATATTGCAAACAGTTTAACTGGAAAAATAGTATAAAAATTTTATCTATCGTGGAAATCTCGGAAAATGGTGTCCTTTTAAAAGGACGGTAGTAATATTATGTACTACTAAGTAGGTAGACTATGATATTAAAATGACAACATACATTTCACATATATTTATGTAGCAATATGAAAGTTTTCAAAACATAATTTAGGATGCAAGGTTCCATTACATTTAGGACAATAGAAATTGGCTTTCTTGTGACATTCTATACACCGAAGCTGCTTGTCTCTGTACCTAATGATGTGATCTTTTCCATCAAATCCAGAGGTTTCACGGAAACTCTAGCACCTTTACGTTCCTCATTCTTATATGTTTCGAGCAGAGCAGTTCCAACACTTCTACGAATGTGGAGATAATCATAATGGCCCCCTTTTACTTATATATTTGCCAAGAATTATGTATTGCCATATCTAGTACTTTTTTACGACAAGTATATTTTTCTTCTATTGTTGTGAAAATCTCTTTACCGTAGGTAGACACAGGCTGAATTGTATCAAAGTTTGAAGCAACAGTCACAACACTGTTATCATTCCATTTGCAAAATAAATTTGTTCTGCTCTGATCGATTGATGCTTGAATGTACCTCGTGGTGTCTTTTTCAATTCTCAAAGGCAGCAGGCAAAGTGCATTTCGCGACGCGATTTTCACGTACTGTGCCAGTGGCCTTTATTACTCGTACCTACTCTAAGTTCATCAATGAGATGAATGGACGTAAAAAAGTTGTTAAAAATAAATGGAATGCAGCTTTGCCCTATATTTGTCGTAGTACATCGGCATACTGTAATACAACGCTTGCACACAATCCCAGAGGCTTTTGGTATTTGTTTTGATTACCAACATCATTTGATTGTCCTTGGTTTGGATCTCACCAAACTATGCAACCTAACCGTGTCGCTCCGACCCAAAATTCATACCCCCATCTTATCGGTTTCCCTCTTATGAATTGCTTGCATGGATGGCCGCCATAGTAGGGCACCATGGCTTCGCCGATGCTGTGATGCTCTTCAAAGAGTGCATGCGCAAAAAAGTACTCTGTAGTAGTACATATTACTACTGGCCTTTTAAAAGAACGGCAATTAAACTGCATAAATATCACAAATAAAATGTAATCTAATAGTAGGTAATATATATTTCTGATAAAACACGTTTCAAATTACGTGTATTTAAAATAAATCAAGTAATTTGTTGTAATTTATTGATAACACATTTAACTTGATTTATCAATGGAAAATGGCAGAAATTCTAAAATATTTAAAAATATACCACTGTTATAAAACGACACAACACTTTAATTTTCCAATTCCTACAACCGTGAGGTGCCAAATGAATATAAACATTTTTTTCAAAAATGCCCTCATTGTCAATAATAATTTTATTTATGGTGCGTCCTTTTAAAAGAACGATAGTAACAACTGGGTTAATCCCGTTGCGCTATGTATAGTATGGTTATATGACATTATTGCATATGTCATTACTGATGCGGAGTCGGTAATCTTTCGCTCATATTTCGCGATTCTATATATTTCTATGATAGTTGAATGAAATCGTTCTACTATTCCCATCGAATTTGGGTTATGCGATGTCCCTATATGTATTTTAATCTTATAGAATGCTAATAATTCTTTTAATAAAGTGTTGTTAAATTCGGCGCCAGGATATGCACTTATTTTTGATGGTACACCGTATAATGAAACGTATTTTATTAGTGCTCTTACCACTTCGGGGGTTGATCTAGTATCAATTTCGAAGGCTTGACCTAGTTTACTAAAAGCGTCTACTATAGTGAGGTAATATTTTCCTTCTATAGTACCTAAATGTCTTTCTTATGTATTAATGTTATTTTTGTCATATTTTAATTTTGTGCAATAAAGAGTTATAAATAAATAAATAAAATAAATAAATAAATAAATGTGTCGATGAATAATTCGTTTTCATTTTCCATGCACATTTCAAGTGACGGATTTTCAAGGAAATTTGCTTCATTTTCATAACTTTCGTTTTGTAACATATTTTGCCTTATGGGCGCGGTGCGCATAGAGACATCAGAATCTTGTTATGGATTCTGTTTGAATTGGTTAGGTATACCAAATTTAAAATTTCTTGTATTCGGAATACCGTATTTAAAGTTATTATTAAAATTATTCGTTTGTGGACGCAATTGATTTGTGAATTAGCCAAAACTTCGGTTCTGTGGTAATTGATTGAATGTAGGGGGTTTATATCCCTAATTTTGATTAAAATTTGGTTTGTATCCCTGCGGTTGATTGGGAATACCGAATTTAAAATTATTACCTACTGGTTGATTAAATTTATTATTTGAAATTGCTTTAAAATTAGGTATAAAGTTAGGTTGCATTGGACGCATTTGATTGTGCGCGTTGCCTTTAACTATTTTATTTTTTGCGTTATATTGGCTAATGAAGTTCACCTCTTCAGTGACTGTGCTTAAGGCATTTTCTAAATCTTCCGGTAAATTATACAAAAATATATTTAATGCGGCGTTATCGTAAATTATGTTTTTCGCGAATTTTATACCCGTGTCCGTTAGCCTATTGACTTTAGCTGCCAGACTACTCCTAATACTTTGAATTCTTTGACAAAATTGATTATACGATTCGCCATTTCTTATTTTTAGTGATTCTAGCTCTAACGCTATGCATTCTTCGGATCTTGTATCACCGAAATGTTGGGAAAGAAGAGTTTTTAACTCCTCCCAAGGCACAATATCTTGGTGTTCGCTCAGTAGATTGGCTGCTTTACTAACTAGCCTACTTGTAATTGCATGAAAAAGGTACTCGTTCTGACTACGATTCCCTTCCATTTTAAAATTTCTTATAACGTACTCACTCTTTGATATAAATAGATTTAATTAACTTTCACTACCGTCATATTTTGGTATTATTTTAAGTATTTCTTGTGGAATTAGTTTAAAAGACTCCATTTTTAATTTTATATTTTATAATTTCAAAAAGACAATATATTACTTTTGCACGAAGGCAGTAGTAAAGGATTGCGGAATCCTATCGACTTTCCTTTCACTTAATTTATCGCAGAAAACTGATTTTTGAATTTTAAGCGAAAACAGTAATATAAGGATTACTCAATAAAGATTTCCACGCGAAAATCCTACCGGCTGCGCCAGTCAAGTTCGAGCGACCGCGTGATGTCTTTTAAAAAAAAGATATATTTAATTTATAAGACTTTAATTAGCGTCTTTACAGTGAGATGGTTAGAGTATAACTGACTAATCTTAAACAATACCATGGTATGAAGATCTCGTCTTCTTGGAAATGATTAAGGATGTCGTCGCGACGGTTAGGTGGGCGATTCTCCGTAATCATTCCCTTACAATTCATAACACTGCAACAAAGTAAATACATTATTGCACGTATTAGTATTTACGTAAACTATTTAAATATCGATTCGTCGGGTTTTGGCTGTATCTAGCGGCACATTGTAAACGTTAATACCCCACTCTCACCGCGTGGTCTTTTTAAAAATATTAAGGGTCATTTTCACAAAAAGTGTACATTCGTGTTTTGGGTGTGTCCCACAACTTATGTATTTTATTTAAAGAGTAATATCAACTTTTAAGAAAATCAACACTAAAACTTTGGATCTGTAGTGATATCTTAACAATATATTGTATAATGTTGCTGCTTATAAACACCAATATTACCTTAATTTTCAAAAATGAAAGTAGAATGTACCTATTTTAGCACTGTCCCACTACCATTTTCATTAATATAACGTAACCTTAATGTATTTTTTTGACTTATATATAATAATGTGTTTGATATTTTGGAAAGTATAGTTATGCACCCTTTGTTTAATAATTACAGCAATAGTCTAATGTCGCATAAAAAATTTAAATAATTTAATCTTTGTGAGGACATAAACTAATTAAAATGGAAAATTCCCTTCCGAAACCGCAATTTTTGCGAAATGATTCTATAAAAACTTTCTTTCTTTATTTCTTTCAAAAACTACCATTTAATGCTTATTTATGTCGATTTTTAATGCTGTAAACTGGTTCCAACAAGTATTTCGGCCATTTTGACGTCGGCCGGACGAGCAACATACATCTCAGTAGCGGTCCGGTTTAGATTTCCCAGAACCGCAACCAATTTCAAGGTAAGTTTACAAGTTTATATCTTGCTAATTATTTTGATATCTTTATTAGCTTTCAGTGAACTTAAATTGATACCAAACTTGTTAATCTTATATGAGTTAGTTTAAAATAATAAAATAAAAGTGTTTAAAGTCAGACTTCCGATACTTCCGTTCCGTAACCAAAACGCAGGTAACGTAGAAATGGAATCGAAAAGTTTCGGAATGGAATTCTTAGGAAGATGATACATTATGTTTGTAGTATCGATCTATTTATAATAAGAAAAAAGTGAAGACTTCTAAATCTAATTCGTAACGCTCATAGTTATGTCATAGTGAGATCATTAGTCACTTAGTAAAAACAAACATATTAATATTGTAACAAAACTATTTTGAGATTTTGCTAAATAGTGTTGTGTGACAATGTGTTTTTTTATTTTTATTTGGATATATATATAAAATATTTAAGTTAAGTAAGTACTAAGGTAGGTTTTGAAGTTAAAAGTTTTTTTTTATAATATTGTTGAAATTAATGTACTCAAAATGGCACAAGTTGACTATCTAATAAGAGTGTTTTTTTCAGGTATTTAACCCTACCTGGTAAAAATGGTTGTCCTAGCAAACGTTGATAAATTTCTAAACAAAAATGATTTTATGTTATTGCACGAATCAATGTGGCCGTGGTTAATCACTCATTTCCGAATTGTGGAAAAATGTTTCGGTTGTGGATTTCCCACCAGAAAAATTCATAAAAATTTATAGGAATGAGGGAGGAAGATGCAGTTTCACTACTTTTTTTTGACACAAACCAGCATATGTACTTTCTCCAAACATTCACAACCGTAATACCTGCTTATGCGTAAAACACAGCAATATGGAAATGATGTTTTAGAGTTTATTCAGAAACGGTTCGTTTTCTAAAAATATTAAATCTCTTAGTGACGTTATTTCTAAATTGTCTTGCGATCAAAGTTCCTACAATTGTATGCATGGAAGATGTACAATTTGTAAAAATTTTAAGTTGGTTTATGCTTTAGAAGGAGAAGCTCTATTTAAAAGAATTTACTGGGAACAGTGGGAACGAGTAGACCATTCTTATGAGAAGGTGGAAAAAGGGGTGGTAAAAAAACATATCACAAAAAAAAAACCGTAAAAAATAAAAAAACATGGCACAATCACAGACTTAATACAGATTTTTGAAAGAAATATACCCCTGTATAAGATACATATACACAACTGGAAATTACAACAAAGTAAATATCGCGAGAAAATAGAAACATTAGGTCCACACGAGGCATTGATTCTTTGTGATTTTAGCGAAAATTATGAGTGCAAGTCGCATGAAGAAGTACAAGCCACCCATTTTGGAGCCTCAAAAAATCAAATTACTTTACATTGTGGCATGATTTACTGGGCTTCTGGATCGCAATCGTTTTGCTCTGTTTCGGATAATAAGTGTCATTAACCACACGCTATTTGGGCTCACCTCTTACCCGTTATTAAATTATTAAAAACAAATTGCCCTGAACTTAAATGCATAAATTTTTTCTCAGATGGACCCAGTTCACAATATAGACAAAAAAAAATTTTTTTCTTTTGAATTTTTATACTACTAAGCTAGGCTTTGACAAGTGTACATGGAATTTTTCTGAAAGTGGCCATGGTAAGGGAGTGACGGATGGCATAGGTGGGTCGGTTAAGAGAACTCTAGACAAACAGGTTTCTTATGGCAGGGATATCACAAATGGAAAAGAAGCATTCGAAATGCTGAAGTCGATGTCCAAAACAATAAAGTTCTTTTTCATTGAAGACTCTGAGATACAAATAGTTCAGAATAACGTTCCTATTGATCTAAAACCAGTAACTGGAACCATGCAAATTCATCAAGTGCTTTGTTTTGCTGATTCGTCACACTTACAGCACAGAGTGTTAAGCTGTTTTTGCGAAATTGATAAAGATCGTATATGTTTATGTTATGAGTTGAAGAAACATTTCATCCACAATTGCACAATAAATAAAAAACCTTCTCAACCAATTCCTTCAGATTGTTTACCATCCACCAGTAATATCGCTAACACAAAAGAGGCTAATCCAATGAATATATTACATGAACCTGATCCAACACATAATTTAGTAGACTTTTTAGATACCGATGATGATGTAACAGATAGCGCAATGTCTCCAAACTTACCAATTTGAGTCTTAAATGACTCCAGTCCAGACATAACTCTTACTGAAAATGACATTTGGGATATGAATTTCACGGAAACTTTTGTTGAACCTACCGTATCTGACGTAACAGAAAAAAATATCAGCTTAAAAGTTACAGATGACCTGAAATCTGAAAAGATATATGCTCCTGTTATAATAATGCCTATTAATGAAAAACAAATCAACAATGAAATGAAAGTGCATGACAGCAAAAATCGTTTTAACGCATCCCATAGTAACGTGTACAATACAGTTAATTCGTCTCATCATTCTCGTAAGAGACCGGCTTCTATTACGTCTACAAAAAATGTAGCGAAAAAAAATCATTCCGATAGTAAAGAAAACAGTCCTCAAAATAAAAACCCTTCTATTAAGACAGTAATATCTCGAAGTCTGGTGTGCTACGCATGTAAAAAAAATGTTAAATTCCCGTCGGTAGAAGTTACAAAATGCATATCGTGTAAAACATGGTTTTTTTTTTTTTTTTTTTTTTTTTTTTTATTCATAACAGAGCAGGCATTTGACCGCGATCCCGCCTGGTGGTAAGCGTGGATGCGGTCGATCGCAAATGATGCCTGTCCTGAAAAAGCCTATTCACTCTGGTTTTAAACAATTCCAAATTATAGTTCTCAGGGAACACAGAAGGCGGGAGGGAGTTCCACTCCTTCGCAGTTTGAATTAAAAATGATCTTTCAAAGCGTAGAGAGGTGCACATTAAGCGAGAGGAAGTGCTGCCGCTGTGTACACTTTTGGTTTTGTATCAGATGCAGTGAAGGTAATAATAATATTGATTTTATTTGTCGAAAATGTTTTGGAGAAGAGTATATATAAAACATAAAGTATTTTGAAAAAAAAAATAACTAAATGGTTGTAAATAAAAATATCTGTTAATTTAAATTCAAAAACCCGACTGCTTATGTTTTTTTTGCGTGTATATTGTCAATGTGCCTATTCCTATTTTTTATTTATGTTTTATTGTTTTTTACCGCCGACAGTAAAAGGGGAACAAGGTGTAAAATTTGATTTGTGTTCAATTGTATGTTAGAATATTTGTAATAATTTGATCTCATTTTCTTGATGAATGTGCAATAGTCTTAAGAATTCTATTCCGTTATAGAAATAGTATTTTCCGTGACTGTCCTATTTTATGTTTTAATATAAATATTAGCGAAATGCTATTTAATTGTTATTAGATTTTGATACTTAAGATTTTAATCATTTGATTAATATAATTAAAAAAAGAGTTCCTAAGCTGTATCCTAATTGAGAAACATACCAGAAATTATTGAACTAATTTGGTACAAAGAGTAACGTAATGGAAATTAAAATGATGATTATGTATGTTTGCTATTGTTGATTTTATGTTTTATCTATTTTGTATTGAAGTACAAAATACCGTTAACCAATTATACTATTTGATTAAATCCAAATGAGTTTTATTTTATTTCTATAACCAATAGCCATTCGTTTCGGAATGGAATAAATTTTGTTCTCCATGGGCAATAAATTAGTTGTATTTCAGTAAATAATCCTGATTAAGAGGTTTTATCATAATTTTCATATAATGAAAACAATATCAATTGTTAATTTAAGTAAAAAAAACGAAAAACAATAAAAAAAAATCGTCATGTTTTTAATAGTGTACACTTTTTCTGAAAATGACCCTTAAAATCAATTAAAATTTATGAAAAAATTGAAAAATGAGTATTATTATTATAACTATCACAAAAGCAAAGTTTATACCGAAAAACGGTATTTTCTTTTCGTTTTTGTGCATAACTAACTGGAAAATAATAGTATAAACTTTAGGACAAAGAACGAAAATTTTTTTGTCGAGTCGTGTTACCCGCCGTTACGTTTCTGTTTGAATTTTCAATCGGTTTTACCAGCCGCAATACAGACTGCGTAGGCACAGCTAACTTTTTTTCTGCTTCAGTAAGTCCCAGAGCATCAGAACCCTTCCCATGATAAATGTAGGCATTATAAACTTACTGCCTTACTAATAAACATTTATGCACTGAGTATAACAAGGTTATAACAAAAACGTTACTAATAAACGCTTTTTGACACTTCCCTGCTATCCCCAGTTGTTATACAGGCTGTGTAATTCGTATGCCAGCTTGTGCAAGCCTTATTCAATCGCGAGACCTTGTTTAACCATTGTGTAACCTATAAAAGTGTGGCGTTTTAGTTATGGATTAACTAAATTATTTCAATATTTTTGATCAACTGGATGAAGAAGAGCCCCCAAGGAAAAAAAAACATATAAACCTAGGTATGATCCCTTTTCCTTAGATGAAGACTAATTTAAATATAAATATCGCTTTTGTAAAGCTTACGCGAAAGAAGTTGATTTAATTCGAGACGATATCGAACATGCCACCAAGGGTGGCTTCTGTGCAGAGCTTCAAGTCTGTACAGCATTGAGGACATGGGCGCGACAAGAAGTACAAGATGATGCTGCAGACATTCACGGCATGAGTCACGGCATTTACAGGGTGTTAAGTATCTTTAACCAATCATATTTGTGTAAGAAATAATTAAAAACACTAACAAACAGAAATGTCCCAAAATTGTCCACATAAATATGTAAAAATTGTTAAACCTATAATTTAATCAATGACCCACACTAGGTATTGTGTTGTAATTTTCTAGCGTACGATTTCGAGTAGGTTTCGAGTAGGTCCGCGGCACAGCTCCATTGATAAATTCCGGCAAACTCGCGTCGAAGCTCGCCATCCTTCACCCCGCCACCCCCTTTCCCTCTGCGGCCTGCGCCCGCGTCGCACCCTCACGGCCCCAACGCGACAAACAGTGCCAAATTGTTAGCGGAAGTGAAAACTTGCTTTTTACGCTCGATCGCCAAATGTACGTTCGTACATCGCGACGAGATTCGAGCGTTCGGGACTCGGGTACTTCTTATCTGTACATACGTACTGCTGCACTCGCATTTTCCCCACTCAAAAAGAACGCACGAAGCATAAGTACATAATCCCGTGATGTGAATTGATATGACATCGTACCGGGAAGAACGTAAACAAACGCGACTCGGTTCAGGTTTTTACGGAGGTATGGCACATACTGAAAAACATGTGCTGCAAATATCCTGATACCACATGGACGAAGAGGAGTATTTTCCATGGCGCAGTAATAATCTAAATAGAACCAATGAGGTAGTTCCATTTGTGAGCATATTCTCAAATTAATGACTATTATTTATGTATCTATATTAAATTTTATGTGCACAAATTTAAATTTAATTTAATATACAATATATTTACAATGTATATTATTCATTTAATTATTATATTTATAAAGTATATATCGATTAAATTATATTAAATTTTATGTTTAAGGGCCGATTTTTCAATGCCCAGATAAACAGCTAGATAGACTTTATTCTTCAGTTAACAAAATATTCAATTTTTCAATAGACGAATAGGACTTATCTATCGAATAACTACGTTATTTGAGGAATAAATCTATTTGCCGCTCCAACGGCCAGATAGCGCGCTATTCGACTGTTAGGCGTTTGAGTTGACAACTGACGCGTCAAATTTGAGATATTTTCGTATGTCATAACATAGAGCGTAGAATTATTAACAATTAAACCTCTTTCTATATAATTATTATCAATTAAAATCATATTGAAATTGATGTTTTTGATAGTACTGATGACCATGCCATTGAAAATTTGCCGAACGCTGCCTTTAAGTATGTCGTTTCCATCGTAAAATATATAAATTGAAACACAAATTTAACCAAACTCTTTACTCGAATCAAAACAACAATCAACAATCATAGAAGACAAGTGCACTCCTGACGTGAGTCATAATGACGGTTGTTGACAAATTGCAAGATTTGACTCTATCCCGCTCTAACCTGACTAATTTAATATGTTTGTTTCGCCACTCCGAGAGCAGTGCTGCCAATATGGAAATATTTGGTCAGATAGTTATTCATCAAATAAATCACGATTGAAAAATAGGCGAGCCGTAATGAGTTAGATAAATAATTGAATAAATCTATTCGAGGGGTAGTTATTAGACTCAGTGGCGTAGCTAGCATAGGTGGCACCCGGGGCGGATTTTATAGGTGTCACCCTAAAACTCAATCGAAACTGTTAAAATAAAAAAAAGTTATAATCATTTACGTTTTATTAAAATATGAGTACCTATTACAAATATTTGTTTATTATGTAAAACAAATTTAGTTTGTTAAAAATTAAAATTTCTTCCTTCTAGCTTTGACACTAGCGAACTCCGAAATCACGTCTTCAAAATTTATATTTTGTGTTGCTTCATGTTCTATCGTTAAAATACCAAGATTGTTTAATCTGGTTTCGGTCATTGTAGACCGCAAATAATTTTTAATTAATTTTAATTTGCTGAAACTTCTCTCACATGAAGCTACTGATGCACATATTGTTATAAATAACTTTAGTGCTACCGTTAGATTCGGAAGAGATTCTGTAAAATCCCATTCCACAATAAATTTCAAAAAGTCCAGTATCACCCAATTAGAGACAGTAATATTAGCCGCTTTTAAATGTCTTCTCAATCTTGGTATTTCTAAAAGGAGTTCTGTTTCTGATACTTCATCGTAAAGGTTAGTAAATTTTGATATAGCTAATTTTAACTGTTCAGTGTTTGCCGAAAGCAAGGTCTTTGACTGCACAACCTCAAACAATGAAGCTACGTCTTTAATGGACTTTACTCTTGTTTCGAGTTCAATATTGAATCTGTCAATGCATTCTAACATGTCCTTTTGAAGTTCCGCTCTAAGTGTAAGTCCAGCCTCGGTGGACGACGCTAACTCACCGGGCATGCGTTTCTTGCGACGAATTCGTCGTTCCATCGAAATGTTGTATTTTTCCGATTTTTGTACAGCAAAATCTATTGCCTCTTCTGCTAGATGCAACCGTTTCTCTCCAATGAATAGACGAAGTGCTTCTAGTTTTATGATTATTTCATCAACACATAAACCTTTACTTTGTAATGCGATCTGAGCATTGTTCACTTCCCTTAGCACATCATTCCAAAAGAAAAGAAAACAAAGAAATGAGAAATTGCACACAGCAGGCATAAGATTTTGTGCAGCACCTCTAGTTTCTAAATTTACGTCTTGGTCACATAGTTCCTCAATTGCAGATATTATCCCATCAAAATTTTCAGCCAATACTTTTACTGCACCGTAATGAGCACTCCATCGCGTTGTCGAAAGTCTTTTAACAGATGCTTTGCTGTGATTGAGGAGCACTTCCCAACGACTTGTGGAAGTTGAAAAAAAGTTAAATATTGTTTCCACTGCTCCGAAAAATGTAACACAAGTCACATTTTGTGCGAACGAATGTTGGCCGCATAAATTAATTGAATGATCTATACAACCAATAAAAATTGCTTTATTGTTTTTTTCTTTTATAATAGCTTGTACTCCTCCGTGTATACCACTCATAACTGCAGCATTATCATAACCTTGAGAACGACACATCATAATATCTAAGCCATCGTTTTCAAGCTTCTTTAGTATTTCAGCGCTTAAGTCAGCTGCTTTTTTTCCATGTAAAGGAAAGAATCCTAAGAATACTTCTTTGACTTCTACTTTTCTATTATTAATTTTTACATAACGAATCACTTCAGACATTTGATCAACATGTGAAACGTCAGGTGTGCTATCAAACATGATACCGAAATATTTTGCCGATTTAATTTCGTTTACAAGCTGACATTTTACATGATTAGCTAAAACATTTATGAACTCATTTTGTATTTCTGGCGATAAATATGTTACTTTAGGTGATTTTTCCTGCTCCAAATATAGTATATGTTCTTTGAGTACTGCATCATACTTTGACAGCAGTTTAACTAGTTCTAAGAAATTACCTTTATTAGACGACCCTTTGGTTTCATCATGTCCACGAAATGCTAGGTTTTGTTTAGCCAAAAACAATGTTATATCTAATAATCGAGATAAAAGATTTTTCCACTTCTGTTTTTCCGTATTCATTAATTGCAAGGCTGCATCATCTATTGTGGTGTGAGATTTTAATCTCATTTCCAAAGCTTTCCACTTTTCGAAATTTTCTAAATGTTCACATGAAGTTTCATGGTCCAATACTTTAGGATTTAGTTTCCACCACTTCTGAAATCCAGTTGTAAATGTTGTTTGTATGTTACTGACAGCAAATAAACGACAGCAAAAACAGTACAGGTTATTTGATATAGGAGAAAATACCATCCATGATCGTAGAATTTTTTCACCACTAGGCATCGGTTTATAAAACCATTCCTGTGAAAGATGACGAGAATCACCTTTAATCTTTGAACCATGACGAGATACAGTAGGAAACGGTCCTTCTTTGTTCTGGAAATGTTCACTGCCCTTTTTTATTATGTCAATGCGAACATTATCAGGTACCGGTAAACTCCAATGTGAAACATCTCTCAAGTGTTGAACTGATTCTTCAAAGCTAATGCTATCTCCGAAAGTAGCATTAACGGCGTCATTTTCATTATTTATTTTGATTCCGTCAAGGTCCTGGGTCGTCTTCATTGATTCTGTATTGTCGATGTTGCTATCTGAATGTGAGTCTCCAAGATGTGAATCATTACTTTCGTCAGCAGGAGACTCGGGTACTTTACTTGAACTTTGGCCGCTATCTGCTTTTGTGACATATTTGAAAAGAGAACCGGACATGCTCTGAATTTCATCCATTTTAGCCTTTTTGGCTTTTCTCTGTTGAAACCCGCTTTGTCTTTTCGAAGTATGAATTCCCCGAGGCATATTTCGTTCTGGGTATTCTAAAAAATATTTTTAGTTAGTAAGTGAAACGTTGATTTTATAAACTAATTATAACAGTAAATAAACACCTACACGTTACGTAACTAGCTTTGTGAAATATATTTTTCCCAGACGCAGGATTGTTAATTTATATTACCTAACAATCCTGCGTCTGGGTGTAAATATGTTTTTAAGTATTATTAGAAAAATATTAGTTAAAAACTCCACCGTTAATTGTGATATCCGTGCCACGAGTGCTCGAGCTGCTCATCTCGGAGCAAAATCAACGTACGCGAAGTTGTATGATATGATTATGATAACTTTCAATCAAAAATCTAAACTTAATGTATTCCGTTTTTGTAAACAAATCCCATTGCTATTAGATAGGAAAATATTAAGTAAGTTAATAATAAATAAGAATATTATTTACAATTAAACATTATTACCTAAAGTAATATCGTAAAACGTGTAGAAATATAAGTAAAATCTTTTTACACCAGCAAAGTCTTTAAAACCTATTTTAATAAATAAATACCTTTAGTAGATAAGTAATACTTGCCCAGGCTAAACAAAAAAATATTATTGCAATCCGTCTGAAATACCTTCTTTAGGTACCTATTTATCATTTAGGACGTCTCAATAATATAGTTTAAAATACACAGTAATTAAAAGAGAATAAAATTGAAGGGTTTTTCAAAATAATCTAAGATACTGCTACTAGAAACTAAATGGATAAAAAATGTAAGTATTACCTGTAATAACAAAAATAATTCACTTACCTTGTTTATTTTCTTCAAGAATCGACTTTTATACAAAAAATGTTGTTTATAATATCTAATAATTAACAAACACTTTGCACTAGACTTTCACACGTTCACGTAAGCGAATATTGAAATGAATGCGGTCGGAAACAAAAGAAGCCCAATCCACAATACAAGTGACGAGCGCTATATCGAGGGAATCCCCTGACTAGCGTTGGTTATGCGCGAACGGGGTATTAAATTTTGGGGGAATCCCTGATCGATTGACACTGTGCACATTGTTTTTTTTTAATATCAATTATTATGTTCGTGGTACGATATTATAGTTACCTAGATAATTTTATTAGTGGCGGTTATGCTCTCTGCCGCAGATTTACGATTTTTTATAAATAGAAAGAACTATAACTGATGGTCATAGTCGGGCTCGGGTGTCACCCCTAAACGGGTGACACCCGGGGCGGGCCGCCCCCGCCGCCCCCCCTTAGCTACGCCACTGATTAGACTGTTTATCTCGCGATTGAAAAATCGGCCCTAAGTATAATTTTATTTTATTTTATACAGTTTGCATATTGTTGATACCTTAATCCGAACGGAAATACATCCACTGTCAATAAGACATCCTAAGGCGGCCACTGAAAATCAGTGATGACACACTGAGTGGTTGGCCTAATTATGGCATATGTATTTTTTAAAGTTCCATTTTTTTTTTCATCTAAATTGTGTCCTTTTTTTTCATAATATGTCCATAATAAAGTTATTTCATTTCATTTCAAAATATCATTCTTGTACAGTTGTGGCAAGTTGATTATGAAACGACTGCATACATCATGCAGAAGTAACATGGGCATGTAATACTCCTGCTGGTTCATTGCTACCACTGAAACATAAGCAATATTGACGTGACAAAATCTGAATTTCTTTATAATCCACAATAATATTGAACAATACCGCAATACAGGCCGCACACACACAATAATATTGACAATACGTACTTTATTGTCAATATTATTTTGTGTGTGCGGCTAGCCTTATAAATATGTAATCGTAATTGAAAAAAGTTAAATTGTCGTAATAAAAGAAATTGTCGTATAGATAACTGGCGAAATTTTAAAAAGATAATACTGCGGTTTGGGGCCATATTGTTGGATTCAGATCTCACACATATGGTGCTGGTGCAATCGTTTTTTTTTTTCAAGAACAACTTGGAGCTTCCCTAAGGGGAAAATTCATGAAGGTGAATTGCCTTGGACATGTGCAAGTCGAGAAGTATTTGAAGAAACAGGTCTTGACATAAGCACACTAATCAATTAACGAGACTACATCGAAGCAACCATTCACACCCACCGCGTTCGTCTGTATATTATAGCTAATATACCTCGTGACACACAGCTTGTACCACAAACTCAACACGAAATAAAAGCCATTGAATGGTTCCCTATAGATTATTTTCCAATTGACAGAGATGACATGAAGGAGAAAGTAAAAATGAGATTCTGCTATAAGTCTTTCTATACGGTCCAACCGTATATTAAACACATCAGGGGTTGAGTCCAAGCGAATCGTGGTAAATTATATTATCAAACAACGGAAAATCAACCAATGGAAGAAACCAGTTTACCAGAACAGATATACTTCAACTTTCCAAGGTTTTAAAGAAGAAATTCAAAAGTACCACCAGAGGATGGGTAATATTTAAAGCGAACAAACGGCCCAGTCGAGGGAAAATAATATAATGATTAAATCGCGTTTAAAATCCGTTAAAAAGTCTTTAATTTCTAAACATTTGACAGTTCAACAACATTCAACAACGTAACCTAGTAACGACGACATAGAATAACATGATATTTCGTTTTAGAACTTCACATTTGATTAACTTTTTTCAATTACGATTACATATTTATAATGCTAGCCAGTAATAAAGTACGTATTGTCAATATGTACGTACGTATTGTGTGTGTGCGGCCTGTATTGCGGTATTGTTCAATATTATTGTGGATTATCCAGAAATTCAGATTTTGTCACGTCAATATCGGGGGGCGGCAAGGGTATTGACAATAATATTGACGTGTGCGGGCGCGCGGCAATATTTTAGTTGAGAAAAAGATATCAAAGCAGGCGGACGTTCGTGTTTTTTGTTCAAAATGGAGGACGAAAACAGTATCCAAAGCGAAAATAATGTTATTATTGTTTATAGCTATGTGCTATGATAGCAGTCTCACGGAAAAACACTATTTGTCAGTGTTTATAACGTTACTTTTATATTACCGTAACATAAAAGTGTCTATGTTACTTTATGTTACAAGTTTTAACGTGGAAAAATCTACGGCCTTACCCAGCTACGACTGCGTGGTGCCTAACCACAACTACTAAGACCAAAATATTGCTGTAGTAAAGTGGCTAGATAGTAAACCGATTCATGTTGCATCCACAGAGAATGCAGTTCAACCTCTTGGACCCTGCCGGCGCTGGAGTAAGAAATAGCAGCGGTATCTTGACGTGTCGCAGCCAGTAGCCATAAAAAAATATAATAGTTACATGGGAGGAATAGATCTGTTAGACAGAATTATAGGAAAGTATCCTATGCGCGGAAGAACTGGCAACATTTAAACGAAAAATTGGATAAGGCATCGTCCTTGTTAGAAGCTTTAAAACCAGGCCGTGTAAAACGTGGATTGATAAATGGTTTAGGTTATATTATTAAAAGCATAACAGGCAACTTAGATTCCAGTGACGCAATTACTTATGATAACGCTATAAAAGATCTACAGAATAGCCAGGATAAATTTAGTTCTGATTCATATACATGGATGTCTGAACATACAAAAGTAATAAATAAATTAGTGGACAACCAAAAGGAAATCAATAAAACCATGCAATTCATTATAAGGAGGTTTGACGAATAGACGCAATTAAATATGCAGAATTAGCGCAACTCCTAGACTCCTTAGACGATAATATTAATGATTTACTTTTAGTTATAAGAAATATAGAGGATAGTTTAGGTTTACGCGTACATCGCGACCGCACCATGTTAGGAATAGATATATATATCTCGTAATATGTTAGTTACTTTACGTTCTTTTTACGATTCAGAACAAATTATTAATACAGGGCTTTCAAAAACACAAATAAAATTCATACGTTAAGGGGCCAGTTTTTGCAAAAAAATGAAAAATGTAAAAAAATTACGTAAATTTTCAACAAATTTCACATTTAAGTTTTTTTTTTAATTTCCTGACTAAATTGTATGCTTTGTTTTATTATTAGAGGATAGATAATACTATTCCCCAATGATTACAATTTTTTTTATACCTGTATGCCCTCTGAATACAAAACACAATGTTTTCTTTCAAACATGGCATTTTTTAAAATCAAAAAACAATAATGGCGGCCGTTCCAAACGGGGAGGGGTAGACCCCTCTTAAGGACTTAAATCGTGGTTGAAATGGTCTATTCTAAACGTCTTTCAAATATCGCTAGTACGTAACCAAACACACTGTATAGATCTCCGCGAATACTATGGTATAATTAGCACTGGATCATACTTTAGTAAAAATAGGATAGTAATTATATTAACATTCCCCATTATAACTCCTCACACTTATAACCTTTACAAACTATCCGTCTTGCCTAATCGTACAAATCATATTATACCTCCCTATCCCTATGTAGCAACAAATAAAGATATTTATGTGTACATAGAGGCTGAATGCCCGAAGTTGAGCAATCGGTTTCTATGTGAAGAGACCCTAAACCATCATACAAGAAGTTCACCCGACTGTATTGCAAACCTCATCACCGCGCAAGAGATATCCAGCGACTGTGAATCCACCTGCCTAACATTAACTAAGCCAGCAATGGAGAAATTGGACGACAGACTCATTATCTTGTACTGAAGCCCCGATTGAAAGCACATCTGAAGTAGAAAATAAACGTGTTGTTTTAATTATTTATTTTCTTGTATAGATTTTTTGTTCTTTGAGTACTTTTGTATGCATATTTTCATGTAATTATTTTGTGTAGGTATAATTTTTTCCAAACTGATTAAAGAAGGTAATATTTTGTTTTTAAATCAATAAAATTTATTGAATATTAATATTCTGTTTGTTTTCTTACAAACCTTGTTATATTGCGTTCAATAAATTGGTAAAAAATATTGGTATTGGTGCTACCGCTACTGTTTGATAATAATTTTCTCTCTAAAAATAACGTAATTTAGCAATACCGTTGCTGTATCTATCATAAATTACCGCAATAACACCGTAATCTAACGGTAGTGCCCCCGCCAAGACGAGCCAAGCGAAACGCAACGGGCACTACCTACCTTTTCTCGAAGCGCTTCGACGTTTTTTTGAACCCTCATAACTTCACTGACTCACTGATGATCATCAAAATTCTTAAGGTATTTCCTAATGTCCTAGAAAGCTGAAATTTTGTATGTAAGCTAGTATTAGCACACAAAAAAAAATTATAAAACTTGTAACTTTCATCACCCGACCCCTTGAACTAGGGGATGGGAGTTTGTATGAGACCTGTAATTTTAAATTAAATTTTGATGACGCTAGATAGTGTTGCCGCTCGATAGTCCACTATCGATAGTCTATCGATTAACTATCGATAGTTGGGGAAAAGCAATAGTATCGATAGCACTATCGATACTATCGATAGTGTCGATACTATCGATAGTATCGATAGTCCTATAAGCGTAAATACTATCGACACATAGCAATACCATCGATAGTATCGATACTATCGAAGCTCAATATCGAACGAACTATCGATACTATCGATAGTGTCGATACTATCGAAGCTCAATATCAAACGAACTATCGATACTATCGATAGTGTCGATACTATCGATAATATCGTCCCATCGATAGTGACCTTTTTCTCGATAGTATTGCTTTATCAATAATATTATAGTGGATGACAGAGAACTAGATGTTTGGTTATAATACTTTTCAAGTTATCTATTGGCGCTTTGTACAATCCATTTTTTTTAGTTCGTTAATTCGTAATCCAATAAGCCACTTACATTTGTGTATAGTTAGTGTCTTCTAATTTAAATTGGCAACAATAATTTATAAGGTTTAAGAGGGTACATTGATAAAATTGGAACAGAATAGTGGATGGTTGTCTACCCACATAATGGTACGTTTACACGCTTGCCAAGCCTTGGCAAGCATCGACAATCGCAAGCATGTGATGGTACGTTTACACGCTTGCCAAGCCTTAGCAAGGATCGACAATCGCAAGCATGTAAAAAGGGCGTTTGGCTTGGCTTGCGTGGGCTTGTGCCTGCTTGCTTCCGATCCAGTCGAGTGTCGGTTTTTTTACGCAGATCAAAGGGCGTTTGCGGCAAGCGCTTGCGATGCATTTACATGTTGGTCCGCGTTTAGTAGCCATCGTGATCTCGCGATGAGTGCACGCTTGCTTGATTTTACAAAAAATAAATAAAAAATGAGTTGCTGGTCGAATGAGGAGAGTCTTTCGTTTCTAGAACATTACCAACTGGAACCATGCATCTGGAATCCGAAAGATGCAAATCATAAAGATAAGAAGAAACAAGCAGATGCATGGATTCGTCTTTCTAAACTTACTGGAAGGCCAGTAAAGGAAATAAAAAATAAAAAAGAGATATTGATGACTACTTTTCGCAAACACTTGAAAAAAAAACGTGAATCTATGCGTTCTGGCGCAGGTATGTTCCTACGATACATTTATAATTATTTTGATAGTCTGCAAGGTGTAACTGTTTAAAAGCGTTGGTTAGTTTCTCGATTATTCCATACTATCTCGCTCTAATTTTCGATGTTTTTATTTTATTTTAGGTGCCGAAGAAATATACAATCCAACTTGGTATGCTTACGAAATCATGGAGTCATTTTTACTACCAGTATATACTTGCAATGAAGGGATAAACACCGAAACAGTAAGTAAATAAATTTATTTATTCTAAGGGCCGACTTTTCAATCCTTGGTTTAAAATTTATCCGTCCAATAAAGTATTATCGTAACATTTTAAAATGCCACCTGTAAACTGTCAAATACGGACAATAAGAATACATTTTTGAAATGGTAGTTTAAACCCTCGTCTGTCGGAACACAGATCTGAGCCAAAAATTTTGTACCCGTTGTCTGTCGTGGCACAGATCTGTGCCAAATCATCTCCGGTTGGAAATTAGCTCATTGTAACGCAAATATAGTTCAAATCTGCATAAACGACTATTTAGTTGATAGCTTATGAATTACTGAATATTTAAAGTCCATCCATTAATAATTTGACCGATAAATATTCGAAATATAACAGTAATTATGTCATACTTTAGTCGAGTAACTTTTAAATTTTAAAGTTTTATAAAAATGTAAAATTTTGCAGAAAGTTGATAAACGGTAAGTATTTATTGTTCTTTTTATTATTATTCACTATATATCCTAATGTTTATGTGCCGAAATAATGAAAATTACCAATAATTATACCACAAATAATGGCTCCAAATATGTATCTACCATTTAACTGTACGTTGCTTAGTTTTTGACCCCTGGTTAATCGTATTTTATTTTTAATATTGTATTTGTTTTTTACATCATTTTACAAGAAATTTTATGAAGATTTTTATAATATAATTCAAAATTTGATACTGTGTTCCATTTTAGAGATATTTCGTTTTCAATTCAGAACCGACAATAATTTCCCCGTAAAATCCGCGTACAGGATGTTCGCATATTGTATGAAATTGAAAAATTTAATTGTTCGTCTTCAATTAAATTTTTCAATTTCATACAATATAAAATGTACATATGTTTTGTTTATATTGATGGGTATCGTTTTTGTGGTATTTATTGTCCTCAGGTTTAATACGATATAATCAACTATACAAATTATAGTCCGTAACCTCTATGGAATTCCTTTAATTTTAGTATATTATGGTTAAAAGTGTATATTATATGCTGGAAAAATAGTAAAAAAAACCTACATCGGGAACAATGGTTTTCACTATGACCTATATATAGGACAAAGTGACTATGTTACTATGTAATTTGTGTAGGACAAACTGGAAAAGAAATTTAACACATTAATTGTACAACATATTCTTACCTTAATACAAATGCAACATATTATTTTTTATTGGGGAACCATATGTTTCTGAAAAAATAAAAAACCGGCCAAGTGCGAGTCGGACTCGCGCACCGAGGGCTTCGTACAAACTTATTTTTTTAATTATGCTGTAGGTATCTTTTAATTCATATTTTAGAATTCTTTATCTGTGCTATAAGACGTTGCTATTGTAAGTTTTTATAACCTTGCAAATGTCGAAAATTACGAAAATTTGCAGCATAAACGGTTGTATCTTTTGATTGCGTTGGCATATATTATGTTTGATTCTGTTTTTATTTTGTTTTCCTGTCGTCTCACAATTTCAAAATGAACGACAACACGGGAGTTGTCATTTTTGAAACCCAGATAGTCCAAAGATGTTTTTACACATATTTTGGGGTTATTTCTTTAAAACTGGAAGAATGTTTTTTTAGAGTTTTGAACCTCAATACGATTCGCGCTTCAAGGACTCCGAACAAACCTACTTTTTATTATGTTTTAACTTCTAGTGTTTTTAGTGAATTTTTCTTTATCTGTGCTGTAAAACCTTGCTTTTAACCAAGTCCACTTAACTTTTGACCCGTAGGTTTTGATTCCCTTGCTAGTAGTTGCGGTTTTCAGAATATGCCGCATATGAATATTATTTCTTCTGATTGCGTCTTAAATCTTATATCTCCATACCAATTTGCATGAAATTTGGTATGGAGATATTTTGATACCCGAGAAAGGACATAAGCTACCTTTTATTGCGAAATATGTACCTACCACGGGCGAAGCCGGGGCGGACCTCTAGTATGTATATAAAAATGAATCGCAAAATGTGTTGGTAAGCGCATAACTCGAGAACGGCTGAACCGATTTCGATAATTCTTTTTTTATTATATTCCTTGAAGTACGAGGATGGTTCTTATGTAGAGAAAACGTAAATATGTACCACGGGCGAAGCCGGGGCAGACCGCTAGTGTATTATAAATCTGAGTTTTTAATGTGAATATCAAGTTAATACATGTAGCCGTTCATTAGTTGTAAGTTGAAATTATTATTTTTTTTATATAAAGTGTAATTAAAAAAATCATGTTATTTGCGATTATTCTTATATATGTTTTATAAAACATTGCTTTTTACCAAATTTAAAGATTTTATGTACTTGGGAAGTACCCTGTCGGTTTTGATTCCATTGCAAAAGTCAAAATTTGCTAAAAATTGCAGCATTAATGGCTGCATCCCAAAGGGTTTGGTTTTTAAGGGTCCAGAACCCTAATAGGATCACGTCTGTCCATCCCATCTGCCCATCTGTCTGTCAAGACCCATTTTCACAGGAACGCGTGATGTGACATAAAACTGAAATTTATATTGATTACTTGAGTCGATTGAAGCTGTGAAAAAATCAAACTTATAAACCAACGCAATCAAAAGATAAAGCCGTTTATTAACTCAGGCCCCGGAATCACAGACACAACAGAAAATCTATTGTATCGTGGACCGATCGGGCTGTTCGGGGCTCAATGGGTTATGCTGCAAATTTCGACATTCGCAAGGGAATCAACACCTACAGGGTACTTTCCGTGTACGTAGAGTTTTGAAATTGGGGTAAAATAAGGTCTTATAGCGCAGATTGAAGAATAATTTCGAAAAACATAAAATTTCGGAGTTACAACATAATAAAAATGTTGTGTGGTTTTATGAAACCACGGTAAAAGTGAAACTGTTCGAACGGTTCCGAACACTGCCTTATACCTACTCGGCAGCCGACCGTCACGCGCGTTTGAGACGATGTAATAAAAGTTTCACTTTAAAAATTGGTTTGTTCGGAGCCCACGGTGTGTGAGTCCGACTCTCACTTGGCCGGTTTTTTATTCTTATGTACTATATGTAGTACATTCGTAGGCCGAATGTTAAAGCTGATGTTGATCGCTGTCTGAAGATTATTTTTATTTGCATTCATGACTTTAAATAGCCTTGGAACATTACTTATTTAATAAAACGAATTAAATGCATCATTTGCAGTACGCCTGCAAATATAAATCTACCCTCTCATTTTGTAAATGACTAGCGATAACAATTATTGTATTTTTGCCTTTTGGTTTCAAAACTGCTTCTATTACCCAGAAGAAGAATGCAATTTTTCTATTTGAATATATCACATTGCTGTTTAAACTACATAATCAATAATAACTTATTTGTTAGGTAACCCTAAAATAAACTTCCGTCTTGATATTTTAATTTTCTTTCGAAAATAAAAATTTGTATTTGATAGAATAACCTTTTCTGATTCGTAAGCATTTGAGTATCAATAAAAGAGAATTCAAATGGATCCAAACAACGATTCTTATGGCAATGGAAGACAAGACACTCTAAGGCTTACTTTAACAATAGGACGTAACAGTATTTGAAATCAAGAAATATAACTCTGTATATTTTGTCAAATGAACAGATAATAATACTAACACGATTAGTGTTTGGGAATTTACAGCTTTTAATTCCTGATACCAGGATTCTTCATGAAATTCTACACATAACACGTCTTACTTTATTCCAATCAAAATATTTTTTAAGTTTCATGCTGTTTGTGTACTATGGACTCCCTAAACTACTGAACCGATTTTAATACAATTTTACCGATTAGTTTATATCTTAATTACAATATGCTTGGAAATACTGCATGTATTGAAGTACAACTAGATTGGATAGCGTTTATCACTTTCCTGATCACATTCAAGTGGAACCTCGTGGTAATAAATCGTCGTCTCGAGGCGGTCGTTGTGTCCGATGTATAAGAAATAATGAACAGAAGTTAACGTTATTTATGCTAAGTTGCAAATATTCCTATTTATTGGCCAATGTTGGCGTCAACACCACACATTACAACCACATGAGTATATAAATAGTACAGACACAAAGCTTCATAAGAATTTTTTTTCTGTCAGTTAAGTAAAATTTATTTAAGTAAATAAAACATTTAGATGTATAATAATTGTTTATTTATTTTGAATCTTTAAGTTTATTGATTTTTATCCTTAACATAAGCTGTATTTTATAAAAAATATTTAAAACTCGAATTTCCGAAATTTTTGATTTATAAGTTAAATGTAACGGTTTATAATTAAGTTATGGTATAATTAAATGTAGATTTCACTTTTGTACAGCTTAGACATTTTTCTGTATGGATACAGTGCCTTTCGATTTGTAGTTGGACAACATTTCATTTTATAGGTACTATATTATAATAATTAAGAGCATGAAAAAATAAATAATAAAAAGCATTTCTTCATAATGCTATAATTGTTACCACAAAAAATATTTTCTTAATCGCTAATTTTAAGAAAAAATAAATTAAAATTAAAATTGATGTGGAGACGTTATACATACAGACGTTAGAACAAAGTCCACCATAAGAATGAAGTCATTTAGGAATAAGACGATTTTTAACCATTAATAAAAACCTAAATATTTAAAAAAAGTAAAAATTACTGTTAGTTTTTATCTAGTTTTGATTAAAATAAAAATAAAAAAAAGTAGCAAAAATTTTTGAAATGTTCTAATTTTGGAGCAGACTGTAAAATCTGTATTTGTATGAACATATGTGGAGATCGCGTCCACTTATTTTCATGCGTAAACGATGATATTCATGTAGGATCGGGGCCAAATGAAAAACACTTTGAACTTCTTGAGATTTATTTTCGGACCACAATCTTAATTTTTAGAAAACATCTTACAGAGAAACAGCCGTCTTCACCCACGATCCCAATGAAAAGAGAAAGATCATTCCTCATTCGCTCTCTACTTCACATTCACATTCACTCATTGATTCGCTCATAGTTCTTCCATTCTAATCATCGTTCAGAAAGTAATCTTACACGTTCAGAAACATCAATTAATCATGTAATTATACTTTTTCTTCGTCTCCGCTAGAGGCCCTATGTGATCGCAGTGTAAAGTGTGCAGGGGTCCTTCTTCTTTAGAAATAGGATGTAAATAGCCTTCTTGTTTACCTTCTTTTCTGCTGCCCAATATACAAGGAACACATGACGCCAATAGATCAGTTACCTTCTTCTCTAAGTTTTCAATATAATAATCTTTACTAATCAGTTCTATAGTCTTCTTCTTTCCAAAATGTCCATTTTCATGTGCTTTTCTTATAATAAAATCCTCCATTTTTCTGGGAACAACTAGGGACTGCTCTGGCCCTTTGCGTAGTAAGCCTTGATAAATACAATAGTCATTGTATGTCTTTCCGTCTTGCAGGACATCAATAATAGCTTTCAAACCATCGTCGCTCTCCTGTGCACATTGCAATTCTTTATGCAGGTCCATAGTAATCGCAGACACATATGGATTTCGACTCAATGCATCGGTATGTCGCATCTTACTACCGCTGCGATGTTCAACAATAAATTCATAATCTTGTAGAAGTAAAATCCATCTTGCTACTCTAGTACACTGTACCAGGTCTTTCTTCTTTAAAGTCATCTCAAAAGCTTTGCAGTCTGTTACAATCTTAAAAGGTTTACCATGTAAGTAATGTCTGAACTTTTTAACGCCTTCTATGATAGCTAAAGCTTCCAATTCATAGCTTGTGTACTTGCTTTCTGCGTCTGATGTTCTACGACTCATGAAATGAACAGGATGCAGTTCTCCGTCTTCGCTACTTCTTTGCATTAAAATTGCTGAATATGCTATATTCGACGCATCAGTGTGTAATTCTGTTTCATCATTGAAATTATAAATCTTGAGTACAGGTGCACTCGTTAAACTCTGTTTAAGCATGTTAAAAACTAATCTGTGTTCATCATAAAACTTAAAATCTGCATCTTTCTTAAATAAATCTGTAAGTGGTTGAGCAATCTGAGCATAATTTTCAATAAACTTTCTAAAATATGAGCACAGTCCTAAGAAACTGTGTAACTGCTTGATATTCTGTGGTTCTGGAAATTTGAGTACAGCTTCAGTCTTGTCAGGGGAAGGCATGACCGTTCCATTTTCAATCACATGTCCGAGATACTCAACTCTCTTTACTAACAGCTGTGACTTCTTCCAGTTGATATTCAATCCATATTCTGATGCTCTTTGTAAAACTTGTTTCAGTCTCATAACAGCTTGCTGTTCATCTCGAGCTGGAATCAACAAATCATCGATGAATATTATGATAATTCCCGATGCAATCATATCTCTGAAAATTGTTGTTATTAATCTCATAAACACTTTAGGACAAGTAGCTAACCCAAAAGGTGCTCTCAAAAATTCATATTGTCCTGTCGGGGTGACAAAAGCTGTATATTTGCATGACTCTTCATTTATTTTCAAATGAAAATATCCATTCTTTAAATCTAAGGCTGAATACACTTTAGCGCTTGCTAATTTATCTATAAGATCGTCTACTATTGGAAGAGGATATTCATCTTTTAAAATCTTTTTGTTTAACAGTCTGTAATCAATACAAATCCTAATTGAACCGTCTTTCTTTTTTACCAATACCAGAGGACTAGCAAAATCTGAATAACTTACCCTTATAATGCCGTCTTTTAACCATTCTTGAATCTGCTTGTCAACCTCGTGCTGCTCCTTAGGTGACAGTCTGCGTGGCCGCTGTGCAACAGGTGTCTCATCCATCAAAGTAATTTTCAGTTCCACTGGAGCTTCCTTTGTTTGCTGTGGCATGTAGCTGTCAACTAACCTCACTACTTCATCTTTCACACTTTCATTACTTACTGTACCTACAAGATCAACAGTAGAGAAAAAACAATTAATTTTCGTCATCCAACTTTCATCTTTCGGAAATACAAACACTGTTCCTTCATCCATTACCATAAAAACATTGCTCAAGAACGCACGACCTACAATAGCACAGTAAGGCATACAGTTATTAGGTACAATATAAAATGTCTCTTGTTCGAAATCACGCCCGTCTATTCGTAACTTCACAACACAATGTCCAAGTGTTTTAACTTTTGCACTGCCGAGACCGGTGAGTACAACGTTGTCGTCGTATTTTGGGGTACACATCGATAAATAAACGTCCTCGTTGACCAAATTCACGTCGCTACCACTGTCCATGAGCGCTGTGGTTTCAGTATTATTCAAAATTATTTTTTTCAAACGACTTTCTTCACTTAAACTTTTCTTTATTAATTCGTCATTGTTTACAATCTTCATAACCTGTTGAGACTTGTCATCTGTCAACTGATTAATAGAAACTTCATTGCAATCATAGTCAATCATTCGTTCATTATTTCTTATGCCGCCATCTTGACCGACAAACTTCAGATCGAAACTTGATTCGCCGACAGATCCGAACATCGTTCTTTTCATACTTCTGATTTGTTGCGATTGAATTTCGTTCTTATCGCCGCCGCTTGCGCTGACGCCATCTTGTTTATGAATGCTTCTATTTTCAAATCTTGATGCGCCTGTTTTTTTCAGATCACATGCTGATGCTATATGTCCGTATGAGTTACAACGAAAACATTTAGCTCCTTTTTCTTTGTTAGGGCAGCTTGATGAGGCATGCCCGTGATCACCACAATTATAACAACGAAATGTGTTTCTTACATGAGATGAATTCGAATATACACTTGTAGGCTTATCTTGACGGTCTTGACTGGGACTAATTTTATTCGTTTTTGACTTTACTAACTCATAAATTTTCAGCTTTTCTTTTAATTCCGCATACGTCTTAATTCCATATAGCATAATCTTACTGGATTCATCATCAATAATACCGTCAACTATGTACTTTATAGTCACGTAATCAGCTAATTTGCCGCGCTTACCCATCTCCTTCATGATAAGTAGATAATCAATGCAACTTTCGTTCGGCTTTTTCGTTCTCGCACTCATTAATTCATGTACCGTTTTCGTATCCCACGTAGATGGAAATTCCTTTACTATTTCTTCCGCCAGCTCCTGCCATGTCTTGAATGGTCGTTCCGATTTAAGCCAAAGAAGCGCCGTCCCGCTTAGTGATCGCCTGGCAACAAGAAGTTGCTGTAATGGTGTCCATTGAAATATTAATCCATTATCTTCGATATCTTGAATCCACTTGTGTACAGGGTAATTAGAGTCTTGTCCGGTAAATTTCGGTATAAGGTCCGCCGTCATGAATAGTGTGTTCTGTTGCTGCTGTGTGTCGCCGCCATTTTGTTTAAATTCTTTCCTTCCTTCGTCTTCAATATTAAAACTGCTGCTGTTTCTCTTGTCCTTTTTTCCCATCTTTGCGTCTTTCTTATAGTTGTCGTCTTATTGGAATACGTCTTATTAGTCGTCGTCGTCTTGTTAGCATGAAAAGTTGTACCACGCCGCGCCGCCTCGCCCGGTGAGATAACCTAACTTTCCCGCCGATCGTCTTTCCGTCGTAATCTTTGATTTTCCTCTTTCAATTGGACGAGCCCCCAAGATTGTAGGATCGGGGCCAAATGAAAAACACTTTGAACTTCTTGAGATTTATTTTCGGACCACAATCTTAATTTTTAGAAAACATCTTACAGAGAAACAGCCGTCTTCACCCACGATCCCAATGAAAAGAGAAAGATCATTCCTCATTCGCTCTCTACTTCACATTCACATTCACTCATTGATTCGCTCATAGTTCTTCCATTCTAATCATCGTTCAGAAAGTAATCTTACACGTTCAGAAACATCAATTAATCATACATCTCACCTCATCATCCCACACTCATACTCAACTTTCTCGAATTTTTATAAAATAAACCTATGTTTTTGTTATATTCACTCAAAAGATTGTCTATTCTAGTGTGAAAATACAAAATTAAAAATCTAAAATACCTTGATATTATTTTTTTATGAGTATTTTTCTTTACAATGTCATATTTTTTCAAAATGTGTGGGAAAAAATGCGTCTAATAAGTAAAATAAACACGCCAGGGAGTAAGTAAGGTAACTAATATAAAGTTTGGTTATCTAGTTAGCATCAAAATTTACAAGAGTGTCACAGGTTAAAGTTTATATCACAAATTTTAATATCGAAAAAAATCGGCAAATCAGCGCCGACCGCTCGAATTTCTCCGACAGACAGCACCTTTTTGACGCGGCGCGCCGCGACAGCTGAGGGGTTAATGCGTTATTGGACGAATAAGTTTTAACCAACGATTGAAAAATCAGCCCTAAAACATATAATAAATCTGTAGAAGGGTCAATTCTGTACATTGAAAATATTGAAAAAATAAATAGCAGGGGGTGTTACTGGATCGATACCAAACCCAAATATGTGATTAAAAAAATTTTTGTCTGTCTGTCTGTCTGTCTGTATGTGAAGGCATCACGTGAAAACTAACGGTTCGATTTCGATGAAACTTGGTATAATTATACCTTATTATCCTGGGCATAAAATAGGATACTTTTTATCCCGGAAAAATACGTAGAAAAAAATAAATCTTAATTTTTCCGCGCGGACGGAGTCGCGGGCGGAAGCTAGTTCTAAATAAAAAAAAAACACCGGTTGGTTATTATACCTACATTTATTTATACATTTTTATCAACTTATCCAATCCTATTAAAATATGAAGTAAATTCTTCCCTGACTTCTCTGGCGTTCACCGGAGATCTTCGTGGTATTTGTGGTAAATTTTGCAATGCATTATATTCGTCGTTATCTCTACGCCATGAACCTGGGGTAACCATATTTCCACTACTGTCATATACGTCAAACGAACTCTGAGGAGTATATCGATTTGAAGAACTTTTACTTGTTCTCAAAAAGTTATGTAGTAATACACAAGTCATCGTAAATTCCGTTACAGTTTGTGGTTCTAAATTGATAGGGCGTCTGAATATTCTGAAAACTGAGGTTAAAATTCCAAACGTATTTTCAACTACAACTCTGGATCTAGATAAATTTTGGTTAAATAACCTTTTTGGTGAGTCTACTTCATGGTTTCCAGGGTAGGGTTTCATTACGTGTTGACTCAATGCAAAAGCACCGTCAGCTAAAAACACGTATGGAATATTAATATTCGATCCTGAAAGTGGACATGGTGGTGGAAAATTTATCTCGTTTCTAATTATTCTTTTCCATAGTAAACAATTATTAAAGACGCCGCCGTCACTTATTCTTCCTTGACTCCCGATGTCTGCGAATACAAATTTGTATTTGCTATCCACTAAAGCCAAAAGGACAATGCTAAAAGTTTTCTTATAATTGAAATACTCTGTTCCACTATGCGTTGGGCTTTCAATGACTACATGCTTGCCATCCAATGCACCTATGCAATGTGGAAATTTAGTCCTGAATCCTTCTTCTATATTAAGCCATCCTTCTGCTGTGGTGGGCATCTGTAAAAAGAAAGTAAATGAAGTGTAAGTTTAAGTATATTATTTTTTTTTGCAGCAATCACAACAAATAGAAGAAGATACAGATCAGACAGAGGATGACCCTCTGATAAGAGACCGTACAAGTACGGTTACCACACCATCCAGACCACCATCTAGATCACCATCCAGACCACCATCCATACAAGCTGTTACTAATAAACGTCGTCGCCCTGCTTCTGAAACGGCTGAAAAGCAAATGGCCGTGGCTTTTGGACAATTAACAAATGTTTTGGGTCAAAGGCAGAATGAAAATATACCTGCTCACAAAGACGATGATTGCGATCTATACGCAAAATTATTGGCTATAAAGCTACGTGAACTGTCAACTGATGAAAGAAAAATTATGATGTACCAAATAGATGGGTTGTTTATTAACAGAATCAGTCAAAAATCAAATGAGCGTCATATATATTATTCTCGACCATCGTCAATGGCTGGTGCGTATTCAACACCATCTCCTGCTTATTCTGAACCTATTCTTAACAACCAAAGTTTTTTTCCCTCTCCAAACACACAAACTTCTTATTCAGCGCCAGACATGGCAAAACATATACCAACTCCAATAGCTCGAGCTCCGTCTACATCAACAGCACCCTCGTCATCTATTCGTATCATATCGGACCAAATCATCAACCCAGCCTCACGTGAAACCAACATTATAAACATGGCTATGCTGAATGCTTTCGAAGATTTTGATTCGTCGACATAATTCTTATTTAAATTAATAAATAATTAAACAATAAAGCATTCGGCTAACATACATTCTTAGAACAGATTTCCTATGATTCTATTAAAATATAAATAAATGTATAACATAATGTTTTGTTTTATTCCTACCTTAACTAGATCCTTTAGAATTTCATTAAGAGCTCGGCAAACTTCACGAATGATTATTGATATCATAGAGACAGATACTTTAAATAAGTAGTGAAGGCTTTTGTAAGAATCACCAGATGCTAAAAATCGTAGCGTAATGGCAAGACGAAATTTGGCTGGTATAGCTTCTCTGAAGTCTGTATCATGCTTGGATATCATTGGTGAAATTTTTTGCAGTAAAAACTCAAAATCAGAATAGCTCATTCGGCAGAAGTTATCAAACTCTCCAGATGGTTCATATAAAAGTTCATTAAATTTCTCTTCTATAAATTGTCTGTAACAAATAAAATATATCGTAAGTATTGTGGCATAACTCAACTGCAACAGATAATGGTTAAATCAAAATAGGTAGATACCTGGTACGATTATGATGAATCTTTTTCATCCACCATCTTCGCTGTCGTCGAGCTCTCCTTTTTTTTATTTCACTTTGCTTACATTTCAAATAAAAGTACGTTAAACCAAAAGCAATAGCCGTCACAAGTTCGGTGTCCGCCATGCTTGGATGTATATTGCAGACTGACGCATACACAAGCGTATAAACGCCTTTCAAACGCCAAACGAGATTTGTGGAGGCTTGGGACTGTTTGCAGTTTGCCAAGGCTTGGCAAGCGTGTAAACGTACCATAAAAAGGGCGTTTGGCTTGGCTTGCGTGGGCTTGTGCCTGCTTGCTTCCGATCCAGTCGAGTGTCGGTTTTTTTACGCAGATCAAAGGGCGTTTGCGGTAAGCGCTTGCGATGCATTTACATGTTGGTCCGCGTTTAGTAGCCATCGTGATCTCGCGGTGAGTACACGCTTGCTTAATTTTACAAAAGACGGAATTACGGATGGACGACGCAACGCCCCCTTCCCCCTCTCGCTCGCATTTTGTTTACGTAATTTTTGGGAGGCGCGGTTTATAATATTCAAACGGAAAATTAAATGAATATTTATTTTTGTATGAAAATAAAATCTAACAAATAATCAAAAGTCGTAGAACAAAATGTTGTTACTTATGATGTTAGCTATCTTGTCCTGCGAGGTTGCCGGTGTTTTACAAGTAACCCTGTATATGTTATGTTAATAATAACATAAACAATCCTCCAAAACTCTGGAAACATATTAAAGAACAAGTTGTCATTAAGCCTAAACAGGATAACAAGCTACCACCACATTTCAATGATCCCAATCAACTAAATGATGATTTTCTTAATGTTCCTGGAAACAGTCAACCTGCCCTTTCAAGCCTTACCTACTATGAATTTCATCGATACAGCGACGCTACGTCCAGTTTTAAATTTAAATCTGTAACTGAAAATACTGTTCTTAAGGCTTTACAAACCTTAAAATCACAAGCAGTAGGAGTAGATGACATATCGCTTGATATGATAAAACTCACGATTTCCAAAACTCTGCCAGCTATAACGCACATTATAAACACATCATTTAGGACAAACAAATTTCCTGAACTTTGGCAAAGAGCGCTTGTGCAGCCAATACCAAAAAAAGAAAATCCAGTTACGACAAAGGATCTCAGGCCAAGTACTATCCTCTCTATATCAGTATTTGGAGCAGAACGGAATATTACCAGACCTACAATCCAGTTTTAGGAAAGGTCGTGGTACTGTCTCTGCTTTGACTGAAGTTGTCGACAACATTTTGACAGCGCAAGATTCGGGCATGAGCACTGTTATCGTCTTTCTTGATTACACCAGAGCTTTTGACACGATTAACATTCCATTGCTTCTTTCTAAGATGTCGTTTTATGGTTTTGGCAAGGAAACGGTTGGATGGTTCAATAGCTATCTCAGCAATCGCTCTCAGACGGTAGCAATACGCAAGGAGGATGGCTCGGTTGTATATTCTAATCAAAGAAATGTTACCAGAGGAGTCCCACAGGGCTCTATCTTGGGTCCACTTCTATTTATATTATATACTGCCGATATCACCAAGGAAATAATATATAGCCGATACCATCTTTATGCGGATGATATACAGTTGTATATCTCATTCCATCCGTCTCGAACTCCTGACGCTATTGCTGAACTGAACTCAGACCTGGTGCGCATATCGAAATGGTCGGAGAATAACTCACTTGTTCTTAATCCAGCAAAGACCAAATTCATGGTTTTGGGAACACCGAGGTCCGTCGGAAAAGTCAGTGAATTCAATCCGATATTAAACATTGAAGGTCAAGCTGTGGAGCGGGTCGTCGAAGCTCGAAATCTCGGGATCGTTTTCGATGAGAGTCTCAGGTTTGAAAAACACTTCCAAGCTACTATATCGAATTGCTTCTATAAGTTAAAGCTACTGTATCGCATCAGAAACTACATCACCACACCCTTACGTATAAGGCTCTGTGAGGCACTAATTCTCTCGAAATTTAATTTCGGTGATACCATGTACGGTGCAATATTGCTTGCAAGGACCAAGAATGCAATACAGCGGGTTCAGAACGCGTGTGCTCGGTTCTGTTGGGACATACCTGCAAGAGATCATGTTACGCCATATCTCATCGAAGCAAAAATGCTCAACATGGAACGACGCAGGCGCCTTCACTTTGCTGTGATGCTTTTTGAGGTGGTGACGTCTCAAATACCAAAATACCTGCACAGGAAGCTTAGATGGGTTGGTGAGAAAAATGGCTCGCACTTTACAAGAGCATCCACTTACATGTTGGCTATGCCAAGATACCACACAACCGCTTTTAGAGGCAGTTTTGTATACAACGCAACTAAGTGTTGGAATAACCTTCCGCCGCCGCTACGTGAGTCGATTTCCAAACACTCTTTTAAGTATAAGTATAAAACACACCTGATTAACGAATTCGTCGGGAAACCTTAGTTGCGTTGTATATTATAATTGCATTCAATATATATGTAATATAATTTATCATTATTTATTTATGTTATATAGGTATTCATGTGTATTTCATTAATTTGTAAATGTTAATATTTTATAAATACAAACACTCATTTATTTATTTAAATTTTTCTACTTTGTTTTATTTTATATTATTTTATGTTATATAACTAAATTTTATTATTAGGGACACTTTAGACTTAGACTTACGCGTCTGTTGTCTGGTTGGGCCCTGAAAACCAGCGCTATGCCAACCATACCGGTGCGGCATAGCATACGCTGAGTGGCCTTACCCTTTAGGTCACCAGTCGCCACACAAATATGTATTAGATTGTTAGCTTTTAAGTTTTTTTTATCTTGTTATTTTCTATAGTGTTTATGTGGTGGTGGTACTTTGGTGATGCTAATAAATGTATTTTATTCTTATTCTTATTCTTATATATGTATAGGTACTCCTTGTTAAAAAAAAAATCGACATATATTGAGACATATACTTCAGATCAGATCATATAAATATGAATGAATAGAAGTGTTGCGAACGTCTCCTGCCTCTTACTTCCACACAGTAGCTAAAAACAGATCATATAAATATGAATGAATAGAAGTGTTGCGAGCGTCTCCTTCCTCTTACGTCCACACAGTAGCTAAAAACAGATCATATAAATATGAATGAATAGAAGTGTTGCGAGCGTCTCCTTCCTCTTACGTCCACACAGTAGCTAAAAATAAAAAAAATTTTCCTTGACAGCGAGCGCGACAGCAGGCTTAGAAAAAACTATAGTTATTAAAAAAGGAGTGAAAGTAATGCTTAAACGAAATATAGACGTTTCTTTGGGTCTTGTCAATGGTGCTATAGGCATTGTTGACAAAGTAGAATGGGATCCGAACGACAAGAATAAAGCGAGAAGAGTTGTTATAATTTTTAATAACGGTCTTAGACATGAACTCGCACCTGTAAAATCAAAATTTGAAATTATCAATAGAGCATTCGTTCATCGTGAACAAATTCCAATCTGTGTCGCGTATGCTATCACCATACACAAAAGCCAAGGACTTAGTTTAAATAATGCTCTCATTGATATTGGGTCATCAACGTTCTCTTGTGGGCAGGCTTATGTAGCACTCTCTAGACTCTAGAGAGCATATGAAGATAAAATCAGGGCGTTTATTGCTAAAATCGAGCTATGGATCAATAAGATCGAAAGAAAAAACTTTTCTGCATTTGATACGCTCAACCAAATTATTGACGGACAAGGTGCAGATATTAAAGAAGAAATTCAGAAGAACGTGATGCTCCATTCGACTAATTTAAAAAGTGAATTCAATCGCTATTTTCCTGACTGCGAGGACAAAAGTATTCAGAAATTGATCCGGAATCCTTTCATTGTCAACGTTTCTGAAGTTTCTGATGAAATTCAAGAAGAAGTGATTGAAATGCAACACGACACGAACTTAAAAGATACATTCGAATCAGGAATAAATCTTGAAGATTATTGGAGCCAAAAAGCAATTTCTTTTCCAAAGCTTCGAGACATTGCTATACGTTACCTAACATTATTTTCATCGACGTATCTATGCGAGCAGGGGTTTTCGACGCTTCTGATTATTAAAAACAAGCATCGAAATCGGTTGGATGCCACTGCCGATATGCGTTTAGCTTTGAGTAGTACTGAACCGAGAATTCCGAAGTTAGTAAAGAGTATGCAGGCACAAAAATCACATTAAATTAAAATCTGTAACTTTTATATTTTTGCCAAATAATAAATAAATGAGTGCTAATTATAAAATTGTGCTTGTTTTCTTTATCAAACAACCCTTAATTTAGGTCATTTTAGTTAGGTAAACCAACTGGGTGGTCCCCGGCCATAGAAACATTTGGTAAATGGTCAAAATGGTCCCTCATGACTAAAAGGTTAAGAACCACTGCTCTAGAGTGACTAATTTGCAATGTTCTTTTCAAGGTTCACCTTATAAATATTGACTTTAGTAGTATTAAAGCACAACAACAGTGTTACAAATTGTAGTTTATTATAATTTTACTGCAAAAATTCCGTAAGTGTTAATACCGTAAAGTTTCACCTTATAATATTTCCTGTAATATGTATTTTCACAGATTACTAGCTTGTGATTAAACATAATTTCATACTTATATAAGAATTACAATCCTATTAATATTATAAATATGAAAGTTTGTAAGTATGGATGTATGGATGTATGGATGTATGTTACTCTTTCACGCAAAAACTACTGAACCGATTACAATGAATTTTAGCACACATGTAGAGGGTAACTTGGATTAACACATAGGATAGGTTTTATCCCGGAAATCCCACGGGAACGGGAACTATGCGGGTTTATCTTTGAAAACGCGGGCGAAGCCGCGGGCGGAAAGCTAGTTTACAATAAATTAGGTTTGATTGGATATATCAATGTTTTAAATATTCCCACGCGTTGCAAAGATATTCACAAAAAACAGTAAAACATTTCTCCTGTATTTGCATTTTCCGATTACAGACTTTTTGCTTGGGGCCATAATATGCACTTTTTAGGGTTCCGTAGCCAAAATGGCAAAAACGGAACCCTTATAGTTTCGTCATGTCCGTCTGTCCGTCTGTCCGTCTGTCCGTCTGTCACAGCCGATTTACTCGGAAACTATAAGTACTACAGTGATGAAATTTGATGGGAATATGTGTTGTATGAACCGCTACAAAAATATGACACTAAATAGTAAAAAAAAGAATTGGGGGTGGGGCCCCCCATACATGTAACTGAGGGATGAAATTTTTTTTTTCGATGTACATACCCGTGTGGGGTATCAATGGAAAGGTCTTTTAAAATGATATAAAGTTTTCTAAAAAACATTTTTCTTAAAGTGAACGGTTTTTGAGATATCAGCTCTCAAAGTCGTAAAAAGTATGTCCCCCCCCCTCTATTTTTATAACTACGGGGTATAAAATTCTAAAAAAAAATAGAGGTGATGCATGCTAATTAACTCTTTCAACGATTTTTGGTTTGATCAAAGTATCTCTTATAGTTTTTGAGATAGGTTGATTTAACTGTAATTTATTATATTTGCTGCTACGGAACCCTTTGTGCGCGAGCCCGACTCGCACTTGGCCGGTTATCAATAAAAAAATCGAAAATATTTTTTTCTTAAAAGGACTCGTGACAAGCAAAATGTGTATATTCGAGCGGAAGAGTCTTACCAAAATTATCAAAATATCTGCAAAGGAAAAAAGAAGGTTTCTGCTATAAACCCAGATATAATAATTAAATTATACGTTGATGTTAAACAAGAAAAATTAAATGATGTGAAGAAACTATTAATCACACATTTTGGAGAGAAGTGGGATGAAATTTCAAATTTAAAATATTATAAACTATGTAAATCGCCCAGCTCTCGAGCATGGTTAGACAATTAAAAGACATAGCTGATACCAGTAACTCTACAGTCGAAGAAAATGAGTTTGAGGTCTTCGGAAAACACGTCGGTCTTCAACTGAAGTCTTTGCCCCTACTATTGGCATTAGAAGCACAAGAGCACATTCAAATTTACATAAATAGAATTCGACGTCAGCACCTTCAAAACGCATCTGAACAAAACGGAATCACCAGGACGCCACAGTCATATGCTACATAATAACCATACAGCGATTCTTCAACATATTATAATTATATTTGGCTTCTATCCCTCTCGTATGATGAAACTGAACTAATTATTAAAACCACCATCTAAACTTCTACATTTCTCACTCAACCTCACAAACTCACATAATCTCACTCTCGCATACTCACACACATAACATTCTCACACTCTCTCACAAACACATACCTGCACATTTTTGTCTTTTTAAAATTTGTATAAATCGTCTTACTTACTTTTATCATTACTTTGTGTTTCTGTTTTGGAGATATGAATGTTAAAATTTTGGTTAGTGGAACTACTAATGTATGGAGGTGGGCGTTGGCACCTGTGCCGCAGCTTATTTAAGCTTTTATGGGTGCCATCGTGCATAAAGTTTTTGTAATGTGTTGTTGTGTTCCAAATAAACAATTTTGATTTTGATTTTGATTTTTGATTTTTGATTACACCAGTAATTATAATTTGGAAGAGCAAGCAACTGAATGTTTTTCCTCGTCCATTTTACCTACAGATAATTCTGAACATGTTTCGGATTTTCAGCTTTCCTCAAATATGTTTCCATCTGGCCATGTTAACCAGAATGAAACGCAAAGCGTTACAATTATATCAAATGACTTAATTTTAACAGCAATGTAGAATTGGGTTGTTGAAGAAGAGGAGGAGGAAGAGGAATTTTCACACGTAAATTTAGGGGATGCGGATGAGGATGAGGATATTTTTTTTTTGAGGAAGAGGATGAGGATGAGGAAGCGGATGAGGATCCGAGTCCGACTCGTGACTCAAAGTATACATAGGTATAGGCTTTGTAAATTCGCCGACCGATCGAATCGGCCTGGCATTACGCTGCGCGTAGCGAGTGCATTGCCACTTGCCGTAGATACGGCATCCTCATAAATTTCCTCACAATTTTGAGGAAGCGATAGCGGAAGAGGAATTTTTTTTTTTTTTTTGAGGATGCGGTAACGGTTGAGGAACCCAAAATATTGCGGAACTTCCGCATTATGAGGAAGCGGAAGAGGAATCCTCAACAACCCTAATGTAGAACGCTAATGTTAATAAATAAACGTTTCATAATAAATCTGTTACTGTTATTTAATCTTACCTTGATAAATTCCGTTAATGATTCATAGATTGCTGCACAAACTTCGATGATGAATTCAGAAATAGTAGATTTTCCGAGTCTAAATATATGTGTGAGTGTCCTTAAACTACACCCAGTAGCGAGGAAGTATAGAACTGCTTGTAATTTTGAAATTGCAGGAATCGCACTTCTTAAAAGGGTACTTACGCTGTGCGCTCAAATTCAGCGTAAAGGGTCTTTACGCTGAATTTGAGAATGTATTTTATTTAACAGAAAATTAACGCAACTTTCGGACATTCTCAAACTATCGAAGTATTCTTTGAGATCTTCCAATGCTTCCTTCAGAAGACAATTAGTAGCTCCTAGTTTTTCTCTTCTATTGATCCATTTTCGTACCCATATTCTTTTTATTAATCACACAAATTATTTTAAACCAGAATTTACAATACTTGTATGTAGGTATACCTACCTACAAAATTATTTTTAAAACGATATAGTTTGACAGGCTTAGTGCTTGACAAAGTGGTGACGTCACGTATCGATAAAAATACAATAATAATTATAATATCTATCTTTTATGTATTTATGTTTTAACATTTTGGTGAAATTTATTTCAGTTTAATTTGAACACGTGCTTGTAGATAAGTTGATTTCGGCGATCATTTTAAAAATGCCACGTACTAATTGCGCATTATTCGGCTGCTTGCATTGAACTATACCAATTATACCACCAGATGATTTTGTTAACATTTGACAACACGAGAAAATTGATAACATTTTTCGTTGCTGCTATAAGAGAGAACACATAAACTGTAAAGTGGCTGAATTAATTTACAACGAATTAAACATAATCAGTTTTATATTACCCAATAGTTTACTTAAAAAAACTGTTCATAAGATTGAGAATATTGAACACTACAAAAGGAGGTTGGCCAAATCGTACCAACTACCAGATGACGAAACGATGGCGTCCCAATATGCCATATACAGGGTGTCCCACTGTTGGTATACTAAGCTCAAAGGAGGTTATAGTTTTGCATACGCTGAGTACGTAAAAAATAATTAAAAAATTCCAGACGCATTTTTTTTTCAAATAGATGAATTCTTAAAACTCTATGTGTACACCCATAACAAGCAAACCGCCCAACTTTGCCACCAGCACGTGAGCTATCGTTTAAGATTATGTTTTCATAGATAAAATGCTCATATTAGAGAAGCGGTATATGCCAGCTGCGCGAAGCTAGAGAAGAAAACATAGATTTTCAGGAAAAATTTAGCAAAAAATTTTGGACGTAATTTTTTTCAAAAGTATTTTTTACGTGATCAGTGTATGCAAAACTACAAGTTCCTTCGCGCTTAGTATACCAATAGTGGGACACCCTGTATATGAAAATTACCCCTATTTTTTAAGGTCTTAAAAAACACAAGAAATACCTCTCTAAGTAGCCATAAAAAAAAGATATCCGTTTATTTTTGTTTTTGTAAATGTTTCGAAATTATTCAAAATAATAGTTTCAGAACGCACCTAAAGACGATTCATTTCGCGTATAAATTGACTCAATATTGAAAGACTATAATTATTTCCGTTTTCCTGAATAGTTGTTAATTGTAATTCAATCCAATTAGTTTGTAGGCATCAAATCAACTACTATATTTATTATGCACTGAATTATTGTCATAAAAATAATGATGTAGGTTCATAGTAAGCTGAATTACGTACAACGGAACGTCATTTGTCATCGACAAGTTATAAAATTTAATTTCTCTCCGTACGTCTGGTTGTCTGGAAGAAATCGCTGCACAGCGATAAGACCGCCAATTGTTTGTATGTATTCCTAGGTTAAGTTTTATTGTAACTTTCAATAGCAAGCAATAAAGAATTAATAAATAAATAAATAAATAAATAAAATCTGTGGTCATCGACCCGCGCCATTGATTCATTGATTGACACCCGGCAATCATCGCGTCATCTATTCGCTTCTCTCGTTGTTGTGGATTGTGATTCGTTCTGTACTATTTTGGATTTCCTTCTGTTGTTTTGACCTCACATTGCTTAACGGACTGATAACTACCACTTGTGACGATTATTCTGTGCTTTTGATTTCTGGATACCGATTTTGTATATTGGATAATTGTGAGAGACATCATGCAGACTACCGCTTCACAATTAGCCCTGCGATTGCGATGTGTTAATTGTAATAGCGGCAGTACACATGGGGCCAACGTGTTGGGCCAACGTGTTGGGCAAAAATGAAGATTCCTGTTCACACATTGGCTTACTGATCATTCTGCATTGGCGCTTCAAAGATGGACGTAGTCCGTAGAAGTTCTTGCAGCCGCGGCAATTTATTTATATACAGTGCGTTTAATTATTACGTACATGTGCATCAATAACAATGAGTGTACTCTGCCGTCTGCGATGATACCATTTTCCAATCTCTATTGTCCTTTTTTATATCTGTATAAATAAAACATTATTATGTTTAGATTTTTTCAAATGTTTAAAATGTGTACATTTTACATTTAATTTAATTTTAACTACCTATACAACGAAACTTTAAAGATTAGATTTTAGATATTATTATTATATTAAATGATAATATTATTTATGTAATAAAGCACAATTTGATCAAAATCATGCTCATTGTATAATTATTGTTATTTAATTTTTAAGAACAAGTAACTTTTTAATACTATTTTACTCATTTTATAAATATATTCATTTTTTTATCGCATTGTATGAAAGTGAGATAAGAAAAACATCTAGAATAATATAATAAATAGAAAATAGAACATCTAATTTATTGAGTCATATGGTTTTATTTTTGTGTAGTTCATGCCGTGGATTCCAAATTATTCCTTCATGTCGATACAATTCTACGAATTGTAAAACCTCGGCGCCGCCATCGCTATCGGAATAAATTTCATTGACGCGCAACGATACTGTCTCCGCTGACGAGTAACAACAAACTGAACAAGACACCAACGTGTGAACGCTGTTTGTGGAGCGCGCCAATATCCTTTGATGTGTGCACAAAAAACCGACAACATTCGGTTGGCCTGCCAATATTGGCGCCAACTAGGCTAATGAAGCCAACATACCGCCAAGTAGCTCTCTACACGTTGGCCCAACCCGTTGGCCCAACGCGTTGGCCCAATGTGTACTGCCACCATCACATACGCATTGATACCCTTCGCCGCCATCTCGTTTTTGAACTGGATACCAGAGTGGTTTCTAAGATCTGCGAGTGGAGTTCTCCAATGATAGAACGTATTTACATACGTTCTTATTTTATTACACTAACATAAACCGTCACACGCAATCATACATCATAATACAACTCTAATTCTTATTTTAGATCACTGAAGAAGATTACATATGTGATGCCTGTAAAGAATTGGCAATGCAATGTGTCAACTTCGGATTAGCTAATGAATCTGGTGCCTCATCTTCCCGTGGCCACATACATGTTTGCATACTTTGTGGAAGCTCTCTGCGGAACCGTAAACATGACCTTATTGTGAGAGAGAATCCATCTCAGTTGCAACAAGCAATACATATTGAACTTGAAAATAGAATTGCCCCACGGCAGGTAATTATGATTTGCTTATTACTTTTTCCTTTTGTTTCAATGTTATACTGAATTTATCACTGCAATTTAATATTGTTTTGTAACAATGATTTTATTTGCTTGAGTTTAATAATAATGAGCTGGAAGATTTATATTAAGACAAGGCTGTATGGTTGTTTCAGGCAACTTCAACAGACCATGTTTGTCATCCCTGTTGGCTGAGACTCAAGAGAGCTGCTACACATAATATGCAGCAATATATTGAGCAGCAGGTAGAGCCGGAGCAAGAGCCTGAGCCGGAGCCGGAGCAGGAGTCAGAGCCAGAGCTTCAACCCCAAGAACCTGAAAGCTCTCCAAATACAGACCAGCAAGCTGACGAAGTACCTGAGGTGATTAGTTTACCACACTATAGACGAGCGGCTAACACTGCAGCACATTGTGTTTTTTCTGGTTGCCAGAACACAGATTTGCACAGGATTTCTGACCCTCTAAGAGCAACAACTTTTAGCAACACACAAATATTACTTGCCTATAAATGCTCGTATTTGTGTAGAACATACATTTAGTACTGATTGGGATATGTTGTTTGATTCTCAAAATAGTTTAGGAACATCTTCGGCTGACCAAGTGGAACATGCACTTTCTTTTATAAATGCTTTTAACACATTTCTCGATTTCTCGAGTATGGAAAGTGTTGAAAGAATTGATGAACATTTGTTTCATTATTGGCTTGGAATGAATAAAAACCAATTTGAACTTTTACTTTATGAAGTTCCGCGTCTTATAGAAACATATAGAGGCATTTTGGGTTTTGGTGCTCTTCTAATGAAGATGAGAACTGGTGACTGGTTCCGAGACGAACATTAGAAAGATTAATGGATAAGGTTAGAGAGATATTGGTACAGGATTTTGTGCCTAGAAATCTAGGACTCCAACACATATCCCGTGAACAATTGTTGCAACAGAATTTAATGATACCAAATGCAATTTATAATCAAAATAATGAAAATACAATAATTATATGTGATGGGACACATATTTATATAAACAAGAGTTCCAATTATATGTTCCAAAAGGATTCATACTCCTTGCATAAGTACAAAAACTTGTTAAAACCATTTTTGCTGGTGACACCAGATGGCTACATTGTAGGCTGCTTTGGCCCATACAAAGCTACCACATCTGACGCAGACATAATGAAATCTCTTTTCAGAGATGAAAACTCTCCTCTCAGACAATACTTTCAAAATAATGATATTTTTATTTTAGACAGGGGATTTAGAGATTCGATTAGTTTGTTAGAGGCTTGCAGCTATAAAACGTATATGCCGGAATCCTTGCTTGAAGGTGAGCATCAGCTCACCACCGAGCAAGCTAACAGGAGTCGATGTGTGACTATATGCCGTTGGGTGGTACAAGTCGTTAACGGGTACTTTAAACGAGACTTTAAAATATTCCGGCAAGATTTTTTTAATAAAACAGTTCCACATATGATGCAAATGTTTTCCATAGCTGCAAGCCTTTTAAATAAATTCGGTGTTCGGTTAAAAATGAATAGACGAACATCCGATCTTACTAGTATTACAGCTCATTCCAATACTAATATTTTATTTCCCCGTCTAGAATATAGTGAAGTTATTTTATTTGCCCTAGGAACATATCAGATCCGACAAGCAAGGTCCTATTATAGTGAACATGTCAGGTTTCACGGAGGGTATCGAATTGAAATAAGCAAAGAAAACATTAATGTAACACAGTATCGTTTGAGAGGAAGTGGAAACAATTCACTCATAAGAGGCAAAATTAAATCCAGACACATTTCGAGAAAAGTTTATTATGTTTATATATTAATTTAAATTGAAAATAATGTGTCTGGAAGGGAAGCTATACCAGAGTATTGCTGTAATTGTTTAGTTGGTAGAAGAACGGTTGGGTGCTGTGCACATGTTATGACGCTTGTGTGGTATCTTGGGTGGGCCAGGCATCAGCCGACAATATCAGCGCCAGCAGCATTTCTCGATGCTGTAGTTGTAAGAGAGGATGAAGAATAAAAAGTATTTTTGTCAAGCCTTTTTCTTTCATTTAAGTACCTACTCCTAAATTACAATTCATTTACTCCTATAAGCAACCATTACTCGATTTGTCAATACATATACAACTTGAGTATTGAAGACTGAAAGACAATTGGTATTTAGTCTGTCAGGAAATACGTCCGTGTGATGATAACAATAATAGGTATAATAATATTCTACATGCTGAGCAATACAGTCAGACCAGACTCCACGAGACGGGTTGACAGACGGCCCTTTTTGACATCGAACTGTAAGTGTGATGGACGGACAAGTTTTTGGTTTTTCTCGGAGAGAATTCGATTAAATGGAAACGAAATCGCTAATTATCCTCCTCGCTTATCGCTAACCACACTTTTAGGCTAGGTCGCAGTCTGGTAAAAGGTAGTTGTTGATCCTAACCTCAAAAGTATTGTTAACGTTAAAATAATAAATTGTGGCTATTTAGAGGTGATTTTCAAACGGTATGGTGTTTACAACATAAAAACAAACAAATCTAACTATAGTTTGTCTTGGGACACGAAAAATAAAAGTCAAGTCCAGCTCCTATACAAAGGCCATTGTTCTTCATATAATGTATGTTGAAGTATGTTAATAAGGAATAAAAAAAATACAGAAAAGAGTTCAAGATGTGCTCTACCCATAAGAAAGTAAAAGATCTACTGCAGGAAGATGTCTCTCGCAGAATAAATATTTTGACCAAATTTCTTCAATGACTGGTACCTATTTCATTTTTATGGTAAAATAGTTTTCAATTAGAAAACATTTAATGATTAAAATTTATTAATTTCCAGATATTAGTTTTTCAACACTGAAAATAATTCATATTGAAGGGAAAGGAAACCAAGGGGTTTTCCCCCCGCTTTTTACCCCTGGTAAAAAGCGCCCTCATAAAACAACAGTATCAAACTTGGACAGTTTCAATATTCAATCGATTAAAAACAAAATCAATTAATATTATATTGTAATTTGTAAAGAAGCAAGTGCCCACACAAAGAAGCCTTTTGATAGACTTGAGGGAAAGCATCGGCTTTAATGTCTGCAGAGAAACATTACGCCAGATATTATTATCAAATGGGTTTGTTTTCACACAGAACAAAAACCAATGTTCTGTACTCGAAGAAAGCATAGCGACATAGGTACTTGAAGGCAATTATTTCAAAACGACAGCAAGGGAAGATAATAATTTATTTAGATGAGATTTATATTCATCAGAATTATAGACCAAAGAAGTCATGACAGGGTCCTTCAACTCAAGGTGCTATTACAGATTGCGAGGAATAATTGAATGTGGGGCAGGCCATTTAAAATCCTATTGCAGAAAAGGCAAAAATTATTGGAGCTTGTATGATGAAAATGCAAAAAAAGTACAAACAGTTTTATTTTCCAAAGTAGTTAACACTTGATGCTGCTATTTATACTAGAGTTAGTGGAATAGGCAATAGGGGGCGTATTCGGCCTTCATGGAGGTGAAAGGTGGAAAAGGGATTGCTGGCCAGTTAGCGAGGACGGTAGCAGATGTCAGGCACCGCGTTCGGCTTCGCTCTCTTGTTATTCGATACACGGATCGGATAGACGTCACCATTGTCCGCTTATTATAATTGTTAACATTTAATATTAAAAATTGTGATTGTTCTTTGAAAGTATTTTCTTTAAAATAAATAACCGTCTAAAAGGCTAATTTCAGAAGTGGGATACCACCCGATTCTGTATTGGTTTTCTAGACTGTTACGGGAATTGTTGTAAAATAAATTTTAGTGAAATCTTTTGAACTTGTGTTAGTTTATCATAATGTCTAAAGAGGGTGGTAGTAAATCTCGAAAACGTGGACGTTCTTCTGATCCGGGTGTCAAACGACAGCTTCAAACGATTATATCACGTTTGACTGCGTTGGAGGATACTTCTAGGGGCCGCAATATAGGTGCAGCTAGCGTGGCGTGCCAGGCCACGCCCTCGCGCTTGCACTGCTTGTATTTTAGTTTACTATTTTGGAGTTTTTAAATTAATGCATAAAAATTTGTTTTGAAAATTAGTACTGGATTGAGTTCAAAGCTAAAACAAAAACTAAAGCAGCAGACTCAAGACGAAATGCTTCAGCAACGGGTGGTGGACCCAATAAGCTAGTACCGTTTAATGACTTGGAGCAAAGGGTATCAAATCTTATTGGACCTGTGGCGGTGGAGGGATTGGTGTGCGCATACCATTTGATGTTAGATTAACAAGTTTATCTAATTAATTGTGACAAATTTTTTTAATGTATTGAAATCGAAAATGATTTTTTTTACTAGATTATTCATTTATTAATTAGCTTTCATGAAGGAGAACTGAGCTCCTGCAGTAGGAACAAATAGGTATGGCTTATGATGACATGATAGTGTTAGTAAAGTATGGATTAATATCTACAAGAATATTGTATGATATTTATTGATGACTAATGCAAAATAATTTTTCAGTTAACAGCAGAAGAACAGAACCCTTCCCAAGTTGTCATAGAGAAATTAGGAACACAGCCAACAACATCCACTGCTCAATCCACAACCACACAAACCACATCTTTTGAACCTTCAATGGACATAGAATGGTTGGAAGACAGTCCACCTCTAGAATTCCAAATACCTCCAGGCACCTCACATCCTGATACACATTCAGTGAAGCATGATAATAAAGAATTATTGGAAGAAAGTAGGTATTTTTATTTGTTTGTAAATTATAGTATGAAAAATAGGTTTGAATATTATTCGTCGCATTTCAGAGGAGCAGCAGCAGACCATTTGCCAAAAAGCCCCAAAGAGGAAGACCAAAAAGCGAAGTAATTTTCGTCTGTACTAATGTTTTAAAAATGTTTGTTGGTTTGTTAGGTTGAACAGGATAATCTCTGGATCTAATGAACCAAGTTTGAAAATTGTTTTATCCACATCAGACATACCCTATGAATTTAACTCTTATTACTAGCTGCTAGTTGCTCTAGTTACTCAAAGAAACTACTGAGTATAATAATTAATTCTGAACATGTAAGTGAATTATTATGCTCTTGTTATTTCAGTAAGCCAAGATGAGAGAGTGCCTCATTGGGCCTATGAGTTGGAAAGCAAGCGATTGGTTGTTGAGGACAGGCATACAGCTGCTATAGAAAAATTAGCTGTATCACTCACCAAGATACAGGAAGATATACGTATATATATGAGTAAATTAAAATGATTTTAAATATTTTTTGTTATTTTTTATAGTTTATATTCATGTAATCTTTATCATTGTTTCTTAATTTTTTAAATAGTACTTGTTATTTTTTATAGTTTACATTAATTTAATTTATTATTATTAATTATTTAAGAATTTGCTAAGACGACTTGTTATACCTTCACAGTTGGAAAAATTGGTGGACTCTGAACTGATAGAATTTAATTTCCGGGAACATCTGATGCATACAGCATCAATGTATTTTGGTTTTGACTTTCATACCATGTCACAACAACTTGAAGAAAAGGATCTGTTGGATGTCAAGGAACGATGCAAGAACTTTTTATGTTCTCTGGCCGAGCAGATTCAGAAAAGGCTTCCGGATAATTTATCACTGTTGAAAACGGTTGCTGATTTGCACCCAAGGGTTGCTACATCTCAAGTCAAAACTGATATAAAACCAATATTGAACCACATTCAGCGAACTCATATATATGGAAAGAAAAATGACATCGAGTCTGAGTGGCACCAATTAAGTAATAAAACATGGACGAATACCTCTTCTTCAGCAGATTTTTATTTTGAAGTTTATGATGATTGTGACGCAGCTGGCAGTAAACGTTTTGAAAATATTTCAAAATTCGGTTTAGCATTTGCCACTGTGCCAATTTCAAACGCGAGTGTGGAACGTGCATTCTCTATCTATAATGTTGTCAAAAATAAGTTGCGGAATAGACTCTCTATAAAAATGTTGCAAAGCATCATGATGGTCCGATTTACATTAAATCGAAATGGTGGATCTTGTACAACATTTAATCCATCGACAGTGCAGTGTCAAATTTAAAGCGAAAATTAAGTGGACGGAACAACATACTTTAAAATTCGTACAAGAATACTTAAAATATGAATGTCTATACAATGTAAAGTGCGCAGAATTTAAAATCAAACAGTTGAGCAAACTGTTCAACTGTTTGATTCACAACAGTTGAACAGTACCTACTCATAGTACACGATACCTACTATGAGTAGGTATCGTGTACCTACTCACACAATAAACTTTTTTTCTACGAATAAGGTCAGCTACGCTCTGAGCGCTTGCGAAAGGGTCTATGCGAGTTGTAATAACTTTTAAAATACTTGACTTAGAGTAGAAATTTAAACACTAATTTGTAGATAAACTCAAAATCTATTAAGAAAATACAAAAAAATGATATCTCAAGCAGCTAGTTTTTGTAATAATTTAAGAAAACCAAAAATTGTATTAAAATTAATGTATTTTTTATAAATTTGTCATTTAATTACTGATTCGAAACAATTCAATATCGATTATTTTAGTATTAATTTTAGTAGAATATCTAATTACCTATTGAAAAGTAAAAAAAATCAGGTCTGTAGGATGTCTAGAACTCGTAATTTGGGTACTTTAATAGACAAAGGCAAAAACTCGACTAAATTTTTTTAAACAGCTCTGTCTTGGAGGGGGTTAGCACCCCCAATATGGGGTGTTTTTATCGATAAAATTGTTAATAGAATCCGACCTTAAAATATAGTCACTACCCTTTTGGACACACTGTATATAATGATAATAATATTGGGAATGAAAAAAAAATGTATTCTTTACATATAAAAAAAAATGTATTTTTTTTAATAAAAAAATGTATTCTGATAAGATAGGCGAAAAATGAAAAACTGTATGAAGTGAGAGATTTTACTAGGGAACAGGTTTATGACTTTAAAGAGCTACTTAAAAATAAAAACTGGACGAAAAATACAGTGAACGCAAAAATCTCATGGAACAAAATCAAGGAAGTTATAATTCAAGAAAGCCAGCCAAATAAAATACATTATAAATATGATTTAAGTGACGAATGCATGACTTTAATTACCCGCAGAGAAACCAGAAACCGTGCATTTGCACTTAAAACTGCATATCCTCAGTCGATTTTAATTTCCAAAGACAAATTTAAAGATTTGATCAGTCTATGTGAGACTGGGATAATACCCGTCAAATATCATGAGTACTACAAAGCTCTGCCGCATGGCCACATTACTATTAATATAAATGTTTGTAATATTTTATTTTTATTGTTACAGCTGAGCTGGGAACAGAAGAGCAGTGTATTGCATTTTCTGAAGATCGAGGCCTGATATCAGCAACCAAGAACTGCAGATATCATCGCTATACTGACATCAAACTATATTGACATCAAAAGGGTCGGTTGGATCATTTGTTTGAAAATATTAAGCTGCCACTCCCAGTGGTTTTCAAATTAATGTACTGCTATGCCCGTGACTATGACTATTATCAAGCCAGGATTGAGCGCAGCTCCAGGTCACGTGGCATAGCAGTCTCCGAAGCAACAATTTGTGACTGGTACAATTATTGCCGGTCCACCAGCTGGAGAACCAGCAAGAAAGGCCAAAGATTGGTGGACCTGGTAAAGTATTGCAGATAGATGAAAGTAAATTTGGGAGGACAAAATACAATAGAGGTCGCCGAGTCGAAGATCACTGGGTGCTGGGTAGGGTTGCCAACCGTACTATAATATATAGTATTGTACTATATTTCGGGTCTGCGTACTATATACTGTTGAAAACATATATAGTACGCAAAAATACTATATTTTCAACACCGACAATGTTACAAACAAATCCTTCATTAAAAAAAAATAAGAACGCGCCTTTTAATTGTTAAGATGGCTAAGTCATATAACCTATTGCGCATATAGGTACCAGTGGCGAGAAGAAAGAAACAGAAGTACATAGTGTATCATCACTACATAGTATAAAACAAAGTCGCTTTATCTGTCCCTATGTCCCTTTGTATGCTTAAATCTTTGAAACTACGCAACGGAATTTAATGCGGTTTTTTTTAATAGATAGAGTAATTCAAGAGGAAGGTTTATATGTTTAATAACATCCATTAAGTTAGTAAGTAAAGTAAAGTAAAGAAGTACTGTTATTTTTGAGGTTTCTAATGTGATGTCGTAAATAATTACATTTTTTCCGCTAACATTGCAAACGCAGGCTGAACCCTACGAGTTTTATCAAAATAATGTACCTACTAAGTATTGTACACATTGAAAAGGTCTACAGAAAAGTCCGTGATGGTATGTCTATCTCTTATGGATAACCCACAGTAACTTTTTTTTACATTATTTTACTTTTTTCGACAAATAATGGCTAATTTTCGAAGCGATTTTAACCAATACAGCATTAATCCTTAACCAATTAAATACCTTGAATACATTGTTCATTTAATATAGATCTATATGGCCCTTTACACCGTATGATTTAAGTGAATATTTTCGAAGATATTACAGATTTAAAAATTGCGGGACGTAGCGTTTGCGGCGGTACCGGCCGGCCGCCATTGCACCCGTGCGAAGCCGGGGCGGGTCGCTAATCATTAATAAAAAATGAGCTTTTGATTTATATTATTTTAAAAAATTGAACGTGACAAAGCTTGACACTTTTATTTTAAACAAAAAGCTGTTACATAGTGCAAGAAATGCAAAAAAATATAGTTTTTATAAAAATAAATATATATTTGTCTATTTTTTTTGTTTTTCCCATAAAATACTATTTTTTTTTTTAATGTACTATATTTTTTACACTTTATTTTGGAAAATACTATATTTTGATGATAAAGTGTTGGCAACCCTAGTGCTGGGTATGGTCGACGACGAAACTAATGAGTTGAGACTCGAAGTGTGTCCCAACAATGAAAGGTCGGCAGAGGTACTGATCCCTCTGATCAAGAAACATGTCGCAGAGGGATCCATAATTCACACGGACTGTTGGCGTGCATACGATTCCCTGCCGACTCATGGATATATTCATAAGAAAGTTAATCACAGTAAACCAGACAATCCATTTATTGCTGAGGATGTGTACCCAGCACATAAGAGAGCCAGTGGCGGAATCTGAAGCGACGGTTTCACAAAGTGAATTATAAAGACAATTTTGAAGATTGGATAATAGAATATTTATGGCGTACTGACATTCGAAAAAGTCATTTAGACAGCTTTGAAGAGATGATTAAAGCAATTAAATATGTTTACGAAATTTATTTTTTGGTTTTTTTTTTTAATTACTTGCTTCCCTAAACAATAAATAATACCCTATTATTTAAACTTAGCAATAAATAATACCCTAATGTTAAAACCTTATTTATTGCTTGCTTCACTAAGCAATACGTCGTATCGTCGTCATTATTTACGATTTTATTATATAAAAAATGTCGTGTGCATTTTTGTGCGGAAATAAAAGAGGCGACACAAATGACGAAATCAGTTATCATAAGTAGGTACACTAAAAGTATGATTTGTATGTTTTTGTTTCGTATTTTTGAGATAATATAAGGTCAGCATAACAATATTCATAAGAATTAATAAAGTATGAAGGACAGTGTGCTAGTTTATTAAAGGGTGTATATTATTATTATTTATTTATAATTAAATCCGTATGATCTAGTATAGTTAGAAAAAAATCCATACTAATATTATAAATGCGAAAGTAACTCTGTCTGTCTGTCTGTTACTCAATCACGCCTTAACTACTGAACCAATTTGCATGAAATTTGGTATAGACATATTTTGATACCCGAGAAAGGACAAAGGCTACTTTTTATCACGGGAAATAGGATAGGTTTTATCCCGGAAATCTCACGGGAACGGGAACTATGCGGGTTTTTCTTTGACTGCGCGGGCGAAGCTGCGGGTGGAAAGCTAGTATATTAATAAAAGATGGATTGTAGTAGTAACAAATCATAGGTGTGATAATGACTGGAAACCTCATACAAGTAGTGTTATATGTTCAAAACACTTTAAACCGGAGGATATCTATATGACCCCAAGTGGAATAAGAAAACTTCTAGATGGATCTGTACCTTGTTTTTAGGTATTTATAAAATTTGTTAGCTACATACAAAACAAGAATACAGTAATAAAAAATGGCTCTTTTATACAACCCAAGAGCTTGCGAGTTGCTTCCAGGACATTCAATTTATAAAAAGTTCAACGTAGTGCAAAAATGTACCCAAAACTTGTAACTTGATGTTGACTTATCCCTTTTAATGTATACGGACCAATTAATTATGTATATTTTTTTTTAATAATACGATAATTATATTAATTTACAGCTGGTGTAAATCAGTAAATCGAATTTTGTGTGGAAAAATTCAATATGAGGGTAAAGATGACATAAAATTAATTAGCTGCTAGTGAATATTATAAAAAAAGAAGACATTATAGTAGGAGAGCCCGTGGGAGATCATCCTTCACCGATCTGATAACCAGATGAGACGTATTTTTATTAAATGTTTTTATAAACAAATATGCCCATAATTGCTTGCCTATCGAAAAGTGGTCATGGCTATTTTTAATTAAATTAACTTTTATCGATTTTTTTCATCACCATCATACTTTTGATAACCAAATGAAATTTATTTGACTGATAGTTTTTGATACACAGAATATGCCTAGGTATGCACAGAATATGCCTGATGCTATATCATTGCAAAACCACGGTTTTAAATACCGCCGAGCCTGGCTCGCGGCTCGTAGTCGTGCTATATTTTTTACTCGGCTCACCATGCAAAACCGCATGTCGATCACGGCCGGCGAGCCGAACCGTCACTTTTCGGCGACAGCGCTACATCGTGTTGTGTGAAATTTTAGAAATGGAATGGTAATTTCATTAGGGATATTTTCTTTAACATATTGAATACGGATTTGTATTTTATAATCATAGGTACAATGCATTATTTTTTGTTTGGAACATTTCAATTTGCTTAACAAATTATAAATTGTGCGGCATTATAAATATGTTTCTACTGACCTGATAAAATGTCATTCTGTTTTTATAATTATTTTAATCGGTCAAATTATTATTAAAGGGTCAACGCATCAAGCCGATCCCCGGTTTAAGGGTAACAACGCACAATGTGTCGCGATGGCAACATGCGCGGCTATTTATTATTCTATTCTAAATAGAGCCGTATTTTCTCAGGAAAATATAGACACTATTTTAGAATTTGGTGATATGTTATATATTCAAGTAAGACCACTTGGGGTTGCGCATCATCATCCTCATTTATATCCTGAAGAATTGCCTTCTGATATACGTGTAGGGACCTATTTGGCTTAAATTAAATCGATGGCAGACAGCGATAGTTGGATCGACAACGGACTGTTTCCCACATGTGACAGCGACATAGCCACTTACACTTTACAATTAAAATTAATCCTAAAAAATAAAATATTTCACACTGCACACAACGACTCCACACATAGCTACCTTTTCACCGGCGCTAATAATACGATATCTTTTTGGAGGTCAAATAATACATATTTTATCTTTAATAGCCATAAAGTAGACGCGAATAATAAATACGTCCATAACTCGTATTCGGTAGGAGCCGCACGTCTCTTTCAGTGCAATAATTTAGATACTCTTGCAAAGTTTTTGTTTTGGAATCCGGCGTTTGGTAGTCAATATCAAATTCATAAAATTATTTTAAATCATTTTCATAGTGCAAATATTATTAATGAATTAGTTAGTGTAGACAACCAATTAGTAAATGTAGCCTCCTAAGTCCTAGCATCCTTTAAACAGAACAATTTGTCCGACATGATGAAGTCCCGACATTTTTCTCAGTACACTTGTATGATGACCGCATGTTCTTTGTAACACACAAATTAGATTTTCGTTTAAAATTTGGCGCCGAAACACACAAACGTCATTGTCAATGACAAAATTGACAGCAAAAAACAGTTACTATTGGTTAAGCCAATCAGAGAACAGATATTTCTTCTTTCGGGCAGTGTTCAAGATTGAAAATGGAGCACCAACGAACAGCAGGTAAACAAAAACTTGTTTTTTCGTGTTAAATGTTTATAAAATGTGTTAACTTTTTATTTATTATTGAGATATGGTTATGGTTTATAGGTAAATGTTATAGTTTTATCAAAACTTAATCGTCTGGATTGAATAATTAGCCAAATATCAGTATGTTCGTTTTAAAGTACTTTCGGTTTTAGCTATATAATTAGGCATATTCAATTTGTACGGGAAAAAGGATATTCGGCATTTATTTAGAGTAATACTATAAATGTAACTTTTGGATGTTTGGATGTTGTAACTCAATCACATTATAATTACTAAACGGATTTTGATGAAACTTTGTAGTATTATAGCTTATGTTTCTGAATACCACATAGGTTACTTTTTATCCCGGATTTCCTATAAAATTTCATTGATTTGTTTTTTTTCCTATTTAGGATTGACTGATGAACAATTGGAAACAATTTTAAACGAATCTGAATTTGAAGATGAGGATTCGGATACAGCCGAACCCTTCCCAGAAGATTTAGACCACCTTTGTAGTACAACGTCAGAATCTGAAGCCGAACCAGAAGCCACACCGCAACCAGTACAGATAGCAACTAGCCTGAGAAGAGTGCGTACTAGAGGTAGGTTTTAGGTATTTTAACAATTTATATTTTTGGTATGAATATTTCTTCGATGTCTTAAATATTTATTTATTTTTATGCAGGTGGTTATCGTTCTCGAGGTAGAGTACTTACTCGAGGCGGCAGGGCCCAAAGATTTCCAGTTACTCCAGAAAATGAAGAACTTTGGGGGAGACGGAGTTTTACTAAGTCAATGCCACATTTGCAAGAGCCTTCTTATCCATCTAATAATGTAAATTCCGAAGATTTAATGAAATACCTTAACGAGTATATTGACGACAATTTGATCGATACCATTGTTCAAAAAACTAATCAGACTTCAATTGAAAAAACTGGAAGAAGTATTAATTTAACTAGGGAAGAATGCTATATTTATTTTGGGATAACATTACTTATGGCGTGCTTACCACTGTCTCAAATCAGAATTTACTGGAACCAAAAATATGCTTTACCTGTGATTACACAAGCCATGACGCGAGACAGATATTTTTTGTTGAGAAATTCAATGAAGGTAGTTTTTGATAATGACATAACTATGGATATGAGGAAACAGGACAAGCTTTGGAAAGTTCGTCCTCTATTAGATAGAATTCTCCAAGGCTGCAAAGCACAAGGGAGGCAGCAGAAAATTTCTATAGATGAAATGATCATTCCATTTACTGGGGCCTGTCCAATACGACAGTATTGCCCTGGCAAGCCCCATCCGACTGGTATGAAAGCTTTTGTTTTGGCCAATCCAAATGGTCTTGTTTGCGATTTAACTATTTACCAAGGAAAAGAGACTTTTGCATATGATAACCAATTTCATTTAGGTGAAAACGTTGTACTTAAACTTACTGAATCTTTAGTGCCTGGTCATTTGATTTATTTCGATAGATATTTTACTACGGTTAGATTGGCAGACGAACTTGCTAAAAGAGGCTTAAAATGTACTGGAACTATAATGAAAAATCGCGTGCCAAAAGAAGTAATCAATAAAATAGACGATGATAAAACTTTAATGAGGAAAGGAAGAGGGAGTTGTGACGTACTAGTCCGAAATGATGGGGAGGTGGCATTCACTAAATGGATGGACAATAAATCTGTGTTACTGCTGTCCACTATTCATGCTGCTGAAAATTTTGATGACTGTAGAAGATACAACAGATCAACAAAACAATACTTATTTGTTTCACGTCCCGAAGTTATAAAAGAGTATAATAGCAATATGGGCGGAGTAGATTTAACCGACAGATTAATAGCAGTATGCCCAAGTAGAGCACGAACTCGTAAATGGACCGTAAGGTTCATATCCCATTGCTTGGACTTATCTATCACGAATTCATGGATTAAATTTAAACAAGAACAGATAGAAAAAGGTATCCGTAGACATAAAATAGTACAACTTAGAGAGTTCAAAAGACTGATAGCAGAAAGACTAATAGAAGAGAATCTCTACAGAGAGGATGATTTGCTGGATGATAGTGGTGAACCGGAGGAAAGAAGAAACGTAAAAAAGAGGCGTCCGCCAATAGTGCCTTTGCCTTCTAAATTGAGACGAAAGCATGGCACTGATCATTTACCAGAAATGTTAACAACTCAGAGTCGTTGTAGAAATGAAGGATGTTCTAAAAAAACATCAGTAAAATGTTTAGGATGTAATCTGTCGCTTTGCTTAACAGCAAAACGAAATTGCTTTAAGCTATTTCATAATTCTGATTAAATTTTTTCTTTTTCTTTATAATTTTATTTTTTATTTTCTATTTTTGTATGGAGCTATTAATTATAACATTCCATAATTGGGTTATTAATATTAGCTTGTTCTTTTGTATGTTCCTTATTTTACTAAGAATTCTTATGACATTAACTTTGATAAATAATTCAGACTGATAGAAGTAAGACTTGAGTTTCGTGATTTTATAACTTGTTTTTACATTATAATAAAAAAGTTTAATAAAAGTTGATTATTTTGATTGCAAAAATGTGTTTTTAATTGGTATTATTTATAAAAAAAATCTCACTGTAAGTCCGAGATTCCTTTGTAACGGACATATTCTACCCCGGCATGTTATGTATTAAGACCCAATGGCCTATAAGACGAACAAATAGCACAGAATTATTTTTTATGCCAAAATGATCTTTATTTAAATGTCAATAATGTTTGTTCTAGCAAAAAAAATTGTATGAGCTTTAAGCTCTATTTCGAAGCACGCAAAGTCTCAGGACTTCAGCCACACCTCGAAATAGTTCTTTTTAAAGGACATGCGGACAAATTTACAATGTTAGAAAAAAAAATGTCGGGACTCAGGAGGGTAGACGACCAATTAGTTATTGTAGACGACCCTAAATTGTCTAATTTAAAACCGATAGTTTTAGTTAATAAAGGTATACCCCCAAAATATGACCCTAAATTAAATTCCCTAAAACCAAAAGTTTTAATTCAAAATATTCGCGACCCTAAATTAACAACACTGACACACGTTGTCTGCATAACAAAATTACCCGATGTTTGTAATGTAGGTAGGAAACGCGGTAGACCGGTTAAATATAATAAATCTAAAGCACACAAAGAAAACAATATAAACGTAGATTCGGATAGTTCATCAGTAAATTCAGTAGAAGCAGGACGTAAGAGGGGACGACCAGGTAGGCGATCTATAGATGCAAATTCTCATTTAAAAGCGGTCACAAAATATAATGAAAAACATCCCGAGATTCATAGGCAGGCAGTTCAAAAATATAACGAGAGCAATCCCGAGGTTCATAGGCAGGCCAGTCAGAAGTTTAGTCAAAGTAATCCAGAGGTTAATAGGCAAGCTGTAGATAAGTACAATCAAGTTAATCGAAATGTAGACGTTGAATTCCGTAATTCAAACAATTTAATAGGTACAAAGAGTGACGACGGCTTAACTGTCGTCAAATTGTATAGTTTTAATATTTCATTATTAGATAGGGAGGCGTTTTTATGTAGGCACCTGTAATGCTAGATTGTTCTTTGAGGAAAAGAATCGTATCAAGTGGTGCTGTGGGGCTGGCGCTTATAACGTTCAAAATTTCCCGCCTTTAAATGAACCATTTTATAGCTTTCCTTCTTTCTTGAATAAACCTAGGGCTTATAATAATTTATTTGCTTTTAGTGCTTTAGGCGTTACACACGGATTTCAACATCCGACAACGGGGATATCATTTTTAAAAATTCAAGGTAGGGTTTATCACAGAGTTTTTGATCTTGCGTACTCAGAAACTACTAACCCGGCTGGACTTTACATCTATGATAACAGTGGGCGAGAGAGCCTCGCTACAAATTTAAATGTAGATTTAACTGTCATTTGATCGATTACAAATTTCTTGCATAATCACAACCCTTATAGGTATAGAGTGCTTCAAGCGGCTGAGCCAATGACGGATGTGCGCCAGAATAGCTGTGTACCTACCTACTACAAACTTGGTAACGTGCGTGCTCAGTCCGTGTCACAATAATAATTCTACGTACTTGCAGCCACGATTTTATAATACAATTTTTAAATGCCTTTCGAGACTGTCCCTGTTTATGGCAAACTAAATCAAGCGAGTATAAAAACAAAGGAAATAGGCTTGCAGGTGCAGCATATAATAAACTCGTGGATATTGCAAAAATATATGAACCAAACTCGGATATAACCGATATAAAGAAAAAAAAATTCAGTCACTACGAGCTTCCCACAGGAAAGAACGAAACAAGGTTAAAGCAAGCGTGAAAACCGGCTCCGGAGTTGAAGATTTGTATCAGCCAAAGTTGTAGTATTATAAGGAGCTAGAATTTCTCAACGATCTGATCGAAAGTAAGTATATAGGTAATATAGGCGCGTACCTATCAATTTTACTATAAATAAAAAAATTGTTTGTTGACAAGTAGGTAACACATAAATATATTTTTAAAGTGTAGTCATATTTTAAGGGCTTGTTCTACTCATAAATACGAAAAATTTTTACTATTTGAGTATAAATTAGCAAGGAATGAAAATTCCAAGACCAACGCAGAATGGCCTGTCATGCCTTGCAAAGTAAAGCGATTAGGTCCAACATATGAAGATGCCGATGAGGAACTATCATTAATATTGCGACATGACGACACAGATGTAGGTGGTCGGGAAGAAAATTACTCGATAAAGGCTTATTACACTACGCGGTATTCAGACAGTCTTACTAAGATTTAGCATAATGTAATAAGAGTTAGCAAGTTAGCCTGTCTAATTAGACCGACCGAATGGGTTCGACCATGCTTACTTGCTTGCTTGCTGAATACCGCGTAGTGTAATAAGACTTAGCACGCTTAGACCGTTCAGTCAGCGCGCGGCAGCCGCAGAGCAAAGTCGCTCGTATGTTTGTTTGCTGTGGCCGCGTGCACCATGGCTTGTTCGAAAGAGAAAGAAGTGCTTTTTAATGTACTCGATTTGTACCGAGACATGCCATATTTATGGCAGAAAAGTCATAAAGATTATTCTAATCAACCACTACGTACTGAAGGATTAAATAATAAATAAATTTGAATTTGAAATTTGAATTTATTAATTACTGATAATTTTTCTCGTAAAACTCTTTCACCCATATTTTTCTTTTCTTTTTTGTATTTAAATTAATAGATGCGGCAAGAGCTATGGCGATTTTCTGGTGCTTTGAAAGTTTTCCCATCGCGCGACAACCGTCACCGACTACGTACGCCTTGCAAATGAGTTAGCATGCGATATTCAGCACAGTGTAATAGCGAGCTTGTCTAGTTAGATTTTAAGACAGTCTTAGTAAGACTGTCTGAATACCGCGTAGTGTAATAAGCCCTATAGTTGACAAAACGGACTTCAATGATATGGCCAATCAACTAGTGAGTATTCTACGTGTTATATTGTCTTTTTACTTTACATTAAAAACAGTTATCAATTAGGTAAACTACCAGTCTACCAATCAGGTGTAGTGTGAATGTGTTTACTATAGTCTTCTCGATAATTTACTAAAACCGTTTAAAAATATAAGTATCTAACTAAATAAGAATTCCGCTTAAATGTCTCCTATGTAATTATACTTTTTATGTATTACTTTATTGATAATTAAGAAAGTATGTATGTACTTACTCCTGTATGGTCGTACCTACGTAGTAGGTACATGGTAGGTACTAATGCATATTATTGTGTTTGTTTTATAACTTAAAAAATGATTCTTTTTACATTTAATGCATGACAATGCAAAATTAAAATACTAAGTATTTGTAATTTTATGAGAAATTTTATTTTTAGGATAACGTAATAATATTTAATTGACCTCTATTGATGTTTACTTATTTGATTAACATACTTAATAATGAAATTTAATTCATCTGCTTAAATCAAGTCATCTAACGTATTTATTTTAATTACAGATGCTTCATTCACAAGTTGATGTAGCCCTGCAGCCTTCTGCAATGACTACACACGAACAAATCTCAAGGGAAACGTTTTTAATTATTAATAATGAAACGAATGAAATTTTTGGTATTTTCCCATTGTGTGAAGTGAAGTCCCATGTCCCCTAGTGGGATAAGGGGCAGATGCATTATACATCCGTTTCACTGATCGATTTTCTTTAAGGACCAGTAGGTGGCCTTCTGTGTCCTGCCAGACCGAGACATTTTTTTTTTCTTCGTCTTCACCGGGAATCGAATCCAAGACCCCTTGGTGCTACTCTCACGCGTCAACCACTGTACCAAGGAGGCGGTCGTATTTTCCCATTGTACTTAGGATTTAATCATATGACTATACAAGATGCTGCTTCTCGGAATAGGATAATTCCAGAAGGATTTTTTTTGGTAATTCCGAATTAACTGCAGAAGTTAAACCTGCAATTGTTATTTGTGATGCTACCTATATTTATGTGCAAAGTAGTTCCTATTATTTATACAAAAAACAAACATATAGTTTACAAAAACTAGATAACTTAGTAAAACCATTCTTGATTGTATGCTGCGATGGTCATATTGTGGAATGTCTTGGTCCTTACAAGGCCACTACTAACGATGCTACAATCACGAGTTTAAACTTAAATAACGAGGAAACTGGTTTTGGTCAATTTTTCAGAAGGGGCGATATTTTTATTTTTGATAGAGGATTTCGAGATATTGTGAGTGAACTTCAAGAGCATGGTTTTGTCGCCTATATGCCTGAGTCTCTCCTTGATAATGAACACCAATTATCAACCCAGCAAGCAAATCGGTCTCGTTTGGTAACTATGTGTAGTTGGGTTGTTGAAGTAGTTAATGCTCGTGCGAAAAGGGATTACAGACTTTTTCGTAACGTTTTCAATAATAGAGCTGCAATGCACCTCAAAGATGATTTTAGAATTGCTAGTGCCTTGTTAAATAAGTGACCCAACAGAGGCCTTTGAATATGTGACTATTGCTAAAAATAGACTTTCACTTGAAAATCATTTGGCAACGTTCGTGGATTAAGTGAAAATGTCAATAGAAGGAGAGCGAACTTTCAACAGGTTGATAGCGAACATCCTCATTTAACTACATTTCCACGACTTACAATTACTGATCTTAAACGGCTTGCTTTAGGCACATATCAACTTAAACAAGCTAGGTCATACTTTGGAGAGCATGTTCGTCAATCTGGCATTTATTTGGTTCAGGTAAATTAACCCGACGTTAAGGACATTGAACGCGCATTATCTTTCTACAAGTCAATTAGACTTGGTAAAAAGGCAGGTCAGGCAGGCAGGCAGGCAAATCCTACAGTGACTAATCTGAGGGCTCTGAAGTATGCACCCGAAGGAAATTCTGTACAAACTGAGACATTCTAGCACAGTCTGGGAAGAGTTTCCCATTAGGATGAAGAAAATATCCTTTATTCCATGGAATGACATGCCTCAACTCTATTCATCAATGCTGAAAGTTAAAAAGGATAAGTACATGAATCTACAGGCTCTGAAGAGTAGTATGGAGGAAGATTATCATACTATAATGAATTACCTCACTTTTAAAAAATCACACAACCCTATTTTTCAGAAGTTTATTTTTTGTTGATTTGGACTCAATATTTAATTTGTTACACATGCAACGAGTTATTGCCTTCTATAAAGTTTATTTAGTCTTAGTTACCAGTACTAATATTAATAAGTAAATTTCAAAAGTTGATCCCACTAGAACCACCGTTGCCGTTTTCGATTTGGAAAAAGTACTCAGCGTTCCTCAATCTGAGGTGGGAATTTTTCATTATAAGCGAAAGTACCCCATTTATAATTTTACCATTTTTAACTCTATAAGTCAGGCTATTGCTATGTCTGGCATCTTTCTGTTGCCAAAAGAGGATCAAATGAAATCGGTAGCTGTTTACTACAATTCATACAAGAGGAATCACAAAAAGGCATAAAAATATATCTTTGTAACGCGCTGTCTCAAACGTTGATACCAACATCACGCGTAACCCGGGTGGGCCGGGTATTTTTAATGGCCAGTTTCTCATTTGGGATGCTGCAATTTTTGACAAGTAACTTTATTAAATTTCAGGAACCTAAAATCAAGAAGTTACAGCGAAAATGCGACAGTCTGACAAGAAAAGTTAGGATTTGTAAAGGACGAGCACACGCAGGCGGCAACGGGGCTCCCCGCGCAGCGGCTCCACGTGTATGGGGCGGAATATCAACGCTGCACGTGGAAGAGCACAAAACATCACAATGCCTCGCCGCCGGGCGGCCGCTTTGAGTCTCGCCGCCGGCGACGCATATAAATAGCCCAGATTTTCAAATAGTGATCAGTTCCAGCAAGTGCTTACTCCGGACCAGTAGTGAATAAGTACTAATAGTGATCAGTCCCAGCAAGTTATTATTCCAGAACAGTAGTGAATAAGCAATAGTGATTAGGTATAAATTGTAATTGTAAAGAGAAAATATATGTATGTATGTCGAAGGAAGGGTTTTATTTCGACCACGAACCCCAACAAAATTATACAGTCCACAACAGGATTTCTAAATGAAAAAGTACGCAGGCAGAAGAAAAAAATTGCTAATTTCAAAAATATTATAAAGGATTTGCAAGAACTAAATTTTAACCTGGATTCTGCCAAGAAGCATTTGAGGCTTTAAAAGTAAAAGTACAAACCAGCAATGAACCGGTCATCTGCACTTTGATTTTTGCCGAAATGTCGATTCGAAAATCCTTATGCTGGAATCCACGGACAAAAACATATTACGGGCGAGTCACTGTGGGCACTGAATCCGACAACGATTCGATACTGATACGCCACTTCTAACGACAACGTTAGAAGTGGCGTTTCAGTGTTTTGTTTTTTTTGCTGAACTCTATAAATGGTGGGTGGAAAGTTCCCGTTGGATATTTTTTATCACGTCGCTGACAGGAGAACAGAAAGCGGAGTTATTGAAAATGTGTATTCAAAGATGCGAGGATGCAGGTGTAGAAATTTGTAAGCGTTGTTTGTGGGCCTGCTACCAACTTTGCCATGTTTTCTGAAATGGGATGTCAGTTTACAAAGGATCAAGAAAACACAACTTTCACCTACAGCAAAACAAAAATGCGTGCTTTCATAGATCCTGGTCATGATATAAAACTGGTGAGAAACACATATTGATTGTACAGTACCATCAATAAGTAATTTTATCCGTACCATTGAAGGTATACAATATTTGTGGAAAATTATGCATTTGATGCCATGCTGACACGGAATTTTAATCAGGACCCATTAGAAAACTTCTTTGCGAACATAAGAAGTTATGGTGTACGCAATACGGCACCCAATACTATTCACTTTGAGGGTGCCTATAAATCATTACTTTTAAATAATTTTAACACACCACACTCGGTCAATAGTAATTGTAATTAATTTGTAAGATCTGTAAAAAAGACATGGTCGGTGATAAAAAATACAGCTTCAAATGCATACATTAGATCTAAGGAATACAGATAGCCTTGCCTAGCCTATGTCTTGTGTATCCATCAAAAGGTATGGAAAAAGGTTTCATTCAATTGCAAGAAATAAGTAACGGGTATTCTCAAAGAAAATGTTCCAAAAAGCAAAATAAAGGATAAAATTTACATGCTTGCTGATATAATGGTAGAATACCCGTATACTTGTAATTATCATGAAGATCAATTAAAAAAATATCTTAAAAACACGGTAGCTAATGTTTTAATATATAGTTGGTGCTGTACAATCAATAGGATATTATCAGGCAAAATCAAATATGATGGTGAGGATGAAATCAAACTGGCAGCACAAGCATATTATGTGAAGCATAATAAATTTAATAAATGTAATAAATATAATATCGAACTTGTTTGTTTTCATCACCTAAAATTCTTTCTTGCAAAAAACGGCTACTGTTATAATATCTAGCTGAACCTTTACACCAGCAGCAATGGTTAGGCTAGATATGAAACCTCTCTATTTGTAGTATTTACTACAAATAGAGAGGTTTCGTATGTTGTTTAATATACGAAACCTCTTTACTTTGTACATTTGAACATCCAAAACCCGCTGAATACATATTTTAGTAGTTTACCTAAATATTAATACTTGCAACAATGCACTTTGTAATAATTGTTATGATTTGTTAGGAAGTAATTACGGAGAATCGCCCACTCAACCGTCGCGACGACATTCCTAATCATTTCTAAGAAGATGCGATCTCCAGATCGTGGTATTGTTTAAAGATAGAATACGGCATTTACACGCTAACCATCTTATTGTACAGACCTTAATTAAATTAATTTCAATTAAAATATATTTTTTTAAAGACATCCCGCGTTCGCTGGAACTTGACTACTAATGTCAACGAAAATCTATTGTAGGTATACTGCACTACCTGTAGAGATTTATCACTCACGACTATTCAGCGCCACAAGTGCTGTCGCTTTGGCCACATCCGTCATCAGTGCCGCTCGAAAGAGAGGTGCTATAAATGCACACAGTACCACTCTGGAGACTTCTGCCCTATCCCGGAATCTCAGGCTACATGTGCCCATTGTAATGCAGACATTACGCTATTGATATTGTTCAGAGCACAGCCGGCAAAAATCCATAAAGCTTTTGATGGCCACAGAGGGTATCTCCTTTGAGGAAGCGTCAAAGCTAACCCCCTGAGACAGCTAATTTCGTATTTGCTCCAAAATCTCAACAATCGCCAGTTTTTCCCATCCCTACTCCGAAACAATCAAATATAAGTCATCAAACCCGCTCTCTTAGTAAAACCTCGATATGAGTATCGAAAATCTTACACTATTCCCCCGCGCACCCATGCTCCTTTAGGTAAATCTTACGATGTAGCTGCACACCGTCAAATTGTTCAAGAAATCCCTTCCTCTCAACCTAATGGTTGTGACCTATCCCAGAATCCCAAACCCCCTGTTGAACTGAACTCTAATGTTGAACTTAATGTTACAGCCTTAGAAAATTTTCTCAAACAGACAGACTCAATACCGTCCAACGTTGCCCATAAACTAATTAATTTTTGAACATGGACCTGGATTTATAATTGATGCTTTTGATGATTGACCCTGGCGATAACTTTGGACTTAGATACCTGTACGAAAGAAGACTTCGCGATAACTTTGGACATAGATACCTGTACGAACGGATTCGGAGACGTTGTGTAAATTTTTAGAAGATGTGTACATAATAATACAATTAGAGCTGAAAGAGAATCCACATTTAGCAGGCATAAAAGATAAAATTATTGAAAAAATTGAAATCTTCTGTTATTTTGGTTTTATATCTTGTGAAGAGCATAAAAAGAAAATTTTAAAAAAATTAATATATTTCAGTATTGATTTAATTATACACAGTTGGTGCACTATTGTTAACAGGCTGCTAACAGGAAAAATTACACAAAGTTGTCCAGATGACCAAGTAAAAATGCAAGCCATCAAATATTATAAAACTCATAATAAAAGAAAATAAATAAAAAACATTGTGTAACAGTACTAGTTACGTTGATACTCCTCTGCAATCTACTCGGACATCTAGAAAACGTACGCGGGATCCGTCTAAATGGAAACAGAATAAAGCAAAAAATATGAGGAATTCTGGTAAAGCTTATATTTCATTAACTAAAAAAGAAGTACCTGGCCATTGCGTTAAAGATCCATGTAAGTGCAGACTTAAATGTTCTGATAATATAAATGACACAAACAGATACACATTATTTGAAAAGTATTGGGCTATAGGTAACATTGATTTGCAAAGATGCTATATCAGATCTTCTATGATGGAACTGATCTGATGAAACCTAGATTACCAAATAATTCTTTTTATTTTACAGTTGATATTATTAGAATTCGTGTTTGTGAGACATTTTTTATTAACACGCTAGGCATTTGTGACAGCCAAATAAGAAATGTAAAAAAGAAAAGTGATCCTCAAAATTTCGTAAGTAAAGATAATAATAGCACGTATCAAGGAAGCCAATAGATGTAAATCTCATTGATAGTATATATTCAGAAAAAGTCTTCTGGGATTAGTATTCACAAGTGAGTATCCGATTTAATGTGTAATAGGCATGACGACAGTATCCATAAATGATCGTATTAGTGTTTTTAAGGGAAAATGTATGATAGATAAATTACATATAGTGACTTAGAAATCTTAAAAACATTAGGATTAATGAGATTATCAATAAAGTAAAACATTGAAATACTGCAGTTGGCCATTTTGACTAAAACACGCGTGACGTCACGCTTAAGTAAACAACTCACGTCAGATGTTTTTTGTTGTTATGAATATGTTGAGAATACGCATTTTTATTTATTTTCTATTGTTTCACGTATGCTTTATCGACTCAGAACAGAAATATAATTGCGAATTCACGAATACATGGTTCGGGGTTCTCCGCGCCAACTTTATACAATCATTTCTTATTATTTTCTCGCTTGAAATAATTACTAACACATTTCTGAGCATTATTTTTATGTGGATTCACACTGCAATACTGCACACCACTTATAAACTTTGAAATTCGTTTCTATAACACATATTAAATAAATATTTTTTTAATTTTCTTCGCAATGCGTACAAATAATTATTAGTTAGTTCTTTAAAGAAACGAATCTTCAATGGCGGCGCTTATCATTCCCTCTCGCTCACACACGGCCGTACGGTATGCAAAAAAAAAATGGAAAAATAAAATCACTAAAATGTATTTGATTTTCCCTATAATAGTTTTTATCATAAATTTACAATGACAATTATGCATTTGCGAAAGTATATAATGTTTTATTGGAATTTGACAAAATATGTTCTTTGGGAAAAGTTGTTCAGTTTTATGGGCTTATTACAAGTATTATGGGGATTTTATTACATTCTGTATACGTAAATATGATAATTCATATAAATACACAAATACAATAACAAAAAAGTTTGTCAACAAACAATTTGAAATAATTAATAAAATAATTATCAATTTACGTTATTTTTATTTTCTTTTTTGATGATCCTACCATCTGTCAAAGTCAGCTTTGGCCGCCATTGAAGATTCGTTTCTTTATTGAACTGACTAATACGTATTTACCAAAGTGTGACGTCACGCCTACGCCATGACACCTGCGAGCTGTTTTGGCACAGATAATAAATATTTTTTGGAAAATGGCTTTTATCTTCGTTAAATTTAAGTATATTACCGAAATATAGGGTTTTTCTTGTATAGTAAACGTATACACACATTATGGAAGAGGATTTCAAAATCTTTCGTCATGCCTATTTAAACAAAATCGTAAAAAGTTTGCAAAACAAAATCGTAAATGTGGGGTGGGCCCTTTCAAAATATTTGCAAAAAATTGTTAAAGGTTGCAAAACGTGTAAAAACACGCTATATAAAATAGATATAGATATAAGACAAAAAAAATAAAACAAATATAAAGAATGGCTTTGCTACCCATCTGATTCCTTAATAGCGTGTTTCCAAGAAATATAGGAAACAACAGTTGCATTTCTAAATAGCGAATGTTACAAAAAAAATATAAAAGAAAGAACTAAGGCCTTCGTCAAATTATTCATAGATTTTAATTTAATGGATTTTATGAACCACTAAGAAAATTTTAAAGAATGTTTTGTGGATACACCAATCAACATAATTATATTCAGTTGGTGCAGATCTGTTAATAGAATATTAGACGGAAATTTAGCTTATGATGGGGAGGATAAAATAAAGAAATCAGCTCAATTATATTATAATAAAAATAACAAAACCCATAAAAAATAAGTAATATCTTAAAGCGTAGAGTGAACAGGTACCTTCTAGGGAAGCGCGTTCCATCTTAGACCACATCTCAGCTTAACATCAGGCGAAATTGTGGTCAAGCGCTTTCCTATTCCCAATAAATAAATAAAAAATCTCAATCTCAATTTCAATTTAATAAACGTGAATACCTCTAAAGAATTTTTTTTTATTCTCACCCCTGGTTGCCCTCATTTCTTTGGCAAATTTATTATTTACACGTCTGGGACTTGCTAAAGAGGAGTGTAAAGTTAAGAATGCCACCTCCCAATAATCTCAACGAGTTGCGAAACGCATTACTTGAAGAATGGCAGGGGTTGCCCCAAGAAACCATTGATAACATCATCCGCAGCATGCCCAGATGGATAGAAACCCTCATCAGAGCACGAGGAGGAAACACTCGATATTGAACAGTCATTGAAATTGTTGTTAACCTTTGAAAAATCTTGAATTTTTTGCTGTTTCTCTATAATTACGAAATCGAAGAAAAATGCATTTTGTTTAATTTAATTTTTATTTTAATTAAACTTTAAGTATGGTATTACAAACAAATGTCAAAACATGTTAATTTAATTGTTGTTTCATTTTAAATAATATATTGTTTAAAAATTACATTCATTGTTCTAAATTCCCTCTTTTTTCTCCCTTTTTTTCTGTTCCGCTAATTGTGCCGGTGTGTTTAGATGCAGAGGCTGCAATATCATTTTTAAATACAAAGTTCTACGGCCAGGTAATAACGGCCATATACAAAGCACAATGCGCCACAGCACTCCTGCAGGAGCTAGACCGCCACGGCGTCAGGGATATACGCAGGCGCGAAAATATACTAAAGGACGCCATAGAGAGGCATATAGAGATCAGACTGCGTACGGAACAAACATGGCCTTGTGAGGCAATAGAAAGGACCAACAGATTCAACAACGGTATAGAAGGTAGAGCAGAAAGAAGAAACAGATTCTGGTTCTGGAAAGTTGATCGCGCACAACTAACAGGATCTTTAAACGCGCAAAGCCCTTGGGAAGACGAGTGGTCTTTCAGACCATCACACTTTCTAGCGCCGCAGCAGTTATCGGCGTGGCAGCGGCTGGGTATCTCGCATACAAAGCAGTGAACTACTTCACTTCCCCAGCGTCCTCGAGCCAGACAGTCTCTATTACTACCCGAAACATAGCAACACAACAGCTTCAGCCTATGTTAAGAGACACCGTCCACAGCGTACTACAACATACAATAAAGACGCCATCCCTGGACTCTACAAACATCTTAGGAAATTCCTCTGCCATCCAGAAAGATTTAGCAGAGATGAGTACGTCGATAGTATCGATGACCCGGGCCGTCGAAAGGCTTACAGAGCAGCAGTCACGGACCTGGAGAATGGTGATGGTGCAGTGGCTAGAGTCACTCCTTTCACCAAAATAGAAAAATGCACGACATCAAAATATAAAGCTCCGCGCATGATACAAGGTAGGGACATTAGATTTAATGTAGAGTATGGCAGATATATTAAGCCGTTAGAAATAAGATTAACCAAGAAGTCCGCATACAGACACAACTTCGGAAAAGGAGACTACGATGAAATAGCAGCACGCATTGCAAAACTTGATAAGAAATACCTGTACAAAACAGAGGCAGACCACAAAACTTTTGACGCCTACGTCACGCCTGAACACTTGAAACTTACACACACCTTCTACTCCGCTTGCTACAAACACGACCCAACGCTGAGACATTTATCAAAACAAACAATTAAGAACTATTGCAAGACTAGGCAGGGAGACTCATACCACGTTAAAGGGACGCGAATGTCAGGTGATGTTGACACCAGCCTAGGCAATTCACTAATAAACTACACATAAATAATAAAAAATCTGTATCACTAAAAGAAACTATGAAAATGATGATGGACTCAAGTGAAAGCGAGGAAGAATTAGAAAATGAAATTCCAAATCCTGTAGAAGTTTTAATTAAAAAAAATATTAATGAATATGTATTGGATAAACGTATTGAAAATGAAGAAGACCCACTTCTTTGGTGGAAAGTTAATAGCAATAAATATGGTATTCTTTCTCCTGTAGCCAGAGATATTTGGTAACTCCACCCACAAGTGTCCCCAGTGAAAGAGTTTTCAGTGGAGCTGGACTTCTCTAAAAGGTTCATACAATTTGACGTCCTGTTTTAACGACAGACCGGTTTCAACGGCAGTTATTTTTTCACCGTGCCGAGCAAAACATCACTGCGCAAAAATGTCGTGAGTACTTGAATTTTATTACTTCTTCCTTTGTGTGTTATATGTTATAATTTTCTATATAAAATTCTCTTTACAGTGATATATACAGGCGAACTTGCCGTAAAACATTGAAGGTCACCGCTAGACTTACGTGCCGCGCCCAGTAACACAGTCTACTGCTATGCAAATAATATGCAGAGGAAATATAGAAGAAATAAACTTGAGAAGTAATTATAATACTGTTCGGAATAGATAAAATAATTAAATGGTCACACTGATAGCGGAAACGCGATGTATTCAATTGGCGACGAATCGGGGTTCGCATTAATTATTGTGGCATTCTATCGGGGTCCGCCAATCGCGCCGCTAGCGTGAAGTCGTGTATTTAGTGTTATCTGCCGCCTCGGAAGTTACTTACGCGCGCATCGGAGCGTGTCGTCGATTGTTTTACGTGCTGAACACGTAGTAAATTAGTAAAAGCGGCCCGCGGAATTGTTAATTGTACTTTTTATTGATATTAGTAATCACGCGCTGACCGCGAGTTATTATTGTGAAGTGAAGGACGACGGCAATGGCGGCTGTACTGTGGTGACGTACACACATCGTAAATTGTCTCTTTTGCATTATCTTTTATTATCTATTATTCCCGTAAATATAGTTTTTCCTCCCCGAGGGGCCTCTATTGTTTTTATTACATTTGACTGACCGACACACCACATATTATGTGCAGTTTATGTTCTACGCAACGTGGTAATCTCAGGTATGTACCTAGGTTTGATTTTACTATTGTATTATGGTAGCAGAGCAAAATAAATAACAAACATAATTCGTTGGTATACAGAGCGTGGTTCGCCGACCACTGGGTTTTTTTGGGTAAAACGTAACAAATACAATAGAAGATTTATCGCTTTTGAAAAAAACAATTAACACATTTAAAGACGCCGGAGGAAAAATTGATCAATCCGAAAAGTTGAGATATCTTCTCAAAATTGAAAGTTATTGGTAAAAGTTCGAAACTAAACATCGGGAAATATTATTAAGCAAACGGATCTAAGAGAAGAAGAAGATCTAAACAAATTTCACTTAAAGCTTATACGATGACGTTGCAGACAGTTTTAAAGAATACAAAAGCATGTTAAAAGAAACACTTTTAAAATCAAAAGTCGAATCGGGAAGCACATCACAGAACATCATCATTTCTTGGCCATAAACATTTTAATGGGTATCGTAATTATGCCTTCATATAAAGATTATTGGAATACGTCTTTACGATATGCCAAAGTGGCAGGTGTAATGAGCCTCAAAAGATTCCAACAAATAAGAAGGACATTTCACAGATAATACGCAGGCCGACTTGTCCGACAGATATTACAAACTGCGACCTCTCTTTAACACTATAAGAGCGAGCGCGCACGAGCAACTTTGTCTCCGCAACTATTTTGTCTCTCCCATCAATTTGTATGGGGAGTTGCGTCGCTACGTGCGCGCACTTTCATACTAGCCCATGGGTGGGAGAGACAAAATAGTTGCGGAGACAAAAAAGTTGCGGAGACAAAGTTGCTCGTGCGCGCACTGTCTAAGATATCAATGTTTGTCAGTAGAAGAAGAAAACGCATTTAGTATAGATGAAATGATCATCCCATACAAAGGCAAGAAGGCAGGCAGTCGTCGACGATATAATCCGAACAAACAATGCAATTTATAGAATTTGCATTTCAGATATGGAGATTTGAGCCGACCAAGCGTTGGTCCTCATGGCAGCGTGATCAACATTAACCACTGGGCTGAATTCGTAACTCAGCTGAATGCCGATGCCACTGGGGACACTAAGAACGAAGAGAAATGGCGAAAAGAAAGATTCTTTAAGAAAATAATTATTAAATGACACACTTTCAGCATGTTTTTTTAACCTTAAGTCATAAACATTTTCAATTACTTTACTGTCATTGTTTTCCCATGCCATTTGTTTCCTCGTTTTCTGTAGAAATGGAGTGATTTGAAAAATAATACAAAGAGAAAGGCGGCTAGAATGAATAAGGCTGTGCGTGGCACTGGTGGTGGCCCTGCTTCCAAAATAAAACTCTCCGACATAGAAGAAAGGGTGTTGGTTATTATAAATCCTCAGGCAGCTTACAGGCATGACAGGAGTGCTTGAGGTTTTCGTAACAGAGGTTATTATTAATATATAAAATCTGTCATTTATTCATAAAAACTTACAATACACATCCAAGAAACAAAAATTATTAAAAATCTACATCCTACATAATTTTTAGGGTTCTGTACCCATCAGCCGCAGGCGACACCCCGCAGACGAAGAGACCCACGACTACCCGTGGGTGCTTCGCCTAAAAGAAAATCTCCCCCCACTTCACAATCAGTGTTAGCAAGACAAACATTTATTAACTCCTGAATGACGGGAATTAAATAAAGAAAAGCAAAAAAATGAGTACGAGTTGGAAAAAGAACGCCTAAGACAAAGAGAAATTGAACTTCAACAGCAAGCCAGAGTAGGCAAGAATTTATTTTAATTGTTTAGTTTTAACTATTTCAAATCCTTGTTTTTGTTTTCTTGTTTTAATAGTGTTTTACATGAATAAACGTTTTCTTTCTTTCCTTCTTCTTTCTAAAATCATGAAAACATCGTTTTCATTTGGTATACCTAAAGTGAAGAAATAATTAATTTCCTTTGTTTCAGATTTTAAATCATGTTACACATACATATAGGAACATATATGAATAAACGTTCCTATCTACATATTTTTCTGAAGGTACGACGTAGATACGGCAATAACATAAAGACGATATATTATTTGCTGAAAAAAGATTAACTGTGAAGAAGTTAACCTAATTTTCACGATGACGCAAGTAAAAACGTGGTTTGTTCAGCACCCGGCTGAAGCTTTTCCTCGACGGTATAACCAAGTTCAGTGGAGATGATAAGTCGGTGTCATTGCCCAAATGGGCCCAGGAAGACAACAGTGAGATTTTTAACTGGACGCCGCAACAAATATTAATTTTAGCACGAAGATCGCTAGAAGGTACGGCGAATTTATGGTTGAAGATTGAAAAAAAAAATTATCATAAACGCACTCCAAAAAGAATTTCCTATTACCGCTAACACTGAAGAAATGCATGAAAATGTCATCACGTAAGACACGGAAGAACGAATCGTACAATGAATACATCGGCGGCGCTGTTGGTCAAGCGTCATCGGTAAATCGAACCGCCAACGTCAATATAACGGAAACGAGTAACTGGGAGTAACTATATAATGTAAGATCTTTTAACAAATAAATCAGTTTGTATCTGGAACTCGAGAGTATCATTTCTCTCCTAACACACGAACCTGATATGGCGACCCTGCCAGTGCTAGCATTCCGCTAGCCATATATGGTGCATCGTCGGGTGTCAATTGTCATTTATGACGAAAAACATCTATATTTCACCGTGCCGGGACACTTGTACGTGTCTTAAAATTAATCAAAAATGGGATCTACAAATACTAAAGAGGAATTTATTTTGGCCCAAAATGCAGCGGGTACAAATAATGCCGATATAAGACAGCTAGCGAACCACGCAAGTAATACTAATATCATTCTACTGATCATTTTAAGCACCTGGTGGTATTACTATTCATTTACAGTGTTGCCAATTTGGCATACTTTATGCTTTTAGCATATTTTTACATTGTTTAGCATTTTTATTTGTTTTAATTATAATTAGCCAAATGAATGTCGTCAAAACTAAGCTTCGCAACCGTTTCTCGGTAAAAACTTTAAACGCCATTTTATACATCAGATTCGACCTAAAGAGGGCAGGAAAATGCTGCTACTCTAATACAGTTCCGGGTTCCGGATAATGTTCTCTATAGGCACCAAGGAAATATATAGTCTTGGCAATGAGGCTTCCACCTCTACGTCAACATTTTCGGCTGCGGATGACCAAGATATTAATATTTTATTTGATAATAACACACTCGAATAAGAGAACACATATGTGTAAATAATGTTGGATAAATAATATTTCAAGTAAAATGTCGTTTTATTTGACATTAAAAAATTTTTGCAAAATATTTAGCTTAATTAACTATAAATGCTTTAGCAAAATTTTGGCAAAATTTTAACAGCCATTTAAAGTAACAAATTTTAGGTTAGTCTTGCTGGCAACACTGCTTGTGTACAGTGCTTACTCCTAGTCTATAACTAAATGCTATAGAAACGAAGGAGTCCCGTAGTCAGTAGCCAAAAATCTGCAAAGAAAAACATTATGATATTATGATTATGATATTTCTAATTTTTCAAATAGCCTATAATGTGAGTTGTATATTGATATGCTTATTAATAAATAATACGTAACTAAATGGCTTTATTTTCAACCATTTCTATACTTATGAAGCTACTTGGTACCAGTGGCATATCTTCCTACTGTTCCATTATTGGAACGGTACTGAAACTGAAATATTAGAAACTGATATTTTTTTATTATTACATATTATTAATAAAAAGGGTCATAAGATGAAGTTCTGCAAGTTTCATCGAAATCGAAGAAGTTTAAGTAGGCTTTGGATGATATGGGTTAAATTGCTAAATTCCTTGAAAAAATATCATTTAGTATCTATTTTGTTGTATTGCAAAATAAATATGCTTACATAATGAGTTTTGTGCATGCATGCGTATGTGTGTGCATCTGATATTTTTTTATGTAAAAATAATAATTTAACAGTCTATTTAAAGATTACATTCATTATGATCATTATTTTTGCTTCAGATGTCATTTCGAAAAAATCCACGAATTAATCGTATAGTAGCTGCAGTAGCAAACAATGAAGCTTTATTACACAATTTTGGTAAAACTCCTAGTATACAAGTTTTGCACTCCATTCCTGAAGTTATCAACGATCACTGTGAAAAGCAACCACTGTTGACAAAGTATGTTGCTGTTTCGGAAAATACGAGTTTGTCGACTGAATCCGCACCATTATTAAAATTTCAACAAGATTTCGTCGTTGATACAAATGCAGATCCAGAACGTTATGAGACGATGTCTGTGTATGAAGAATTAGAATTATCAAATTAATCCACAACTTTACTTGAATCATATCAAGATGTACCTGGTGATTTTAATATAGATGCTGTAAATAAAAACAATCTCATTGCTTTTATAATATAAATGAGTTCTTTGCTTGTAAACACTAAAGATAGATAATAATAATAACTGTAATCTAAAATGTTAAAATTAATCTAAAAATATATTGTATTTTAGTGAGTTAAATACACATAAATATTTGTATGCCAGTTTGCTGGCGAGTTGTGCGGTCTTTATTGTAATATATTATTGTAAAACCTTGTATTAACCACAATTCCTGCAAATAAATTATTTCATTTCATTTCATTTCATAGTATGCAAACGTCTGATAATTTAATGGCCACTGATGTCACAACATTGCCAGAATTAAACAGAGAATTACAGAGATACCTAGACAACGAGCTAATGACAGTATCTGGAGACTCAGTGCTGTTAACTAAATCCACACTAGCAACTGATAAGAATTTAGAGTGTAATTTAAACCCTTAAAAGCCTTGAGTTTCAAATTTGATACCGAACTTTTCAACCCAATGTACACTAGCAGTAGCTCTTTTTTTAATTTTAGGCTGTGTTCAACAACTATGAAGTGAGCAGCGTACGTCGTTCAGCGGTGTGGCGGCAACACCGGTGGGACTCTGGCCTAACTTCACGTTAATGTGAAACAAATTTGCTTAATCATGTAACCTAAAGTCATTCTCTTTTCTTGTAACCTTGTAACAGCACACAATGTAATCGTTTTAATTAAAATCATATTTCTTCACTGCAAGTCAGTATTCTCGTTTCATTTAATAACATTAACACGTTCATCGCCGACTATTATTTTACAAAATCATAAAAAAATGTCATTGGTTTTTATGATTATTTATAGGTTTATTTGTTCATATATAAAAGTTTTACAGTGATATTTGTTTATTTTGGCTTTATTTTAGGGTTTTTTTAAGTGCCGGTCATTACGACCCAGCGCGGCCTAAACGGAATAATTATTACATTCAGGCCTTGCCGGTCACAATGCCGGTCAGCGTACTTACAAACGTTATAGACACGTCTACTACGCACGGGTACCGCGCGCCTAATGGATGCTAGCGCGGGAGTACACCGTGCGTGCGGTTGTTGTTCCCGCCTCCCTTCACCCCTTTCACCTCTCCCTATGACTCAAGCCAATCACGGATTGTTTTCGTTAGTTCGCATTTGTTTTGGTCATGAAATGCACGCTAAGATTTTGTTTAGCAGAAAAAATAGTTTTATTGTTAAAATGGACACTTTTTTTGACTTTGAGTTTACACAAGAACAATTACATGTAATTGACAGTTTAGAGAGGTCACATTGCAGTACTGACCATGTCATAAGTGAGGGTGATGAAGTGATAAATATTCCACGTACCAGAAAACGTCGAGTTATTTTGTCGGACAGTGAAGAAGATGACCGTGACTTATCTCCAGCTTTATCCGGCCATACACCTGAATGTGAGTGGTACCAGCCACGTGGTAAGCAGCCTCGTTTAATTCCTTTTACCGAAATACCGGGACTGAAACCTTACTCACTTCGAAATCAACTAGCCAATGCTACACCTGTTGATTTCTATTCCCTCTTAGTCACTGACCAGTTATTTGAAAATATAGCACATCAGACGAATATATTTGCCCAACAAAGTATCGATAAAGGTGGCATTAAAGATAAGTCGAGACTACGGCTCTGGACGCCAACCGACAAAGAAGAAATAAAACGATTTTTAGGCGTGATTATTTGGATGGGTATAGTGAAGTTACCAAAAATCGTAGACTATTGGTCTAATGATGAAATGTTGGGTCAATCTTTTGCAAAAAAGACTATGAGTCGCAACCGCTTCGAAGTTTTGCTTAGAATGCTCCACTTTTCCAACAACGAAGAAGTTCCAAAAAATGACCGGCTGGGTAAAATACGAAGATTGGTTGAAATATTGAACCAAACATTTTCAATTCATTATACTCCCGATGAATGTTTATGCGTCGATGAAAGTATGATACCATTTCGTGGGCGTATCATTTTCCGTCAATATAATAAGTCGAAAAGACATAAATATGGCATCAAGCTATTTAAATTGTGTACTACTCCTGGCTATACGACAATGGTGGAGGTATATGGAGGAAAGACATTAGATTCACAGGATAATACTCCAACCAACGTTGTCTTGAATTTAGCACGTAACTACTTTGGAAAAGGTCATACCATGTTCGTAGATAATTGGTATACAAGCTTAGATCTAGCTGAGAAGTTAGTTCAACACGATACTCATTTAGTAGGGACCCTACGAAAAAACAGGAAGAACTTACCAAAGGACGTCATGACTGGAAATCTGAAACCGGGTGAGTTTATGGCAAAAGAAAACAAAAACGGAGTCACGGTTATGAAGTGGAAGGATAAGAGGGACGTGTGTTTGTTGTCAACCAAACCTTCAATTGGTTTTACAAAAAAAAAGAACAAAAGAGGGGTTGAAACAATTAAACCGAAAATTGTGATTGATTATAATAAAGCCAAAGCAGCCGTTGACTTGTCTGACCAAATGAGTGCTTATTCGAGTCCATTGCGAAAGACGTTAAAGTGGTATAAGAAGCTCGGTATCGAATTATTACTCAATACTGCTGTAGTAAATGCAAGAGTACTATATGAAAGTACAACGAAGAAGAAGATATCTGTCGTCGATTTTAGGCGACTGTTGGCAAAGCAGTTGATTGAGGGTAGTCAAGAAAATACGGGATTGACCACACCACGACCCAGAAGACAAAAACACGAGCTTAAGAAAAAAGAAGGTGCAGCAGTATCAACAAGAAAATTTTGTCGTGATTGTTACAAATCAAATGTTGAGTTGCATGGAAGAAATGTGGCCAAGAACAAAACAAAGAAGGTTTCTTGGTTTTGCACTATTTGTCCCGGCAATCCCCATTTATGTCGTCAATGTTTTGACAAATGCCACTAAAATGTTTGAATATCCATTTAGAGTTGAATTAATCTTTAGTTTGATTGTTGTTCGTATGACGATTTGTAATTGTGGTTTGATAAAAAACGTTCCTAATATTTTTTGTTCTATTGTCTTTCTTTTTTTCTTAAATTTTGATAAAAACATGCCTAAAATTAATAATATTCTGTTGTCTTTTCATTTTTATGCATAAATGCAACTTATAACAGAAATAAAAATATATGATTCGAAATCCTATGTTTTTTCATTAACTTTTTTCTCTAAGTCCTAAAAACAGGTATGCCATCAAAAAATCAAAAAACCAAGTAGTTACAGGTGTTCATTGGGGCCGCGCCGGTCACATTGTATGGTTGAATACACAGCTTTTGCATTCTGCGGCGCGAACGGGCTTCGCAAAGGTAGGTCTGGCGTGCCGGTCATTTTGACCCCCCATGGCCCAAATGGCTAGATCAAGTGCCGGTCATTTTGACCCACCATGGCGATGAACGTGTTAATAATAAGGAAGAATCAACCTCACATATCAAACATGGTCCATTCGGAGCCGAATCATTAATTTGAAGCATCATCATCATCACCACATGCACATGGCGAGTCGCAAGAGGATTATGCTGGATTGCCGTCGAGTCGCATCCGGTCAGGTTACGATACCCATCCTTCTTCTCTCCATCTCCTGTGCGTTTAATTTGCGTTAATATCGTTATTTTCACGTTTCAGTTACGTCCGTGCACGTGTTGTGTAGCGCGGCGCTGTGCTGATGCTTAACGGGAATTTGTAAGTACTCTTGTTTCCTATAATCTGCCAAAATGAGTGACTGTGAAGATACAATCGGTGGTAACTAATTCTAAATCTCCTCGTTTAGGTATTTGTAAAAGTATAAATATGCAGCTCGCTGACTTAAAGAGACAGCGTGGCACGTTAAAGGGCAAAATTTCTAGTGGAAGAATGTTGAAATTCTCAAATAAATATGCGTTCCAAAAGAACCCCTACTTTACAGAACTTATTACTTTCTCAGAATTACGAAAGTTTTTTGGAATTCTTTTATTTACTAGTGTTTACCATTACCTGTCAGGTCATATTGGTCAAACATTGCAAAATTTGAACCCATAGCACAAACCATGAATCGCAACAGATTTGATAAAATCAGACATATTTCCCATATGAATGACGACACCAAACATTTGCCCCCTGATCATCCCCAACACGACAGATTACATAAAATTAGACCCGTGATAGACCACTTGAACAAGAAATTTATTACTGTACCATTTGACCACCGGCTATCATTAGACGAGCAAATGTGTGCAACAAAAAATAGGAAACAATATTACCATTGCCAACACTACATGAAACAATATTTACCCAATAAACCCCACAAATAGAGATTCAAATTATATGTTTTATGTCTCTTTCTACGTATGCGTACAGTTTTGAGGTTTACTCAGGAGCTAGGGATTTTGAACGCATACCTGGCGAACCAGACCTCGGAGTAGTATCGAATACAGTTATTCGATTGTTACGACCAGTCCCAAGGCACATAAATCATATAATTTATTTTGACAATTTTTATACCAATATTCCTCTGCTACATTATTTGACCAAAGAAGGTATTTATTGTCTTGGCACTGTACAGAGAAACAGGCTTGGTAAGTCTTGTAAGTTGCCAGAGAAAAAGGAAATCCGGAAGTCTAATGTACCCAGAGGCACTTAACATGAAAACGTTGCCTCTTTTGAAGGCATAGAATTTTCGGCAACAAGCTGGAAAGACAATAAGCAAGTTTTATTGCTTTCCACCTACGTTGGTGCTGAACCAGCAGAGACTATAACCCGTTACGAAAAAAAACTAAAAACGAATATCCAAATATCATGTCCTCGGGTCATAAAGGAATATAATGCCCACATGGGAGGCGTTGATCTGATGGACAGCTTTATTGGTCGATATCGCATTCGCATAAAGTCGAGAAAGTGGACAACAAGGCTGTTCTATCACCTTTTGGATATGAGCGTGATAAATGCATGGGTACTGTACAAAAAGGTTTGTACAGTGAAAGAAAAATCCCAGAAGGACATTATGAAGTTAGCTGACTTCAGAACCGAGCTTACTGACACCTTATGTCGTTACCAAAATCGCCCGGAAAATAAAAGAGGAAGACCAAGTTCCGACACGAACGAGAAGAGATTCCTGAACCGTCTACAAGACCACGGGTGGGTGTACAAGTCCTACCGTCTACTGACGTCCGTTACGATCGTGTTGGACATGAAAAAATATCTATGAATTCAAGAAATAAATGTAAATATAATAATTGTAGGAAACTTACTTCTTGGATATGCAAAAAATGTAAAGTTTCTTTATGTGACAATAAAAACAATCAATGTTTCGCATTATTTCATACTTAGGAGCATAATTAGTTCATCCGAAATATTTATGGCCATAATGCCTGAAGTATCAAAAATGATACCTGTTTGTTTTTTTCGAAATAAATATATAAGATATGTATTATGATTTTTTTCATTATTTTTTTCCTTTATATATATATATTTATATATATAGCTCCTGCAGTGAACACAAAGGTATTTTTTTTAATTTAATTTGGAAAATCAGGCTTCTAAGGGTTAAGTATTCTCAGCAAAATTATAATTAATCTTATTTTAGTAACATAAATTTCATACAAACTTTAATTAATTCAATCATAATTGAGCAAATAATTAGTGCGAAAGTGTTACTATAAAAATTTAAATTCTCGTAATAACCAAAATATTACTAAATACATAACTTTGTAAACAATACTTAAAAGAGGCATATATAACAAATTTAAAAAAACCCAAAAAAAATAATTAAATAGAATTTTAAGTTATAGATGATTTTGCAATATTTTTTTTTTTAATTGGCTGTCCTGTAAAATTTGGTTTTTTCGGTTAGTTTAGTTAGGTTTACACATTTCAGCGTGCGATACATGTTTTATCAACTGGACAGTCATATTTTTAAAAATTTTGGTCTAATAAAACTGAAAACTAAAATGGAAATGCCATGCGAGTTTAACGAACTTATTGCAAATGCTCGGGCCAAGCCCAGTCCTTTTCAGGTGATAAATGTTGAAGAAGATCCACGGATTGTGAGAGATTGGGCTGATTTTCTAAAAGACACAATGTACAAGAAAACATGTCCTTTTAAAATACAAGAAATCAGAGAACTGTATTGCTCATCGCAACAATCATATATTTACCATCATAGTAATTATAATGGCCTGTACTCAAAGGGAATAATAATTGCTGCAAAAAAGAAAGGTCAGCCTCAGCGTACCCAAGTAACTCAATCATTATGTCAAGATGAGGAATTATATTTGCCAAATGCTGCATATGAGAGGCTAGAAGATGTATATAACAGTATGTTGGCATATGTACAGAGTACTATTAAAAAAGAAAATATAAGATTTGGTGCATTAACAACAGATTTGTGGACAGACCAATTTAGACGACACAATTATATAACCTGCACTATCCATTACATTTCCCATGAGATGAATCTTTTGAAATTCACGTTAGCTACTCAAAAATTCACGATGAAATTCAAAGTATTTTTGCTTACATTTCAGATTCCACAAAAAGATATTGTCCTTGTGACTGACTCTGGCAGTAATATGAAAAGAGCTGCTGATTAACTGAATACTATTTAAATTATTTAAATTTGTCTTTATTCTAGGTCGTTGGATTGACTGAGTCCTTGGCATGATTGAGAACGGAAACGTAGACCAGCGTTTGAAAGTTTGTTCCAACAATATCCGGACGGCTGTGGTCTTAGTTCCCCTCATTGAAAAGCATGTTACTGAGGGGACAACAATTCACACGGATTATTAGCGAGCATATTATTGTTTGGGGTAACATGGGTATGTTCATATAGAAAGTTAATCACTCAGACCCAGACAACCCATGTTGCCCCTGAAGGGAATCATACTCAAAGAATTGAGTCCTAGCGGCGAGTTGTAAAACATTTTTTTTTAAAAGATAATTATAACCTCCCAGCTAACTTCGGTGATATTATCTATACTAATAATATTATAAAGCTGAAGAGTTTGTTATAATCTCAGGAACTACTGGCCCGATTTGAAAAATTCTTTAGTTGTTAGATAGGCAATTTATCAGGAAGGCTATAGGCTATATATCATCACGTTAAGACCAACAGGAGCGGAGCAATGCGGGTGAAACCGCGGAACACAGCTAGTTGTAGAATATATGTGGAGACGCTGGGTGGAAGAAAACAAAATGAATCCATTCATTGCCCTCATAAATTGTATCAAACATGTATATTTGAATAAATAATTATTAAAAAAATTGTTTTTTGTATGCATATTGCACACAAATTGTTAGTCACAGAACCAAATCTGTCCACCCCTTTATACCTCCATATTGAGTTGTTTGATAAAAAGATGATTCATACCTTCTAGAATATTCTTGCTTTCTTAGTTCTCGTAGATCCCTACTCAGACTACATGGATGTTCAATAAATTGATGATATTCCATGGAATTTGCACCATAACTTGAAACAACAAACATATAATAATAAAAAATATTCACAAACAACAGAATTTCATTTCAACTGCAAATCTTTCTGTTTTTTCAATCTGCCTTCGAATTTCGAAACATAACCAACACTTGTACAAAAAACACAGCCATGATCTGTCTACGGCCATGATGCTTTCGACTTAAAGTTTTTTTTTCTTTCAAGAAGTTTATGGTGGTGAAGAAATTACCCGTTAAAATAAAATGGGCAAGCGTGTTATTAATCACATTATTAATAATTAAAGTTTCACATTTTAAATTAGGTATTCAAAAAGCTATTTGGCTTTACACTTCAGACATTAAAAATTTAAATAATCAAATCACAGATTAAGTATTAGTTACTTGAATCAAATGTCAAACAATCACACAATAGATTTTAAAAGTCAAATTGTTAAATTAAATTTGAGAGTTGCCAATAAATAAATTATTACATTGTCGATGGGTGATAACGTGCTGATAAAGTCCGGTCGCGGAGCAGAAAGAATTTCGTACAATGACCTCTTTACCTAATGACAGTGGTCACAAACCTTTTATAATGAAGTGCAGTTTACATGAAATATTTGGAGGAGAAAATGTTTTTTACTAATTTATTAAATAAATGTCCTTTATTCATTTACAATACTTATTAGTTAGTTACATTTTAACTTTTTCAATAACAACGATATATTATATAAAAAAAAGTGTGCGTGTACACACATAAGAAGTAAAACTTCTTTATGACCTTATTTTTCAAAAAATAATTTACTATGTACAATATTACAGAAATACGTTAGTCTAACACGCGATTTCGACATGGCGGATTTTGATTGGACATAAAGAGTTTGAGGCTTATTCTTATAAATTTTGAATTCACAAAATCATAATTAAACACCTGACACCAATCAAGCAAACACAAACTTTACGCTCTCAGGTTAAAGGTTTACAATCCCTAAGGACGGCGGTCATTGCACCTGTGCGAGCAAGACACAATATTTTTACAAGGGAGTGACAGTGACAGGTAATAACAGGTTAATGTACGAAATTCTTCCTGCTCCGCGACCGGACTTAGCCTTGTATTATCTGTTTCTGCCTTGTTTCTGTGTGGACCAACGTTGTGCTGTGGGTATTTTATTATGATTTACATCTGAGCTGAGGTATTTATTAAAATAGAACAAATTGCATTTATTGTTTGTTGTTTCAATTATAACATACAATCTGAAAACAAAAAATGTATGCGTGTACTAGAGTACACACGTAAGAAGTGAAACTTCTTTATGATCTTAAAAATGTCACGAGTATGGCGTAACGCAAAAATGTCACGCGTACGGCGTAACGCAAAAATGTTACACTAAATTTTTGTCCAACCCCGATAAAAAAGTTTCACTTCAATAAAACTTACATAAGGTGTAAAAATACGTTCGTGAAAGTTTCAAGGCTTCAAGCACAGATAATATACTACTTTGTACTAGGTTTCAAGATAAAGAAGCTATGCACTACACGAATAACCCAATACTAAAATAATAATAGTTTAAAAAAAACACGCTTTTTATAGAAAACCGAACTAAAAAATAGAAAATTTTACCAAATTAGTGTATTGTCATCAGTCGTCAATAAATCTACAAAGTTTGAACGAAATCTGACCGTTTAAAGTGGGTCAAAATCGCGCCCAAAGAAGTCGGTTACAAACAAACATACAGGTGAAGCTAATATAAAGCGTGTAAAAATGAATTAATAATTTTATATCTGTGTAGTGTGTGTACTGTAAACTGTTTCTCTGTCTACGGTGTCTGTGTAGGTACAAGAGTATTAGCACAGTATTAGGCTGTTTTCCAATTACAGAGCATAATGCGACTCAGTGGCGCACAATGCCGAATTATGCTGATGCTTAATTGGAACGTGAAACGCACCAGCAGGTTGCGCTGTTCAGTGTGGAAAAAAAAAATTCTAGTTTAGCAATAACCTCATTAATGTGTAAATGAAGTGGTATACATAATAATTGGTTGAAAAATATTTACGGTTATTTTCAGTAATTTGGATTTTGATTATTTCATTAAGATTTTTTCAATGTTTGTACCTTCATCCATACTTATATTTATTTTTTTAACACAATTTGAATTAACTTTGATTATTTCGAAAAAACAACAATGAAACGAAAGCTTTAAATTTTTTTCCAACAATTAATAATTACTAACGATAAATCGATTGCACGCATCAATTCACGCGCATTACTTTTTCTAGTGCTCGATTGTGCGAAGCGTTGCTGTAGTTGGAACATTCAACGTTTAAGCATTATCACAGTATTACCATTATTTAGGAAATAATGGTAATACCTGGTAATACTGTGGCATTATGCCGCATAAGTATATTTGTTCTGTGCATAATGCGCTCTAGTGCTGTAATTGGAAAACGGGGATAGTAGTTTGACAAGGTTCTAAATTTAAAAAGTGTTGCACAGGTAAAAAAGCTATTTGTTCCGTTGTTCCTGCTAATTTACTAGTTTTTGTAAATTAAATTGTAATAACTGTGTTCATTTTAAAATAAGTAGATTAATAGTGTTTTTCAGTCATATTCATTATACCGTTCAGTCACATGTTCAGTCGGTAACAATTCGCTAAGAAATAAGAATGAGGAAGCTAAGTTAGGTGTAGATTATGACAGACAATATTTTTAAAGCAGTGATACGGAAGTGGTTTTGTAATAAATTGTAAAGGTAAGAGTTAATCTAAGGTCTTAATTCTTAATAGTACCGTGTACCGTACATGCTATTTGTATTTTTAAGTTTAACGAAACCCTGAAACGTTCACCTTGTGTTTAAAATATTTTAGTTTGTAGGTAAGTATATAAAAACCTAGATAATTAATCTAAACCCTATAAATATGAATCGTCATAAACTGATACAGTTGCGTTAGTATTTCTATCCGAATAGGTTTTATTCGCCGTGTATTTTTACCGACTTTAAAGAAAGACGTAAGATCAATTTTTGAAGTTTACGTTTATTTTTAACTCTAAAGTCTAAACAGTCGTAAGGTATTTTTAGCATTTTCGAAGTGAAGTTTAATTTAGTATAGTTTTTTTAATTATCAGATAATTATATTATAGTTTCAATGATTTCAACTCAGTAATGTTCATAATATTATTTGTTAAGAGTTACCTCAATTCTGGCAAACCATTCCTAATAAAACAGCAGTTTTCATGTCTCTAAAATTTTCATGTTTGTCATATTCAAAGTATTATCAAGTTCAGTTCAGTATTATCCTACCACTTAGCCTAAGATGCACTAAAAATACTAAAAATTTATATACACAATATGCAAATAGAATGAAAGATTTTTCTATGGCTGTTTGGCATGGTTGGTAGTGGCCCTGCCATCCAAGCCAGAGGTTGTTGACTCCCACCCGGGGAAAATATTTGTGTGATGAATGAAATGAAATGTTTGCTCTGTGTTTGGGTGTTAATTATCTATAGTATAAGTATTTATTTAAAATTATTTATGTATGTTTATCAGCCATCTGGTTTCCATAACACAAGCAAAAGCTTAGTGTTTCCATAACACAAGCGAAAGCTTAGTATGGGATCAGATCATGTGATGAAAATGGTCCCAAAATATTTATTTATTTTTCACCCTTATTATATTGTTTTTACAGATACAATGTCGTTAAAAAGCAAAACTCGTTTATCGCCAAGAGCTATGCCCATGGAGGCTGTAGTAACTAGATTCAAATCAACGCAATTGAAAATAAAAAAAGACAAGCCTTTACAGAAAAAGTCTATCAAAACTAAGTCTCCGTCAAAGAAAAAAGTTATTGAGAATATAGAGTATTTTCCAAACAAATTGAAGAGAAGAATGGATGTCAAAAAGATTGTTTTATTACCGAAATATGATTTTAAGGTTGTAGCTGGTAAATGGAATAAACGGAAGCCGTGTGTACCTAGAAAAGGTTTGTTTTATTAGCTCATATATTAGCTTCTTATTAAATACTAGAGGTCCGCCCCGGCTTCGCCCGTGGTACATATTTCACAATAAAATGTAGCCTATGTCCTTTCTCGGGTATCAAAATATCTCCATACCAAATTTCATGCAAATTGGTTCAGTAGTTTAGGCGTGATTGAGTAACAGACAGACAGTGTTACTTTCGCATTTATAATATTAATATGGATTAGCTTTAACCGCCTCCTTGGTACAGTGGTTGACGCATGAGCGTTAGACCGAGGGGTTGCTGGTAGAGACGAAGAAAACAATAATAATAATAGTTTAAAAAAACTAAAAAACACGCTTTTTATAGAAAACCGAACTAAAAAATATAAAATTTTATCAAATTAGTATATTGTCATCAGTCCTCAATAAATCTACAAAGTTTGAACGAAATCTGGCCGTTTAAAGTGGGTCAAAACCGCGCCCAAAGAAGTCGGTTACAAACATACAGGTGAAGCTAATATAAAGCGTGTAAAAATGTCTCGGTCTGGTAGGACACAGAAAGCTTATCTTGTCCTTGTCACTTGTCTTTATCACTTGTCCCTAAAAAAATTTGATCAGTGAAACAGATGTATAATGCATCTGCCCCTTACCCCACTAGGGGTTCACTTTTATATTAGCTTCATATGTTTGCTTGTAACCAACTCCCTTAGACTCGATTTTGAGCCACTTTTAACACTTATCAAGGTTGGTAACAATACAATAATTTATTCAGTGTTTTTTTTTGTTTTTACAAACTAAATTAATTATTTTATTTCATAAAAAGATACTTAAAATATAGCAAAAATTGTTGAGTTCACATATTACTTTTAATAATTTCTAAATTAAAGTTTTTCATTTAATTTAGTTTTTTAAATTGGCAGTTTGAGCTAGTATTAACATTTTTTTACTATCATATATAAGTGCAATCACTAAATATAAAAGTAGTCATCTGTTGTGTCTGTCGGTTAGCGATAAACTCAAAAACGACTGCATCTGTCATCTGTTTCTCTTCAACTTTTTAATATTATAAATTTAATAATCGACTGACCAGATCAGTTGGTAGTGACCCTGCCTTCCATGCCAGAGGTTGTGGGTTCGATTCCCACCCTGGGCAAATGTTTGTATGATGAACATAGATGTTTGCTCTGTGTCTGGGTGTTAATTATCTATAGTATAATTATTTATTAAAAAATGATATATGTATGTTTATCAGCCATCTGGTTTCCATAACACAAGCGAAAGCTTAGTATGAGATCAGATTGTGCTGTGTGTAAAAATTGTCCTGAAATATTTATTATTTATTTATTTATAAATATTCTATTTTTCACAGAAACGTATAACAATCAATATTACAACGACATTCCTTCACCAGAACATTTACAAAAGGAACAAACAATATCGGAAATGATAAATTTAATAGAAGACACTGGGAACTTTGACGATGACGATCTCATGGAAATTTTGACTTGCCCAAGTCCTGTATGGTGGGAAGACCCACCTGATGGTTACGTTGAAGGTAAGAGAAAACAATTAATACCAATAATTTATTTATTTATTTACTAGCTTTCCACCCGTGGCTTCGCCCGCGCATTCAAAGAAAAACCCGTTCCCGTGGGACTTCCGTGATAAAACCTATCGTATATCCCGGGGTAAAAAGTAGCCTGTGTCCTTTCTCGGGTATCAAAATATCTATATACCAAATTTCATGCAAATTGGTTCAGCAGTTAAGGCGTGATTGAGTAACAAACAGACAGCCAGAGTTACTTTTGCATTTATCATATTATATAGTAATATTATAGTAATAAGTGATATTAATACCAATAATAATTTATTTATTTATTTATTTAAACAAACTTACATGTGAACTGTAAAATTTTTTTTTTACAATTTGTCTCAAAAATATGAGAAAAAGGCGACCATGGCTACAATTTAACTTTATTAATATACTAGCTTACCGCCCGCGGCTTCGCCCGCTTTGTCTAAAACCTAATAAATTAAGTATTTACTAAAACCTTCCTCTTGAATCACTATCGATTTAAAGATTTAAGCATACAAAGGGACATAGGGACAGAGAAAGCGACTTTGTTTAGTTATTAAATTTTTATTTTCCAGATCCCATATCTCGACTCACTCCGGAATTAGTTAATACTAAGCTACACGAAGAATCAAGTAAAGAAAATAAAGTGAAGGAAGAAATTAAATTTGAAGAACCAATTAAAAAAGACACATCTACTAAAATATTAGTAAATCAGAAACCCCTTATAGATATAAATATAAAAATAAACGATCCCAAATTTATTAAAAAGCGCGGCAAATTAGAATCTCTGTTAGGTAATTTGAAAGATAAAATTAATAAAGAAACAAATATAGTTGAAAGTGATGAAAAATCAAATAGTTCAGATTTTATAAATACATCCTTAGACGAAGATTTAATATTAACCAGTTTAGAGAATATGGAAATTCCAATTGACAATAATGCTAGTAGTAAAGTTAATGACACTGAAAAATTGAATATAAAAACAGAACAAAATATACAATTAGATGTCAAAATAACTGAAAATTCAAAAGATAAAACATTGAATAATTCACTTAATGATATTAAAAATAACGTTTTAAAAGACGCGTCGTTAAGCGCGCTAAAATATCTAGAAACGGATACGTCCGATTTTGTCACAGTATATAAAATTATTAACAATGATACCGTAGATAGAGATACAGAAAAAAATGGGCAAATTAATTCTTATTTCAAAAATTGCAAAAATGTTCGGCGGCAAGCAAAGAGAAAGATAGAGGAAACAGATAAAAAATGTATAGTTGTCTCTGATAAGGAAACTGTCAAATATTGTTTAAAATGTTCCGCCATTTTTGATACGGAAGACTGTATATATTGTATGCAGAAAATTAAAGCTAACTCGTGATTTTTTTTAATTAAATTTACGTACTTTTTTATGAAAAACTAGATTATGTATTGAACAATAGTTGTGTTTGAGGTGTTTCTCAAAAAATGTAATTAAAATTCTGTATTTTGTTTCAAAAAATGTATAGTTCGTTTCAAACTTAATGGCGGTTCGGAAGTTTGCGAATGCGTTAACGTTCGGGTAATATCTAAAATTGTTTTCTGCGCATCAGATCGTTCAATCTTTCGAGCCGCCATTAAGTTGAAATCGTATTGTAATTTTTATAAATATTTTTTAGAAAAGTCTGTTATTACGCATTTGTAGTATATTTTTTAAACTTTCTCATTTTTAAAGCATTTGAATGCTAGAAAACTAAATACGAAATTGTATTATACCAGTATATTATATAGTATACTAGTGGTCCGCCCCGGCTTCGCCCGTGGTACATATTTCTCAATTAAAGTTAGCCTATGTCCTTTCTCGGGTATCAAAATATCTCCATACCAAATTTCATGCAAATTGGTTCAGTAGTTAAGGCGTGATTGAGTAACAGACAGACAGACATAGTTACTTTCGCATTTATAATATTAGTAAGGATAGTAAGGATTATACTATACCTCATTTTATAATACTTATTATTAAGAATTAGGATAACATCAAATAAATGACGGTTTATATTCGAAAAAGGAGGGTATTGTATGTTTATTAATAAAATTAAACTCTCAAATTACACTCTTCATCACATATCTGGCAAATTTCTTCTTCGTTGAATGAATGAATGAATACTCTTTATTGTACATACACAGAAATACAGTTTGTTACATGGTTGAGATAACTTAACTCGTTGTCTTCCTCTTCGCATTGCTCTCCTTCGCCTACTTCTTGATCTGGTAAGTTATTTAATATGTTTGAATAGAAATTCAAATCTGGCAGATTTGGCCAATTTTCACCATAATGGCTCGTAAGAAGCTTTCTTACGTCTCGAAGTTTCAGAGGTTTAACCTCCACACCCCTCGGAATAATGGAATCCCGTATCATTTCGGTTTTTTGACGTGACAACGTCTTATAATTCGATAGAGCCGGCTGCACGCACGAAAAACATGACTCATGCGGCGTTACCTCGCTCTCAGGCGTTCCATGTAAGGCTTGAAGTGCAAGCGAGAGCGCGGAACGAGCGACAAAGAAGCACAATCGGACATTGTCACGTCAGTAAACCGACTTTACAAACAACCAATTTTTTTTAACAACTTTGCAGATGCTTTTTGGTACTCCTGTATCTGAAGTGAAAAAAATCTCCCCACGTACCAAAACATTTCCAGCTTTTTTGGATCTTTTCAATATAAATCATTGTGATATTTTGAAATGATTTTTGTTTTTAAGACTTCGTGAACGCAGTTTTCCAGTTATATATAGGAATGCTTGTCAGTTTAGTGACTGTAGTAAATTGGCCAATAATTGCAGCATACTCAGAAGATGAAGTAATTATTTCTCTTTTACGTATGTCTTTTTCGATATTGCCGAAAATTCTGTCTGCGGGCATGAAAGAGTGCCCTGTTACAGGAAACACCAATTTCATTTTTTACAGACCTGTTGTCTAAAAGCCAACGAGAACGCATAGCTAAAATTGCGCTATTTTTGTTTTGTCTGCCACATCCGTCTGCCACCAGACGAATGTGATTTACATTTGTCAGATCACTTCAAGTGTATGATAAAAAGCAGATGCTATTTCATTACTTCCTTTAAAGTGCTCATTCTCAGTCCAGATATAAGAATGAGAATTATCTTTATTCAAAGGGTCGTTAGAGGACCCTCGAATAATTGCAAAATTGTAAAAATACAATTACCTACCATAAAAGCAACTTTGATCCGGAACTTTGGGTAGTACCAAGGTAGTACCAATTTTTTTTGGCAGTCAAAAGAATATGTTGCCATTCTTTCCTTTTTTCTCTTAGCAAGTTGAAAAATGCTTTCGCCCTCAGCACATGTATTATTTTCTTCTTTGTACTAGATTTTGTAAAACATTGATTATTTTTTGTTTTTGCATATAATCGACGCTGGAAACATTCCATAAACATTTGTGCAACTTATATTTTTCAATAAACCTCGTAATCGTTTCACGATCCATTTGTTGACGTGAAAGACAAGCTCATAATGCTAATCTGCTGTACAGCAAGCCTATTCACGATCGAGCACGCACGATGCAGGACCACTCTGACGTACGTCCACGCTATTCACTGTCCATCTGCACGACGTTCGCGGTGGAGGGGGTGCTCGCACACATTCGTCACATGCTACACATTCAGCAACAAAATAATAATACTTATTGACTTACGTCAATACTTTCACTGTCGTTTTGCGTCGTGCATCGTGTATGACCTTGGCGGGACGTACAGCAAGATGGAGCGTGAATAAGGCGCCTTAGATACCGAATGATGGGTGAAACTGTTTACGTACTATTTGAGTGACGCTTCCAAAGTATAATAAAAAACTCAAATGGTTGGATATAATCTTTATTCAATTAAATAAGTACACATTTTAAACTCGTCACAATCAGCAATTATATTATAAATAAATCTATACTAATATTATAAAGCTGAAGAGTTTGTTTGTTTGTATGTGTCCGATTTGAAAAATTCTACCGGTGTTAGATAGCCCATTTATCGAGGAAGGCTAAAGGCTATATATCATCACGCTGAGACCAACAGGAGCGGAGCCACGCGTTTGAAACCGCGCGGCACAGGTAGTAATACATATTTGGAATCAATACTGGCTAGTTCTTTGACCAGGGGCAAACAGATCTATTTTTTTCAGGAATGGTTATGCCTGCGAGGCAGAACTACTAAATAAATATTATAGCTACGTTCATCACGGGCTTAGTCAATATCCATGGTCTAAAGCCAATATTGTCGCAGAAACATCGTGCAGGCTAGGTTCAGTTAGGAAAATCGTGACTCTTCTGAAGAGGCTGGCATATGCAACTTGCACTGTCGAGAGGTCAACAGCCGTGAGGTTGACGCATACGAAACTTATCATTTGGTTCTTTTCGTGCTGAAAAAATAATTATTTTGCTGATTATATTCGTGCAGATATTAAAAATGGGTATCGAAGAAACTATATTGGGTTAAAATATTAACCTCCGTTGCTATCGATGTCTAGCTGTTTTTGAAATTAGCAGAAGAATCAAGAAAGACACATATACATTCTTAAAAAATTAGTTGTTTTGATATACTTTATTTAGCACTTATTTTGCAGTTTCCTGTGATCTAAACTAGAATAATAAAGCCTATGGAAAAATTCTTTGGATAGCCCATTTATCGAGGAAGGCTAAACATATAACATCACGCTAAGACCAACAGGAGCGGAGCACTGCGGGTAAAAACTAAAACCACGGAGCAGAACCTACATAAAATGGACAGATTGAGACGACAATCGGCGTCGGTTATGAAAGAAAGCATTATCTGGGAATGAGTAAATACAATTTCCTCTATACATAAATTAAAAAATGTTTCAACTTACGGGTAAAGTCACATTATAAAGAGTAGCGCCCGCTGGTATTACATGTTTTCTATTATAGAAAAGTTTAGAATAATCCCATGTTGGATCACCTGAAATCATAGATATATTTCCTACTAGCTTTCCGCCCCCGGCTTCGCCCGCGCCCTCAAAGAAAAACCCGCATAGTTCCCGTGGGATTTCCGGGATAAAACATATCCTATATACCGGGGTAAAAAGTAGCCTATGTCGGGTATCAAAATATCTCCATAGCAAATTTCATGCAAATTGGTTCATTAGTTTAAGCGTGATTGAGTAACAGACAGACAGACAGAGTTACTTTCGCATTTATAATATTAGTATGGATTCATTTAATCTTAATAATAAGCAATATTATGTGAAAGCTTATGAGGATGGAGGCATGTATGTTTGTTTGTTCTTTTCACGGGAACTATCGCGTAACGAATTTAGATTATGTGCTACCACATGAGCTGTACTTGCTTTTGCCAGTAGCTTCGTTCACGGGTGAAACCGCGCGGCAAAACTAGATAGTAATTAATAAACGCGTAAGTACCTATGTATGTAATGTAGATGCCATGGGCTCAGGTACTAAAAGTTGTTTATTTGTTGAGGTCTTAGCTAGCTTCATAATTTGTGTCAATTTAAGAGAATCCGTCGTGGATTCTGGCAAAACCTTCTTATTTTTTGCTCGTCTTGTGCACTCTCAGCATACAGAGACCGATCAGACGATTTTCACTCATCGTGGAATGATGTCACGTCTTGAAACGCCGTAAAGTACTAGAAGATCTTTCAAGTCGTATTTTACTGCACAGTAAAACAGCAAGCGCAGTTTTAATACTCGGATAAAACATTTCTGAAGTCTATCAGTTCTACCACTTCCATGTCTTTCAGAACATTCGTTTCCATATTTTTTTCTTTCCACAAGTGGTACCACGATTCAGCCTCGCTGAGGAAACTACCACTTAAGTTATTACTCGCGTAAGGCGATTTTTAAAAAACACTTCGAATGTCATTTGCAGCATGTTTGGTCAAAGATCAAAGAATAAGCCGGTAAGTTGTTCTCCGAGAAATACTTTTCCAACGACATAATTAGCTAGTCTAGGTAGGCAATGATTAACGATCATTTCCAAAATTGGGTATGTCTCAGGAGGATTTGCAAGGTGCGTCTGCTTTTTTGCGATGCGTGGCATTGTAAAATCAACATCTGCGTCTGCGTTTAAACTCAGCTATAAAACGGCCGCTGTGATCATCCACTTTTTCTCGATGTTTTTTTATTTTGTGTATGATTCTGGAGCAAGTCAATGCTTTTTTTACTGTAACACATTAACGATCAGTTGAAGCAGTGCGGAATATTTTGCGATAAGGTAAACAGAGACCATAAGTTCTGAATTTCTGGCAGCCCAGTTAACGATCGGTTGAAGCAGTGCGGAATATTTTGCAATAAGGTAAACAGAGACCGTAAATTCAGAATTTATGGCAGTCCATTAATTATAGTTGAAAAGCCACTTTTCTTGTAGCATTGTTGCTTTCTTTCGAAAATGTCAAAAGTACCGTGGTCATTTGGATATAATTTTCTTTAAAAACAGCAACGCAGTTAACTATATTTATCGTTAAATATATATTTTTTTATTTCATTATCATTTCATTTCATTTTTGTGACCAGCTTGTTTCACATATGATCGGTAAGCTAGGCACGTGCTTATGACTTTGAGCTGATTCTCGAAATAATTTTAAATTTTTTTTATTGTGCCGAGTGTACCTATTGCGAATTGCAGGGATTTGATTTATGCCATGAATGGCCAATTTTAGTTTGTAGCTGGCGCAGTGTAAAAACGGGTTTTTTTATATTTTTCTCCTATTATCTTTTTAACGAAAACATCTTTCCCGGACATTGTGCAGGAGCATCCCTCATAGCCTTGCCCTACACACTTTTTTGGATCCAATCCCACGTTTACTATAGAGTTATCTATTGTAGAGGCAATTGATTTGATGTCCATAGCAATTAGTTCGTCGAAGCCTAGAAATCCTTCGTGAATCAACATCCTTTCTTCGTCTAAAAATCTGACAGCGATGGAAAGTTGCTCTTAGGCTAGGCGTCCATTAGGGACGGATCGGGGCGGATCGCATCGGAACGGGCTACGGCGCTGTTATGCTCTTGCGTCCATCTGTACGGGGCGCGGCGGACCGCCTCAGCGGATTTTATCTAACAGACGTGTTTTCGTGCTTGGACTGACATCGCGCTACCATGGACAGCTCCGACGAAGAGATGTTATGGTTTCAAATCAATTGAACAATATCTAGTACAACAAAAAAAAGAATTATTTAAATCGGACTTATACTTTTGGAGATATGCGTGGACAAACATACAAACACTTTTGAAATTTGGCACAGGTCTTTATTAGAAGCTGATATAGATTAACATATCCAAAAACTGGGCATTTCTGGAAAACAATAATACATACATACGGGTCGAATTGATAACCTCCTTTTTTGAAGTCGGTTAAAAACCTAGAATTTAAATGAATTATTTAATTAACTAACTTACGTGTTGAAATTGATATTTTTGGTTTTATGGCATTCAAATGCTTTTTATATTTTTATAAATTTATAACTTACGTATTTAATTCAAAATCTGTGCTATTTCTTGCCATATATATTCATGCGCCGCTGCTCATCGTCTCCTAGAGCATACAGTTCTCTATACTTTTGCACTATAGAAATAAGCAGTTCTTCGTTCATTTTCGTTTATTTTTTAGCACGGCACGTGCGCTCACATCCGCCTGCCTGCGTCCACTAGGCGGATCGGGGCAGGTCGCAGCGCACCGCCGGCAGAAATACGCCTGCGAAGCGAGACGCTAGCCATTAGACTGCGATGTCGCAGCTCTCGTCTGCTAAAATACTATAGGCATGTATTTTTTTCCCAGCGTCTATATCATCTCTGATGATATTTCCAGTAATAGGTATTTATTATTTCATTTTTAATCTGAGTTGACATATACAATATATATATATGTATATGTTGTATTTCTCGTCAGAATCATGTGCAAGTGCTCCTTTATCGCTAAACTCAATGTAAGTTCCATTAGGTCTTCAAACAAACCTTCAAGCTTCATGAAGGTCCTTGCTTTTACTGGCAGATCGTTGGTACTTGACTGCGATGTCGCAGCTCTCGTCTGCTAAAATAGGCATGTATTTTTTTCCAGCGTCTATGATATCATCTCTGATGACATTTCCAGTAATGTTTATTATTTCGTTTTGAATCTGAGGTGACATAATATATTTTGCAATCTTTGTCAAAATCCTTGTGTTACCTTCAAACTTCATGAAGGTCCTTGCTTTTACTGGCAGATCGCGGGTACCACAAAAAATCGGTATCTATTACAGATGCAACATTTTTAAGCTATTGCATAGCTTCTATCGCGGGCCTTGAGCGCGGGGACTGACTCCAGAAATTCCGTAACGAAAAAACCTCACGCTCTCCACTCCGACGGGCACGGAGGTGTGGCTTGAAGGCATAGCATGCAAATTGCAATAGCTTTACCGCGGCAGCTCCCGAGTGCCACACGTCTTTTTTTGTATCGTGTATGCTTTTTTGATGAGCACTAACTAAAATCCACAGGCATATTGTGCTCTAGGCTCACTAAAAATCGGTGCTGCGATATTTTTTTACGTCACAGATGTTCACCGAGTATGGTATAAGGTCTTTTTAGATTGTTTTCGTAATGTCTTTGTGATGCTATGTGCCATTGACTAAACGTTTCTCTTTCTTTCTCTTTCCTTTCAGTTTGGCAAAATATACTAGCCAAGGACAGCATTCTTGCCGACGTCATAACTTGTAGGAGGCACCCAACAGTTCTTTAAAATTTCATGCAACCAAGGAAATTACTGTTTAATGATTTGTAAAATTATTATGTGAAAATAAATTATTTGAATTTGATATTTTTGGTTTAATGATAAATAAACCATCTTAAATCTCTCCAAAACAATAAATGACTAGAAGTAAGAAAAAATCACTTTTATAAACTACTCATCTCTTTGCCTTCGTATTATAAATTTAATAACAGTACAAACTCCAGCTTGTTGATTAAATCACAATTTAATATTAACATTCCTTACACACTTCACATAATATACTCAATCTCACTCACAAATAATTATTTTTCACCATATACTAAAATATTAACTATATTGGGAAGCAATTTAATAATCTTATCTCACATCTATTTACATACCTTTTCTTTTAATGCATATACAGGGTGTACCAAAAAGTAGTGATGAACGGAAGCTGGGAGGTAGAGGACGAAGAGGGCTATCCGAATCACCCCCATGTGTGTTATGCGATTTTTTGTATTTTCGGAGTTATTACATTTTTTTCAATTTTTTATCTATCGCCGAGTACGATGATATTTTTATTTATGGTGACGTGAATTATTGCGCTAGATGCTTGATTTTTTTTGTGTGCTAAGCTGAAATATAGGCTAATTCAGTATGGTAACATTTACTATCGTTAGATCTTCGAATGGAATAAAAAAAAGAATTAAATGCCAAGAAAGATAAAATTACCCAGTATGTTCATAACTTCAAGGGCACATAAAAAAATAAAATCACATAAAAAAAGGTTTTCTATTTGGCTTTTAAAAACTTGCTCTATCGATCAGGTAGCTACCCTAAAAATTTCATTTTATTATTCAGAAGGCTTCAATCGAAAAATTGAAATCTAAATGTGGTAAGTGCAAAATTTTTATTAACATGATGATCATTAAAACCAATAAATAGGTGTTTAATTACCAGAATTTTTTTAAAATAGCCCCGCTGTTGCTCAATGCAAGTGCGACATCACCGTAAAAAGTTGTCTTTTAAATGTCTGAATGCTCTTTTATCATTTTTAATGGTTTCTTCTGCTACTATGAATTTCCGGGTTATTTCGTCCAAATTGTGGCATTCTCTCAAGTAGCCGAGGTCTTTTTAGTATCCCCATTGAAACAAATGAATGGGGTTTAGGTCGAGGGACCGTGGAGGCCAGGCTTTAAAGCAGGCGTCACCGGCGCATGCGCAGGCTGCAACGACCAATCCATCTTTCAGGGTATTTTTGCCCTTTAGCCTGGCCTCCACGGTCTCCGGACATAAACCCTATTGATTTTTTTCCGTGGGGATACTACAAAGACGAGAGACTGCCACAATTTGGACGAAATAACCCGGAAATTCATAGTAGCAGAAGAAACCATTAAAAATGATAAAAGAGCATTCAGACATTTAAAAGACAACTTTTTACGGTGATGTCGCACTTGCATTGAGCAACAATGGGGCTATTTTAAAAAAATTCTGGTAATTAAACACCTATTTATTGGTTTTAGTGATCATCATGTTAATAAAAATTTTGCACTTACCACATTTAGATTTCAATTTTTCGATTGAACCCTTCTGAATAATAAAATGAAATTTTTAGGGTAGCTACCTGATCGATAGAGCAAGTTTTTAAAAGCCAAATGGAAAACCTTTTTTATGTGATTTTATTTTTTTATGGGCCCTTAAATTTATGAGCATACTGGGTAATTTTATCTTTCTTGGCATTTAATTCTTTTTTTATTCCATTTGAAGATCTAACGATAGTAAATGTTACCATACTGAATTGGCCTATCTTTCAGCTTAGCACACAAAAAAAAATCAAGTATCTAGCGCAATAATTCACGTCACCATAAATAAAAATTTGATCGTACTCGGCGATAGATGAAAAATTGAAAAAAACGTCATAACTCCGAAAGTACGAAAAATCGCATAACACACATGGGGGTGATTCGGATAGCCCTCTAATTCCTCTACCTCCCAGCTTCAGTATATCACTACTTTTTGGGACACCCTGTATATTCGAATTCCTCTATTTTAAAATAATTTATAACATTCGATAACTTAAAGCTAATTAATAACATTGATAACACGCCGCTTATTCAAAATGCACTTTTGTCATGTCCCGAAAGTTGTTCCAACTACTTTAATTCTTGTCATCTCACCATCGTAAGCCAAAATATAAGAAGCATTCATAAGAATTTTGATAGTTTTTCCTTATTCTTGAATAGACTCAATTTTGCTCCTGACTTCATAATCCTAACTGAATGTTGGATTGATGAATCATTTACATATTTAAATCTGGCTGGCTACTCTCTATTTAAATCAAACAAATTCTTAAATAAAAGTGATGGCATTGTTCTACTTTTTAAATCGAGCTTGCAAGTTGAGAATCACGAACCTTCGTTTACTGATGCCAACTGCACGGTTACCGTTTTGAATAGCAACATTGTTATTATATCAATATACAGATCCCCGTCATTTCACAATATTGACGACTTTTTAATATCGCTGGAACGTTTGATCTTATCGTACCAAAATAAGTCCATATTTATCGTAGGGGATCTCAATATCGATATAAGGAATTCCTGTTCAGACTCCAGAGTCCATAAATATCTTGATCTCTTGGCTTACTATGGAATAACCTCAGGCCATAACCTGCCGACACGGGGCGACAGCTGTTTAGACCATGCACAAATCAAAAGCCAATTATCTTGCCGTGTCGCTGTTTGTCCTTCAGCAGTATCCGACCATGATGCTGTTATAGTGGGTGTTACCCTCAACAATTTTGAACCATTCCCTCCTTCACAGAAATCTAAAAAAAATAATTTTGATAATCTTCATAATGATATTCAAAATATTGACTGGCAATTCTTGTACAGCATCGACAACATTAACGAAGCAGTAGCAGCTTTTGTCAATCCACTTCACACAGCGATTAAAAACAATTCAAGCTGTTGTACAATTCCAAATTCTAAGACCATTAGAAAACAATGGATTACGCCCGGTTTACTCCGTTGCGTTAGACGAAGAGATCGTCTCCACAACATTGCTAGGAAGCGCCCTAAGGATGTCGTACTGCAAGAAAAATACATACGTTATCGTAATTATTGTAATAATATTCTCCAAAATCTTAAAAACTTCCATGATAGTGAAAATTTAAAGAAAAATAAAGGCAATTCAAAGCGCTTATGGTCGACTATTAAAGATATCTGTAGTTTAAACTCGTCTAACTCTAATTCTGATGATTTATTAAAATGTTCTGACTCCATTGACGAGTCTCTTTGCAAAACCAATGAATACTTTACTAACATAGGTAAAAATCTTGCAAATAAAACATTACAAAAACTCAATACCTCTGAGAATCTTCTTGCCGCTAAGACATCTATACCTAATTTTACAAAATCTTTTTTCATAACACCAACCGACGAACTCGAAATTGCCAATTTAATTAGCAGCCTCAAAACCTCTTCTAGCTGTGGATGGGATAATATTCCAAGTAAAACGATTATTATGTCAAAAACCTGCCTTGCTGCCCCGATTACATACTTATGTAATCTCAGTATTACTACGGGTACATTCCCAGATGACTGGAAAATCGCAAACGTCATCCCAATTCATAAATCTGGTTGCAAATTAACGTTCTCTAATTATCGACCCATATCTCTTCTCCCGACGCTATCCAAAATTCTGGAAAAAGTCGTAAATAAAAGGCTACTTTCCTATCTGGAAAAAGAATCGCTACTTGCTTGCAACCAATTTGGCTTTCGCCAGAACAGGTCTACTGACGGTGCTGTTTCCTCCCTTGTTGATTGCATTAGCAATAAGTTAGACTCAGGACAGAAATGCATCGCGGTATTCCTGGATCTGGCGAAAGCTTTCGACACTGTCTCGCGGCCCATTCTTTTACGTAAGATGGAATTGTACGGAGTTCGAGGCATCGCTCTGCAATGGTTCACTTCTTACCTTACTGACCGTCGCCAAAGAGTATGCATAAATAATCAACATAGCACTCTAATGAACATCCCATATGGCTTGCCTCAAGGCAGCGTGCTCGCTCCTACATTGTTTTTACTGTACATGAACGATCTTTGCTCCCTTTCCCTTCCATATACCAATTTGTTCTCTTTTGCAGATGACACAGCTCTCGTATTTTATTCTAACTCTTGGAACGAAGTAAAAGCTGTAGCTCAAAATGGTCTTCTTACTGTCGCTTCTTGGTTACAGGACAACCTTTTAACCTTGAACATTGACAAAACTAAATTCATCAGTTTCAGTATAACGAGTCGCTCTGTCCCACCTACGTCGCTAAATCTTCAAATACATTCGTGTACAAACTCTTCTTCTTGTTTATGTCCATCCATTGTAGAAGTTAATGAAATAAAATATCTGGGAGTCATCATTGATTCCAAACTTTCCTGGGAACCTCAGATAAATACACTGTGCTCTAGGATTAGAAAGCTTATACACATATTTAAAAAATTACGTTCAGTTGCCGATGCCCACACAATAAAATTACTTTACAAAGCACTCTGCGAATCCATTATTTCTTATTGCATTTCAGTCTGGGGAGGCGGCGGTTCCACCCTTATGCTTAAAATTGAGCGCGCTCAACGGGCAATACTCAAAGTTGCTTACAAGAAACCTTTTCGATATGCTACATCTACACTCTACGCCGACGCAAAAGTTCTGTCAGTCCGTCAACTTTACATTCTGGCTACCGCACAAAAGTTCCACAAAATGTCTAAGCAAACCTTTGCACCAACATCAAGAGCCCCAAGACGAGTCAATTTCACGCTTCCGAAATGTAATACCTATTTTGTCAAACGCTTTTATAGTTATAGGGGCCCTTTCCTCTACAATAAGTTCATTAAAAGATTAAATGTAAATATAATAAATGCATCTATATATATTTTTAAAAAGAGATTAGAACAACTTTTACTTAACTTAAATTATAGTGAAACTGAAGCATTGCTTATCAGTGAAAAATAAAACACACATACACACACACACACACACACACATAAACATGCACACACACAAACACACTCACATGCACGCACACTCGCTCACACATACACTGGAGTTTGTTAAATATTTTATTTTCGTTTTTCGTTTTTTGTTATATTTCTTACACTGCAATGTATAGCTTTTAATTTTTAGAAACTAAAAATACTTCTGTAACATAGGAAGAGACTAGTTTCCCACAACACAGGGGATCCTAGTGTGGGGACTAGTGTATTCTAAAATGATTGTATACTGTGTTTTGAAACAAATAAACGATTTTTATTTTATTATTTTATTTATTATAATGGCATTCAAATGCTTTATAAATAAAAATTTACTGAGAATAGAAAAAAATATTTATTTATTTGACATAGTTCTGTTGCTGTGAAGAAAAGAAGTTTGTATTGGAGCTGTCCTGATATATGTATGCATGTAAAATGGGTTTATGTTCGTTACTCAGACAGGGTTGCCAACCGTACTATAATATTATATAGTACTAGTGGTCCGCCCCGGCTTCGCCCGTGGTACATATTTCGTAATAAAAAGTAGCCTATGTCCTTTCTCGGGTATCAAAATATCTCCATACCAAATTTCAAGCAAATTGGTTCAGTAGTTTAGGCGTGATTGAGTAACAGACAGACAGACAGAGTTACTTTCGCATTTATAATATTAGTATGGATTGTATGTACTATATTTCGGGTCTGCGTACCATACATATACTGTTGAAAACATAATATATAGTACGCAAAAATACTATATTTTCAACACCGACAAATTTGACAAACAAATCGTTCATTTAAAAAAAAATAAGAACGCGCCTTTCAATTTTTAAGATGGCTGTCATATAACCTATTGCGCATCTACCATTTCCTTTGATGAGGTCCGCGAACATACCCGATAGGCGATAGCATGTACAACAACAATAACATCACACTCATAGATGTGTATAATATTAGTTCAATTTTAAAATCGGCCCTAGAACAACGTAAAAAATATTATATTTTTTTTGGTTACGAAACCAAAAAAATTATGCAATCTTTAGAAGCAAAACCCCTACACAAAGTTATGGAATTCAAAATATTCTTTTGTTATTTCTTAATAAATGGTTTGATTTCGGTGAAAGCAATTGGTTATTTAAAATCCAAAAATTAAATTTAAAAAAGGAGATTTCATTTAATGTCTGTGATACAATATAAGCAGTTCTAAATTTACAAGAAAAATTGAGTATCCAAATGGACTCTGAAATAACGATATTGAATATAATCTTTGCTAAAGTAAAAGACTGTAGTGACTTTACTGACTCTACAAGCTAAAAATGGCAGCATATTTTAAAAAATACTGAAAATGACTTACCAAATTTATTTAAAGTAATTTCATACCTGCTCTCTATTCCCGCCACTTCGTCATTCACAGAAAGGATATTTTCGGTTATGAATTCGAAGTGGCGAGAAGAAAGAAACAGAAGTGGTGTATCATTAATAAAAAATGAGCTTTTGATTTATATTAATTTAAAAATTGAATGTGATTCTGACAAAGCATATTATTTTGGAAAATACTATATTTTGATGATGAAGTGTTGGCAACCCTTGTTACTCTTCACGCAAAACCTGTTGATCGGATTTAACGAAACCTTAATTTTGGAGAAGAGATAGATTATAGTCTGAATTAGTACATAATATACTACTTTTTACCCAGGTACCACCCGAATTCCAGTAGCCTAAGACGTGGGTATCCTTTTGATTCCCAAATTTCATCATAATTTTGCCTTTGAAACATAGCAGATATTATATATAGTTAGTTACGTATCACTAATAAGAAAAAAGTCCACGGCGTCTGTCTGTCCGTCAGCGAATAACTCCAAAAGCACCGATTTTCATTCTGTTTTAACCAATAAATAGCGCAGTCCTCGAGGAAAGGATTAGTTAATAATTTGTTAACGATATAACACAGATGAAGCCTCAGGCCGGTTGCAGAGCTTCACCGAAGTGCGTACGTCAGTCGCGCTTGTATTGTATGGAAATACGCGTGCGTATGGTCGGTCTAGCTCTGAACGGTTTTATGAACTTCCATACATATGACAAGCGCGACTGACGTACGCACTGATGGTCGGTGAAGCTCTGCAACCGGCCTCAGGTGGAAAAATATAAAAACAATGGAATCATTCAGCTGATTCAGAAACAAAAAACACTTAAAAAATCATTACCGAACGAAAAATCACAGTTATAGTTCTCAGAAATAACTGCGCCGAATAAAAATAAGCACAATACGTATTCCTTCATATCGTTCTTCTTCTTCGAATGTACTCCTGAATCGCAATTAGCAAAGTATAAATAGCTAATTACAACAATTTTATGTTACAGTCATGCATTTTCTTATTAATTAGTTCTACTTTAAATTACAATTGGACACAACATAATTCATATTGATTTATACTGACACTAAAAGGTTTTTGATAAACTTGTTTTTTACTTGTGACCTTGGGTTTATTAATAGTGAAAAAAGGAAAAACAAAAATATTGATGTGAAATGTTGTAAATTTAACATGCTTGTCATAAATGAAGCGCACGAAAGAGCGGACTTATTTCATTGTCCCTCCCATGAGTGAATTCGCAAGGGTGATATTACAGTTAAGACGCGGAATAGAGTATAACCCAGCTCTAGCCGTCTTTTGTACTGTTTCCTTCTTATCCAAAAGATTTATCAACTAAATAAAAAATACATTAAATTTCTACATATTCTTGGCTCAAAAATGGTAAAAGTATTTCGTTATTTTATTGAATTAAAGTTTAATTAAGTAATCTCCTTCCAAAGAAATCCCAGAAATGAGAAATAATTATGTATACCGTGCGTCTCCTCTGTTAGAAAGTTCTTTAAATTTTCTATTTCTATGCTAATTTATGAATGTAATTTTAATTTAGTAACTATTTAAGTTTATGCTGTAAAATGAATTGTATCTATGTCGCATTGGCCACTGTCCTGAAATGGAATGGGTTGTTTTTTTTTAAATAAATAAATGCTTTTCTGAATTTCTGTGTTTTCATTTTAGTACCAAACTTATTTTGTAACACAACTTGGTAACAAATAGTTTTTATAGTTTTGATGTACTAACTTAACCCAATACTTTTAAATTTAAAACAAGATAGTTCCTATTTAGGACGACGCGGTTGGTGCAGTGGTAAAGTAACTGCCTACTGAGCCGACGGTCCCGGGTTCGATCCCCGGTCAGGGCAAATATTTGTGTGATGAACTCAATTATTTGTTCTTGGGTCTGGGTGTTATTATCTATATATGTATTTATTAAATATTATATTTATCGTCGCCTAGTACCCCCAACACAAGCCTTAATTGAGCTTACTGCGGGACTAGGTCGATTTGTGTAATAATGTCCTATAATATTTATTTATTTATTTATTTTACCTTGTTTTCCTAATATGTATGTCTAGTAAGATGTATAGATGAGATAATATAGAGATGTATTTAGGCAACTGATGTAATAAATTCTAAGTAAATTTTTCATACCGTATAATTTTCATAGCAAGTTCATTTGCAAAGCAAGTCGGTGAAAATTTCCTACTCATATTATGATCGCGAATAAGGGCGTATTCAGAAAGAAAGCTTGAAACTTATAAGCGCTTATCGGCGCTTGTCATGTTCATATATTTTCCTGCGCGGGTTACCAGCGCTGACAATCATGTGACAATGAAAATATATGAACATGACAAGCGCCGATAAGCGCTTATAAGTTTTAAGCTTTCTTTCTGAATACGCCCTATGATTGTATTGATGTAGGTACCTTAGTTTCTCTGTCACGAAAAAACAGCTGACAGAATACAGTCTGAATTAGTACACAGGCTACTTTTTAACACGCGTAGAAGTCGCGGCACGTAAGTCTAGCGGTGACCATCAATGTTTTACGGCAAGTTCGCCTTTATTTCGTTCAAATAGATCCCCTCCACTTTAAGGTCAGCGCTAAACTTACGTGCCGTGAGTTATATGTTAGCTTCACCTGTATGTTAGTATGTCACCGACTCCTTTAGACATGATTTTAACCCACTTTAAACAGATTCCATTCAAACTTTGTACACTTATCAAGGATAGATTGAAGATAATTTTATGATTTTGTCTTATTATCTTTGAATGAATGAATGAAAGCTTTATTGTACACACCAAAATAATGAAAAAACATTAAGTAAAATATACATAAATTGCACAATAGGCGACCTTATGGCTACAGAGCCATCTCTTCCAGGCCAACCAAGGAAAACAGTAACAAAGAACGAATACAAGTAGGTGGTGCATACCAAAGCAATATACCTACATGTTTACGTTTTTTTTCATAAAAACTATCCTATCTCTCAAGTTGGATCGAACTGCACATGGTGTGCGAATTTTATTATAATCGGTTAAGTGGTTTAGGAGTCCATTGAGGACAAACATTGTGACACGAGATTTATATATATTAAGATTAGAATCGCCAGAATTATATTTCCTTACGGTGTATTTACATCAATCGAACATAGAGCTAGAGCAAGAGCATTCTTTCGTGATCTTTTAGTTTAAAAAAAACTCGTGTCCAGTGTTTTTCAGTATTAGAACATTGCATAGAATCTTTTCGAACGAACTAAAAACAATGAAAGAATGCTCTACGCCTGTTTACACTAAGAGAATTTGGCAGTGGAGTTAGAATGAGCATTTGCTCGTTTGATGAAAATGCACCGTTATCGTATCTGTGTAAGAATGAGACTGTGATGTATTTCAGTTTTTTCTGTGTAATAGGTACTTATCATCCGGGCCTCATACGAGTAAAAATTTCTTTCAGAAATTTTCTTCTTTTTATATAGAAGAAAATTCATTTATATGAACTTACTATTCGCTGGCGGCTTCGCCCGCGTTTTCAAAGAAAAACCCACATAGTTCCCGTTCCCTTTAGGATTTCCGGGATAAAACCTATCCTATATGTTAATGCAAGTTACCATCTATGCTAAATTTCATCGTAATAGGTTTAGTAGTATTTGCGTGAACGAGTAACAAACACACACACCTACACATACATCCATCCTCACAAATTTTCGCATTTATAATATTGTAAGTAGAAATCTGTTACTGTATTTTTCTATAGGTATAATCTGTATATCTATACATCTATACATCTTATATATAAAAATGAATCGCAAAATGTGTTGGTAAGCGCATAACTCGAGAACGGCTGAACCGATTTCGATAATTCTTTTTTTATTATATTCCTTGAAGTACGAGGATGGTTTTTATGTAGAGAAAACGTAAATATGTACCACGGGCGAAGCCGGGGCGGACCGCTAGTATATAATAAAATCGTAGGAAAGTCAAAACTATGTAATACTTGGGGCGTGATCTAGATACCGAAGCCAAAAATATAGTTTTTAGAATATTTGTCTGTATGTATGTCGTGCTAATCTCAAAAAGTGCTGCATGGATTTACTTCAAATTTCGTACAGAGATAGCTTAAGACCTGAGGAAGGACATAGGATAGGTTTTATCCCGGAAATCCTACGGGAACGGGAACTATGCGGGTTTTTCTTTAACTACGCGGGCAGCCGCTAGCGGAATACAAGTTTAGATATAAATTGATAGGTTAGGATCCGTAAGAAATAAAACACAAAGTAAGTAAAATATTCTTTTATCATCATCATAATTCGTTTTACATTCATTGTTCACACATTCACATAATTAATTTAAAAATGTATAAACGCTTAATTTACCACTAACTTTTTAAGTGCCAAAACCGCATCAAAATCGGTTCATTTATAATCACATAATTTAAGAAGTACATACATAGCCTTAAATTAATTGAATATTAATAATAATGTTCATAAAAATGAAACTTTGGCGAAACATTTGTAAAATAAATTTTGACAATAGATGGCGCTGTGACCAAAAAATATTGAGAAGCCATTTCTTATAAGATTCTTTCCTAAAATAAATTTTGTCCCTTTCACTCAAATTAAACGTTACATGTGAGTGAAAGAGACAAAATATTCCTTTACAGAATACATTAAAACCGAAATTAGTTTACATTGCAACGAAGTACATAACACGTGTATGACATATTATGACTAACGAAAAATAATAAGTATAATAAATTAAAATTAAACACCTAAATATAAAATTAAAGCAAATTAAGCACCGTACTAAAATAAAATAAATCACGATTTGTATTTGCATTGACATTCATTCAATATAATTAAAACAACACAGATATTTTTGTATTGATAAAAATATATTTTATCTGTCATTTTACAAACGATTTATCAATACTTATATTATAAAGCTGAAGAGTTTGTTTGAACGCGCTAATCTCAGGAACTACTGGTCCCATTTGAAAAATTCTTTCGGTGTTAGATAGCCCATATATATCACCACGTTAAGACTAACAGGAGCAATGCGGGTGAAACCGCGAAGCGCAGCTAGTTTAAGATTTTTATAAGTTTTATTTAGATTTAAAATTATAACGAAACTCTTAGCATGATGATATATAAGCCTTATAGCCTTCCTCGATAAATGGATTATCTAACAGTGAAGTGATTGTTCAAATCGGACCCGTGGTTCCTGAGATTAGCGTTGTCATGCAAACAAACTCTTCAGGCTTATAATATTAGTATATATTATTTTAAATATTTTTAATAGTTTGTGTTTTTCACATGTAAGTCGTTCATAAAATGACATTATAAAATTAGCAGAAACACAATAGCTTCGATAAAAATATCGATACATTTTAACATCAACTTAAAGTAGAGTACATAATAAATAAGTTATGGCTTGAAAATAAGTAACACATAAGTTTTAATACCTACATATAACTTTTTACGCTCAAATAAATACATTAATTTGGCATTATATTTAAAATCATGTAATAATAAATAAAGGAGAAAGAATATGAAAAGGCACTTTTTTATTTATAAATATGTAAAATTAAAACGGCAAAATTTGATTTATATGAGCGTAAAAAGCTAATGAAACATTTTACGCACTTGAAAAAGATACGAAGAAAACTATTTAAAAAAAATTACATTAGTGACGGGAAATTAAAATTTTCATTATCTTAATGTACGATTACACATACCAATAATAATCAAATTAAGTACTTTTTTCATTGAGGTACTATGTACTACGTACTAGAGACGACATCGCTACTACAATATTTGTAACACGAGTTAGAGCCAATAGTCTCAAACCATCATTTTTTTGTTTTAATTTATAAGTAATAAGAGGCAGAATATCTACAAAGTGTATGACTCACTAGCCGCCCCGCGCCGCCATCAGATTTTGTTCGTGGTGTCCTCTCTATACGTAGTAATAATACCTCAATGACTTTTTTTAATTTAAATTTAATACATTTATAAGTAAGTACTTTATTTACAAAACTTAAGGCCAAAAAAAACAAATTTATCATCTGTGGCCAAATGTCACTGTCACTGTCATTTTTATACAATGTTAAGGAGTATTTACAATTTTTATTATAAGGTAACATTATCTAAGAATAAATCACAAAAGTAAGGTTCATTCTAGCAGAAAAATAAAAAAAGACGTGTGGAACTCGGGGACTGCCGCGGTAAAGCTATTGCATGCTATGCTTTCAAGCCACACCTCCGCGCCCGTCCCCGTGGGGAGCGTGAGGTTTTTTCGTTACGGAATTTCTCGATTCGGTCCCCGCGCTCAAGGCCCGCGATAGAAGCTATGCAATAGCTTAACTATATTTAAAGTATTGATGCTTCAAGCAAATTTGTATCAAATGTTTGTCATGCAAGTTTGTCAAACTTGCAGTTACTCCTGTTGTATTTCAAATAATTATTGTTCTGTCACGCAAATACTTCTGAACCGATTACAATGAAATTTAGCACACATATAGAGGGTAACTTGGATTAACACATAAGATATTTTATCCCGGAAATCCCACGATAACTATGCAGGTTTTTCTTTTAAAACGCGGGCGAAGCCGCGGGCGGGAAGCTAGTGTTACATAATTATTCTTCATACAATTTTGACAAACTTACGAGTTTAGTAAAAAAAGATAAATAATGAATTAAAATTACTGTTCGTAGGAGCTTGATAAATAAAATAAAAAACAATTACTGTCTTACCACAAAAAACTTTAGACAGGGTTTATCTTTAAGCGTGGGTTCTCTTTAATCTGGTTTTGTCGTATTTCACATAGACAACTATTAAAGTGACAGATCCCTGGTTTAAAGTTAGACTGTGTTTAAATTGTTTTGTGATAAGACAGACAATGTTTACAATTCTTTTATTCATGAATTAAAATTACTGTCGTAGAGATTGTCTAATCTAAAAATGAACGCCCCTCCACTGTGTTTACGCTCACATTCAAAGTACGTGTATAGACGCAATACACACAAATTGGTCTGCCTCATTGGTCGTTCAGTCCTCCAGTCCAGTCCATGCCCGAACGACAGGACCAGTTGGCCAACTAGTGCATAAATGACGCGATGCACGACAGAACGGACGTGTCATTCCGTACATAGCGCGCTCTCCCCGCCATACAATGCTAGGCACCTGAACTGATCGCCCGATTAGTTGACAAATCAGTGCGCGAGTGTCAAAGTTTGCAGTAGAATCGCCGCGCGCACACATATAAAGTGGTTCAATAATTATTTGTCCTCACACATTGAAACAATTAAGTTTAGTGGAGGGGCGTTCATTTTTAGATTAGACAATCTCTACAAGCTTGACAAATAAAATAAAAAACAATTTATATTTTGGACAATTCTTTTATCAAATTTTGCAATCTTCTTCACAATATATTTGATATTATAAGTAAAAAGGTGTAGATAGGTCACCAACACAACATTCGTTCTTCAAACGGCACACACGCACACACGATTAGACGTCAAAGTGAGATGGCATGATTCAACTGTCGGGAGCGAAAAAGAGACAACAGAAGTTCTATTTTTTATTATTTCTAAAGTAAAACGTGGCTAATTAGCCACATTCATGCCTATGTACATGGTAATTGTTAATAATAATAGTTTAAAAAACTAAAAAACACGCTTTTTATAGAAAACCGAAGTGAACCGAACCGAGTGTATTGTCATCGGTCCTCAATAAATCTACAAAGTTTGAACGAAATCTGACCGTTTAAAGTGGGTCAAAATCGCGCCCAAAGAAGTTACAAACATACAAACATACAGGTGAAGCTAATATAAAGCGTGTAAAAATATGTAATGACGATTCGAAAGTGCTTCTAAAAGAAGTCTAATTGAATAAATTAATGTTTGAGTTTGAGTTACACCTTTTTACTTACAATATTGCTTGACACAATATGCAAAACTTATTTTTTTGAAGTGAAACTTCTTTACGCGTAAAATTTCAAGGTCGCGTCATGGCAATACCGTCACGTCATAGAGTGAGGCGACGATTTTGGTATATTTTACCTTTTATATAAATAAATTCTTTATTTAGGAGTTACAAAGACCCATTACAAACACAATACACAAAAATTACATTTGGTATCTTTGGATCTTTCTAAAGAAGTTTCACTTCTGACACGTGTGTTCAGTCCTCTTATCTATTAAAGTGGTAATAGATACGATAAAATGGTCGTCAATAACAAAATGGCGGACTGTGTGAATTTCGTCGCGTTGCAAGTTAACATGTCGTTCGGATATAAGTTGGGTGGGGGCGCTTCTTCACCCCCCTTGCAATATTCGTTGCGATCCTGAAAAAAAAAACAAAATATTTTTTAGATTTATAGCTTTTTACGTTTATCTACAGCTAACTACGCTAGCTACGTAAGCTGTAGATACGTTTATCTACAGGTTACGTCAATCTCATACATTCGTAGTCTATTCTATTGAACGCTACGCTAACAGAAAGCCACTTGACTAGGGGGGCAGGTATTTAAAAATAAAAAAAAGTTTATTGACACAAAATTGTAGCGACGTCAGTTGTTCAGACGACGTTCTTTAAATCAGAAATTGTTTATTATGTTTAGAATGGTTTATCAGTAAAATCAAATCTTAAAATTACTTGTATCGGTCATTATTATTATAAATATTATATAATCGTAATTGAAAAAAGTTAAGCAAATGTGCGTTGTTTATACGACGTTCGACCCAACTACCCTCACTTTGCTAATAGTCGTTGACTTGCTGCGTTTTGTTATCAACTACCTACATCAATTAGGTAGCTGTGTAGAATCGCACTACATTCTGATTACATTCAAATTAATATTTAACCCGGCTTCGCGTGTAATTTCTAACAATATAATTTATACTTACAGCGAATTCATTTCCACACAGTTCTCTACACGGAGGGCAAACAACCCCACCCTTGTGAAGCCAGCCCTTTTGTATTATTCGTACTTGTAACACTTGGCCCGCAAAATAACAGGTATATGTGTAGTTTCCAACCTGAAATTATTTGTTATTTCTTTATATTTGATTGTATTTAATAATACAACTTTTGTAAAATAAAATTAAATAAAACGATATGGCAAGAGGTGTATTTTTTTAGCTTTTTAGAAAATGTCGAATATCTCGAAAACCGAGCGACTTTTACTAAATGCAACTCTATACACTTTTATTTTAACTCAAATCACATATAAACAATATATTTATAATAATAATAATATTTAATATATTTAATAATAGCTGTGCCCCGTGGTTTTATCCGCATTGCTCCGCTCTTGTTGCCTATAGCCTCCCTCGATATATGGGCTATCTAATACCGAGAGAAGTATTCAAATCGGACCTGTAGGTCCTGAGATTAGCGCGTTCAAACAAACAAACTCTTCAGCTTTATAATATTAGTAGATATACTCACAACAACATGCAATCTACCGCCGTCACATTTATACTTATAGCAACCGGAACCCCAGTGTTGCCACTCTCTTATCTGGAATAAATAAATAGATTAAGGGCCGATTTTTCAATGCTTGGATAAAATTTATCCGTCCAATAAAGTACTACACGATAATATTAAAATGTCACGTAAACTGTCAATTGCGGGCAATTAGAATACTTTTTGAAAATGGTAGTTTTATACATTATTCGACGAATAAGTTTTATCCAAGCATTGAAAAATCGGCCCTTATATAGATTTGTCAAATTATATCTATACAGGGTGTAATCGTTAAGTGTGCACAGGCGATTATTCCGTAACTATTGCAGATATCAAAAAACTTTAAACTGATATTGAAAGTCTTACCTAATGATTAAAATGGCCATAATACATTTTTAAAAATAAAACGAGCATTATCCAAAATTGTTGCATTAAACGCTCCCATACATTTTATTTCCCATACATTTTGTATTCATAGCAGATTTTCGAAGTGACGTCATCATTGTGCAATGCAATGAGAAGCCCTATATATTATACTAGCGGTCCGCCCCGGCTTCGCCCGTGGTACATATTTCGCAATAAAAGGTAGCCTATGTCCTTTCTCGGGTATCAAAATATCTCCATACCAAATTTCATGCAAATTGGTTCAGTAGTTTAAGCGTGATTGAGTAACAGACAGACAGACAGACAGAGTTACTTTCGCATTTATAATATTAGTAGGGATGTAGTAGCGATATTATATCTAACTTTATGGTAATATTTGTCCTATAAAATAAATATATTAAAACATACCTGTCTACAAGATTTCTGTTCCCAAACTCTCTCGCTATGGTCAAAACATTTTGAATGAGGCCCGTAGTTCTCCAAAGCGAAATTAACATCAGTCTCTAGAATGATAAGAAATATATTATATTAATTACTATTTTCTACTAAAATAGTGAAATATTTGTGATAAAATCTATTTCTGCAATATTAAGTACCTACTGCTTCTGACTAAAATTCTCCAATATATGCGAAAAAATTCCATACATATAAAAATCCAATTTTTAAATAACTTACTTCCTACTAACATGCAGAAATATCTCAGAAAAAAAAAACTGATTGTGGTACAACATACTTCTTTATATTACAATTAAAAATCCTTAATACACTTTTAAATTTGAATTAAATATCTCTCTAAGAACACATTGTCAAAAACACATTTAAAATATTAAATTAAAATATCACTTTATGTTACTAGAAATAAGTAACTTTCTTTATGTAACATTTAAGAGCGAGCGCGCACGAGCAACTTTGTCTCCGCAACTATTTTGTCTCTCCCATCAATTTGTATGGGGAGTTGCGTCGCTACGTGCGCGCACTTTCATACTAGCCCATAGGTGCGAGAGACAAAATAGTTGCGGAGACAAAGTTGCTCGTGCGCGCTAGCTCTAAATTTCACACATTTGAATCAAAATTTGAATTTAAATTCCAAAAATTTGAAATTGAATTCTATCTTTTATCATTCGACGTATTTCAAAAATCTCTATAACGAAGTACACCTGATTATTACAGATTTGAATTTAACCCATTGACCACCGAGCGGCCCGATCGGGCCGAGACACAATACATTTTCTATTGTGTCTGTGATCCGAGGACTGACGGATTAAACTTGAATTTTCAATTTCAAAAGTTTGAATTAAAATTTACAATTTCACTAATTTAAATTAATCACTCAAGGTATCTTAAAAATAACACATTTGAATTTCACATATTATGTGTTTGAATCATTGAGATAATATTACTACGTATGGAGGAGACACCACGAACAAAATCTGTGCGCCATTTTTTTTGCTCTAACTAAGTTTTAAAAATTATTATCTAGTTAGGTACTTAACGATGAAAGTTATTCCTTTGCACTTTTCCGTATTATTTGTATTATTTGTGCAATATCGTAACACACACGAAGGCATGTTTGATGCGTTTCACTTTAAAACCATTAAAAAATACCGCTCAACATACGTCACATGACGTATGTTGAGTGGAACATAAGTGATGTAGGCGGTGTCGTCTCCATATTAATATTATCTCAATGGTTTGAATTTGAATTTGAATTCACTCACTCGGCGTATTCTCCTCATACGAACAGCGGCTACCCCTCAACAATACAGTTTTATGTTTCCAAGTGAACTCTTGCAAGTATGGGCAATAGTCAGCCAAAGACACAGAACCTCCATAGTGGGCTTCATCACCTGCCGGTACGTTTGGTAACGTATCGAAATGCTGAAAAGAGAAAAAAAATTACAGTAGAATCCTTTTATTATGACTCCGGTTATATTGACCAACCGCTTAAGCAAAGTTCGGTTTTCATATAAAATCTTCTTATCTTTTATATATAAAAATGAATCGCAAAATGTGTTGGTAAGCGCATAACTCGAGAACGGCTGAACCGATTTCGATAATTCTTTTTTTATTATATTCCTTGAAGTACGAGGATGGTTTTTACGTAGAGAAAACGTAAATATGTACCACGGGCGAAGCCGGGGCGGACCGCTAGTCTTATATATAAAAATGAATCGCAAAATGTGTTGGTAAGCGCATAACTCGAGAACGGCTGAACCGATTTCGATAATTCTTTTTTTATTATATTCCTTGAAGTACGAGGATGGTTTTTATGTAGAGAAAACGTAAATATGTACCACGGGCGAAGCCGGGGCGGACCGCTAGTATGTATATAAAAATGAATCGCAAAATGTGTTGGTAAGCGCATAACTCGAGAACGGCTGAACCGATTTCGATAATTCTTTTTTTATTATATTCCTTGAAGACCGAGGATGGTTCTTATGTAGAGAAAACGTAAACATGTACCACGGGCGAAGCCGGGGCGGACCGCTAGTTATTAATAAAAGTCGGATAAAATGACTTCGTTTATAGTGACATGTCGTTTATTGTGACCAATTTTTAATGAATTGTCCGGTTATACTGACCGAAATGAATTCTAAAACTTTCAACACTAATTTCTGTTTGGGAAAATATGACAACACTTTTTTTGTTTGTTTTGAGTCTCAGTGTGTAGGTATCTCTATTTTGTTTCTCTGTATTAAATACAAACAAAATCAGGAGATTGTTTATTTTCTACAAAATGCTTTGTATGACGTCCGTTTATTGTGATATTCCATTGTATGTCATGTCAAAATTATAGTAGAGCCATTTTAATAGGCAACATTTGACAGTTCAACAAAATTCAACAACGTAACCTAGTAACGACGACATAGAATAACATGATATTTCGTTTTGTTAGAACTGCACATTTGCTTAACTTTTTTCAATTACGATTACATATTTATAATAATAATGACCGATGCAACTAATTTTAAGATTTGATTTTACTGATAAACCATTCTAAACATAATAAACATTTTCTTATTTAAAGAACTGACGTCGCTACAATTTTGTGTCAATAAACCTTTTTTCTTTATAAATACCAGAGACGTTACTCTAAAAATCGAAATCTGACATCTAGAATCGAATGCATTGGTTACTTGGGAATAAAAATCATCATAAATTATTGACATGTGTTTCAAGTTCGATTGACAATTGTTTCAAGTCCGTATCGATTAATTCGCTTTAATCGATGTTTTTAAGCAGGTTACCACCCTATGAAGATAAAATTGATAGACGTCAAATGTTGCCTATTAAATTGGCTCAACTATAATAAAAAATTATAATAAATAAATAAATAAATAAATAAATATTATAGGACATTATTACACAAATCGACCTAGTCCCACAGTAAGCTCAATTAAGGCTTGTGTTGTGGGTACTAGGCGACGATAAATATAATATTATAAATACATATATAGATAATAACAGACCCAAGAACAAATAATTGAGTTCATCACACAAATATTTGCCCTGACCGGGGATCGAACCCGGGACCGTCGGCTCAGTAGGCAGTTACTTTACCACTGCGCCAACCGCGTCGTCATACGTCATTATGTTCTGAATATAGTCGTATCCTCCTTCCTATCCTACTAATCTAAGCTACTAATACATATTATAAATGCGAAAGTTTGTGAGGATGGATGTATGTTTGTTACTCTTTGACCCAAATAATTAGCTCATTATATATTAGACCAGGGCCGATAATTTTTGAAACAATAAAAAATCACAGTAGGTCGTAGGATGAAACCCATTAGAAAAGGAGGAGAATGTGATAAAAATTATCTAGCTTAAATATCCGAGTTCGGGAAGTGGGAGGGAGGAGCTTCTAAGGCTAAAAAATGGTTTCTCTTGATTTCCGACAAAACTAAAAGTCCTATGGAAAAAATTTCAATGGCAAAGTTGTAGGTAATAAAAAGTTCTACAACTTTTATATTTACTGTTTTACTGAGTTACCAATTTCAAAAATTTACTTTTCCTAAAAAAAAAAACAATTAAAATCATAAAATACCAACCTGATATTGCCTCGGCAGTATATTATCGTGTCTCACTAAATTACACAGAACTACTGCATTTCGTCTTGGCGAGCATTCCGTTCGCAACGGTTCCCCCTTTATACGTTCGCAAAATGGCGCCGGGTTCTTACGTCTGTTGAAAATTATTACAATCAATACATATAAACACTTACAATCTTTACTAATATTATAAAGCTGAAGAGTTTGTTTGAACGCGCTAATCTCGGAAACTACTGATCCGAATTGAAACATTCTTTCGGTGTTAGATAGCCCATTTATCGAGGAAGGCTATAGGCTATATATCATCACGCTAAGAACAACAGGAGCGGTGCAATGTGGGTGAAACCGCGAGGAGCAGCTAGTAACTAATAAAATTGAAAATATTCTACAAAAATTATTAAATTTTTTTCTTAAAACACACTTACGTGATTTCCGTTCCATTTATGTCGCTTGAAAGGAATAATTTACATATTATACATTGAGTAATAACCGTTTATATATTTATAGTTATTAAGTAGATACATACATACATAGTTTAAAAAAATGTGTGCGTGTACTAGTGTACACACGTAAAAAGTGAAACTTCTCTATGACCTTATTTTTCAAAAAATAATTTACTATATGCAACTTTACAGAAATACGTCGAATCACGCGTGGTAGGGATAAGAAAAAGATGGCGCGTAACGGAAAAATGTCACGCGTAACGAAAAAATGTTACACTAATTTTTTTTCCAACCCCGATAAAGAAGTTTCACTTCAAAAACAGATAACGTTGGCGCTTAACAATTGAGAAATTTATTCAAATTTTGCTAAAACACAATCTCCATATTTTAAAATACTGTTTGAAATATTTTAAATGTTAAAGATTAATTAATTTGACTTTATTTACTTTTCTTTAAAATGATTTATTCAGTTTCATTACTTACTCAGTGTTATTCTCTACGCTGCATGTAAATGAATAAAAACATAATTGTAATTTTTTATGTAAATATATGTTTCAAAGTATCAATTCTCATTTATTTTATTTCAAATTAACCTGTTTATATACATAATATTATGTCTGTTATATATAAGATTTCTAAACACAAGTATAACCACCACCAAAGCCAGTAAAAGTGTTTGCGTGTGTGCGTGTTTGTGTCAATGTATTTTTGTCTCTGTTTATGTTGCGTGCTGATGTGTGCGTGTACCCTTATGAATTTCTCCGAGTGTGTGTCTTTATTAATTCGGGATTTCTGTCTTGTTTCTGTGTATGTTGCGTGCTGATGTGTGCGTGTACCTTTATGAATTTCTCTGAGTGTGTGTGTGTCTTTATTAATTTGGGATTTCTGTCTTTGTCTATGTGTATGTTGCGTGCTGATGTGTGCGTGTACCTTTATGAATTTCTCCGAGTGTGTGTCTTTATTAATTTGGGATTTCTGTCTTTGTCTCTGTGTATGTTTGTGTGTGTGTGTGTGTGTGTAACACAGCTACCTTAACCTTTGCGTGTTCAGCCACTGCTTGCAAGACGCAGCAGCGAAGCCGCAGCCCAGATTCTTGCCCCAGTCTAATGGAGCCGCGTGTGAATAGTCCGCTCTATACCAGCCGGTGTCTTCCATCATGGCGAATGTTATCCGACTGAACACGGAGTTCTGTGTGTGTGTACCGGTCATTGCTTCGTTCTGGAATTAATGCAATATTTACATGTAACTACAATAGTAAAAAGAAAGCAGTTAAAAAAGTAACGATGCAACTGAATGAATAATCTAAATGCTGACAACACTGATTATTTATAATTAAATTTTTGGAAAAAAATGGCCAATTTCAGTCAATATTTATAGTTTTGTGACAAGAAATTAAGATCTTTATTATCCAAGTTTCCACCTTAGTGAGGAAAATTAACATTTTTTATGAAAATTTAAAGAAAATCATGAAATGTTTTATTTTTTATTAAAGACCTTAAATGAGCTATAATTCTTCCATTTACAATATCACAAAATTCTCCAGATTTTGAGATATTTGATGCAATACCAAATATCCCTAGACTTTGTTGATGTGTGTATATAATTTACTTAATCAGCTGTTATAAAAATACTAGCTTTCCGCCCGCGGCTTCGACTGCTTCATCTAAAACCTAATAAATTATATACTAAAACCTTGCTCTTGAATCACTATCTATTAAAAAATACCGCATCAAAATCCTTTGCATAGTATTAAAGATTTAAGCATACATAGGGACTGAGAAAGCGACTTTGTTTCATACTATGTAGTGATATTTTACCATAATACATATTATAATAAATTTATAGGTGAACGTATAACTTAGAAAAGATATTAAAATAAAGACTTACCTCAAAAACTCGTTTCTCCCAATGAGTTAGAGCAGTACCATCACCCCCTTGGTCTTCTAACTCAGCACCTTCTAATGTAGAACAGTTGAAATGGTCTCGAACCTAAAATATAAGAAATAAAATGTAAGTAAAGAAATAAAATTAAATCAAATGAATTTGAAATAAAAATATACCTAAATAATTAAACAGATCAGTTTAATTAATTAGGTATATTTTTAATTTTTATTTAATTCAAATAATTTGAAAAATAAATATAACCTTATTTAGAACTTATAATATAAGGTCAAGGGTCTAGAAATTACGTTTTCCTTGAGATTTAACGAAGAATTTACAAAATATTTAACTCCCATAATGAACCTTCCCTTTTTGCCGTTTAGTTTGCCCGCAAATTCGTGCGCGGGTGAAACCGCACCGCTAGTGCAATAAAAATTTAAAAAAATAATTACTGTTTTTGTTCCATTTCTTTTTGTTGTAGACGATCAAATAGTTAATTTAGAACACACTTAAGCTGTATTGTCACCGATCACAGTGTAAAAAGTTTGAATTAAATCTGTCGGTTTAAAACTGTGGTTTAAAATCAAAATCGAGTCTAAGAAAGTCGGTTACATACAAACATACAGGTGAAGCTAATATAAGCTATTACTTCCAGCATTTCCTTGATCACAGGTTGTCTGGTAGATATCACTTGTTAGTGATAAGACCGCCTATTGTACAATAATCCTATTTGCTGTTATTCTTTTTGTATTGTTTTATTTGGTGTACAATAAAGAGTTAATTATTATTATAAGCGTGTTTAATACTTACCTCCTTCACAACTCTGGGTGTGACGATCATATGAAAGTTCCTCTCCATATATCCACCTCTGATCATCCATTTTTTACGAGTTATATTTTTAACAACACGATCCGACCATTTATGTATTTGTAACCTGTAATTTGTTGTAGAAAATAATAATTTAGTAATCTAAATATATTATTGACAAAAAACGTTTTATTTACCTATACCACTAAGCGCCGATTTTTCAATCCATAGGTTAAAATTTATCCGTCCAATAAAGTATTACACGAACATTTTAAAATGTCACCTGTAAACTGTCAAATACGGACAATTAGAATATATTTTTGAAATGGTAGTTTAATACGTTATTCGATGAATAAGTTTTAACCAAGGATTGAAAAATCAGCCCTAAAAAAATGTTGTGTGGCTTTATGAAACCACGGTTAAAGTGAAACTTAGGCACAAAATTATCGTATTTGTACGATAATTATCGTACGGTTCGACCGTCACGCGACATGCGCTACACAGAGCAAAAAGTTTGAGACGATGTAATAAAAGTTTCACTTTAAATATTAATTTAACGACATTAGTTTAAATAAGAAACAGAAGATTGTTAATAATGACTGTTGACAAGTTGGCTTCGACATATTTTTCAATAAAATAGCGCCGTTTAATCAAATGCCTAGACTATTAATTATGAAACGGCTGATTTAACTAGATGACTGCGACATGATATTTCTTTTATTTATAACTAGCTGCGCTCCGCGGTTTCACACGCGTGGCTCCGCTCCTGTTGGTCTTAGTGTAATGATATTATAGCCTGTAGCCTGCCTCGATAATTGGTCTATCTAACACCGTAAGAATTTTGCAAATCGGCCCAGTACTTTCTGAGATTAGCGCGTTCAAACAATCAAACTCTTCAGCTTTATAATATTAGTATAGATTTATTGTGTTTAGTTTGTTTGATTATTATATTTTACTTACTCTTCATCCAAAGGTGGGTTGCCGGTGTCCGTCCGTCTATCTGTTAAGGGTTCACCATTATCATCTCTGCAAATATAAAATATTTATTTTAAACGGCCACTTATTTCTTCGAATCTAAGAGAAATGTAGTATTGTCCTCCTCTGACCAGCACTATCACTACATAGTATAAAACAAAGTCGCTTTCTCTGTTCCTATGTCCCTTTGTATACTTAAATCTTTAAAACTACGCAACGGATTTTGATGTGGTTTTTTTTTGTGGTTAGAGTGGTTCTCGAGGAAGGTTTTAGTATATAATTTATTAGGTTTTAGACAAAGCGGGCGAAGCCGCGGGCAGAAAGCTAGTTTAATATATATGTAATAAGGGAATAAGCTACACTAACTGCCAAGAGAGCAATTTCGACGACGCGGTTGGCGCAGTGGTAATGTAACTGCCTACTGAGCCGACGGTCCCGGGTTCGATCCCCGGTCAGGGCAAATATTTGTGTGATGAACTTAATTATTTGTTCTTGGGTCTGGGTGTTATTATCTATATATGTATTTATTAAATATTATATTTATCGTCGCCTAGTACCCACAACACAAGCCTTAATTGAGCTTACTGTGGGACTAGGTCGATTTGTGTAATAATGTCCTATAATATTTATTATTTATTATTTATTTCAGTATGTACATGTAAGTATATTTTACATTAATTGTCACCTTACGACATACTGGGTAATTTTATCTTTCTTGGCATTGAATTATTTTTTTTTTATTACATTCAAAGATCAAACGATAGTAAATGTTACCATACTGAATTGGCCTATCTTTCAGCTTAGCACACAAAAAAATCAAGCATCTAGCGCAATAATTCACGTCACCATAAATAAAAATCTCATCGTACTCGGCGATTGATGAAAAATTGAAAAAAATGTCCTAACTCCGAAAATACGAAAAATCGCATAACATACATGGGGTTGATTTGGATACCCCTCTAGGTCCTCTACCTCCCAGCTTCCGTTCATCACTACTTTTTGGGACACCGTGTATAGGTGATGATATTCTTGAAATTGATAATTATTAAGACGATGGTGATGGAGTTGATTCTACAGCTGTTTTTGTTTTTGTTGATTATATATTATGATTATTATTATATTACTAGCGGTCCGCCCCGGCTTCGCCCGTGGTACATATGAAAAATAGATGTTGGCCGATTCTCAAACTTACCCGATATGCACAGAAAATTTCATGAGAATCGGTCCACCCGTTTCGGAGGAGTATGCAGACTAACATTGTGACACGAGAATTTTATATATAAGATATTATTTATTATTATATTATTTATGTTTATTATTATATTATGATGACAACTGAGTACTGACCTGTAGAAGCCGAACAGCGACACGCTGAAGCCGAGCGCGTGGAGCATTTCGTGCTTCACAGTGGAGAGCACGTGCGGTAGGTCCCTGTAGCGGGTGGACAGTTCGCTGGGGCAGAAGTTCGCGTGACCGGCAACGGGTCTGAAATCATAATACATAGTTATAATAAACGACAAACAAACGACAAACGATATATTTATTACGCTTCAAACTAAGTGAACCGAATAACCGCATATCGGTTATTCGGTTCACTTAGTTTGAAGTTGATTGGTTCTTTGAACTAAAATATTGCTCAATTCTTCTCCATTAACGGCATTCTAAATCAATCAAATTAATTGAAAAATAACTTTTATAACTTGTAGACGGCAACATGAATAAAAAAAAAAGTTATTTTTTACAATGAAATTACATTCAGAGGGTAATGGATTAACACATAGCCTACTTTCTATCCCGGAAATCCCACGGGAACGGGAACTATGCGGGTGAAGCCGCAGTCAGTGAGCTAGTAGTAGATAAAATATAATAGGGATGAGAGAACTATTAAATTCAGCCGCATCAAAATCCGTTGCGTAGTTTTAAAGATTTAAGCATATAGGGACATAGGGACAGAGAAAGCGAATTTGTTTTATACTATGTAGTGATATTTACCTATCCAAAGCTGCTTCCTGCTGACAATGTGACGCATAAGCGACGGTCAGACCTCGTCTACACCGTTCCGTTTCTAACGCACTCACGTATAGAACAAAATCCGTATCCTCCACACCTGGAGGTTCTTCTGGAAATAAAAAACTATATATTAAAATAAAATGTAAAATCATGAATGTATGGTCAATAAGAAATGGCTGTTCCGGCTTTCTAGCAAGTAATATACAATATTCTTGTGATGCTATTATTATAAAATACGTCAGAGCATTAAGTTTAATAGTACATATTTATATAGTGTTAAATTCAAAACCCATTTTAAGATTTTATCAATCCTCGTTTTTTTATTATTAAATAATATATGTAGATAGTTTGATTTGCATTATTTTCCTTTCTTTTTTCTAAAATATTAATTTTACACTAGAATAAACATTTTCAAAAAAACAATTTTGTCTGCCTGTAGAATGATAAATTAGTAGAGGATTAATTGAAATAACAACATTAAGAAATTCTTAAAGATGATGATCTCATCATCTCATTAGATGAGAGGTTCCTTAAGTACTTAAACCCGAATAGAGAAAATTCGATTGCTCTGGCGTGATCATGGGTTGACGAGAGACTAGGCGTTGCCCCGGTTTGGCAAAAAGACGCGGGTTCGAAACTCACGTGATCGTTTTTTTTTTATTCTTTTAAATTTTATCATTTAGGTATAAATAAAGCATTTGAATGCTATAAAACGAAAAATTTATATAAAATAAAATACATGTAATTTTTTTTGTACTCACCAATATCTCCTTCACTATAATCTAAAGAGTTCCCTTCTGTTGTGTTTTCGGTACTTTCTTCTTGTTGAATTTGTCGTAATATTCGACAATCGTGACCTGTGTTATTACATACGTAGCAAGGCTGTAAAAGAAAATTAAATTTTTACTTTAATATCAAGAAAATATTATAGTATTTGAAAGTAGAAACATTTTTAAAGAATAAGAAAATAGATGATACTATGAAGATTTAAACGTGGGCGAAGCTGCGGGCAATACCTAGTATAGTATACAATGTATGGTAAAATGTAAGACTAGCCGTGCCCCGCGGTTTCACCCAACAAAAAAATGGTAAACTAATTACCCTATCTAATTTAAGAATTGGAATTTAAGGAAAAGAAGCATATATGATCCTAGGTCTTAAGCTTTTTCAATTTCAAATTTCATCCAAATAGGTTCTATGGTCAAATGTTAAAGCGTTGAAGACAAACAGACCTTAATATAATTTAGTCAATAACTATCTTTCCGCCCGCGGCTTCGCCCGCTTTATCTTAAACATAATAAATTATTTACTAAAACCTTGCTCTTGAATCACTCTATTAAAAAAAACTGCACTAAAATCCGCTGCGTAGTTTTAAAGATTTAAGCATACATAGGGACGTAGGGACATAGGGACAGAGAAGGCGACTTTGTTTTATACTATGTAGTGAAGACTATCGTCATAAAAAAAGTCTTGTAGAATTCATAAATAATTGAGTCCAAACAGACATATTAAAGAAGTCTCTTCTTTAATACGAAAAAATAAATAAATAATTTGGAAAATCCAAAAGTGCACGCCTCATAATTTTTTTTAAATAATTATTTATTAATTATTATTTTTGTTTATTTAATAACAATTAAACCACATCGAATCAGACCCTGAAAAATGAAAGGGTTCTATACCTGAGCATACTCAAGCGTAAGAGAAAAAAAAAGACTCGATTAGTAAAGTATTTCGGTCGCTATCGTGTTAACAAGAAAATCCTCCGCACATACAGACACACGGACGTCCAAGACAGAACTTTTTTAAACTGTTTTTTAACTAGTTTAAATAACAAAAATGACATCAAAAATATCATGAACGTTAAATATAGTGTTTTTTCTTAATATGTGTGTGTATGTATTATCTTACAAGTGCAATGTATGATACATAAAGACATTTTAAGTTTGAAAAATCAGATGTTTTGCGCGAAGTGACAGTAGTACCCACCTCAACGCTTCGCTTATGAGGCGTGCAATATTTAAGTTTGTTTGAATACAATAAGTGCCAAGTATAGATTCCATTAATGTTTAACTTGTAACTTTCCTAAAAGAAATATAACTTAGCCAATACCGTGGAACGATAAAAAATAAATTCAATTTGCTGTGATAAAACTTTCTTGACATATTTTCTGTTCGCAATGTATTTCTCGAAATGGTTCTACGTTATAGGTAATTTTTATTTATTATTTAAATATTAAATATTTAAAATATTTAATACTAGCTTTCCGCACACGGCTTCGCTCGCTTTGTCTTAAACATAAGAAATTATATACTAAAACCTTCCTCTTGAATCACATTATCTATTAAAAAACCGCATCAAAATCCGTTGCGAAGTTTTAAAGATTTAAGCATACATAGGGACATAGGGACAGAGAAAGCTTTGTTTTATACTATGTAGTGATCTATTAAATCCACGATTTTACCCTCAGCTACTTTTGCATTTAAAATTTTACATAAGTAAGCATTTTTACACTATTTCTATACATATACGAAGTAAAATAACAATTAGTTTATGTATATTTGCAACAATTAGTAACGGCTATAAAGCGTTCATTTCACAAAGCTAACATTAACATTTAAAACTCTTAACCTTGAGTTTCTGAAAATTAGTTACAGTCGAATATTTTACTAAATACAATAGTTAGCTTCATTTCAATACGTTGGTGAATTTTAAATATATAAATAAAATAACTATTTCAGGACAATTTTTACAAACGGCACGATCTGACCCCATACTAAGCATTCGCTTGTGTTATGGAAACCAGATGGCTGATAAACATACATATATAATTTGAAATAAATACTTATAAAGATAAGCAACACCCAGACACAGAGCAAACATCTATGTTCATCACACAAATATTTGTCCCGGGTGGGAATCGAACACACGACCTCTGGCTTCGAAGGCAGGGTCACTACCAACTAAGCCAACCGGTCAGTCAAATGTTTGTGTTATTTCAATGTTTAACCAACTTTAGAAAAGGTTGTACTCCACTGTTTTTGTGTATGTACTACACCGGTTTTTCGCAAACTGCAGAAATAAATTCAAAGAAAATTTTCTTTGGGAAACATTATTAATTTATTAGGTAACTAGGAAAAAAACACTAACGCAGTAGTAAAAAAATAACGCAGTATTAAGTTGTTAAGTTAACATGTGGCAATAAATTCTGTTTCTTTCTTTCTTTCAAATAAAAATTGGTTTAATTCTGAAAATAATATTAAATAATAATGCTTTTAATTTCTTTCAGGAAGCCATTTACTTATACTAGCGCATATCACAAATTCATTGGTACTATTAACGGCGAATATAGAAGACATTCGGAAAATAGCACAAAAATTCATATCAGAATCACTAGCTGACAAACTAACAGATCTCATCGTAAAAGCTACAGCAAAAGCCGATATAGACGTATCAGAAGAAAACAAACAAAACAATATCTATCATATAAGTAAAGACAATTGGCGGAATAAACATAAGAAAGCACAAGGCATTAAAGATAAATATAAACCAATAAAACCAGGGAAAGTAAGAAACTACGAAACAACAAATTATGAAATCTTAAAAGATACAAATGTCTACAATAGCAGAGAAATCAAGAAAACACGTTATAATCTACAATCATCAAGAGACACAGCCAAAGAATACATAAACCAGAATCCTTACATTGACGAAAACGTTAATTTAACCTTCAACTGGTGACGTACCGTCAATTTGACGTCGCAACGCTAAAATCACTGTATTTCTCAGAAAAGGCTTGTCCCCCGCGACTGCGCCCCCTAGTAGCTGCCTCGTGTACATTTTGGCGTCGGCTGATGCTCGGAATGGACGTCGCACGCGCTCAGTTTAGGTTGTCGAGGGTACCCGACGTCACTTTGACGTTACGTCACCTTTAGTGTTATGTTTTAGTTGTGAGTTTAGTTGTACAATTTCATTCAAAATGAATCCAAATGATCGCGATTTCGAGCGGAGAGTCACTGAAATTTTGGAACAAACCGACAGTGATATTACTGATCAAGAGGATCGCGAGTTGGATCAAAATTATTGCTTAGAATCCGACCATGACACTTCAAGTGAGATTGCAGAATCCGAGGGTGAAGATCAATTATCAGAGATTGATGGCGACTCCGACGATGAGCTTTTGATCAACATAGCTAGTAGCAGATCATTCTATTTGGGAAAAAAAGTGAGAAATATACAACCGTTCAAGAGGTATAAGGATCCTCACAGAAGTAGAACTCCGAGCCATAATATTGTTACAGTTCAAGGCTCAAATAAGACGCGTGATTGTACTGAAGAAGTAGACTTCTGGAATATTTTGTTCTCTGAAGATATTTTACAGATAGTTGTTTTACACACTAATAGAAGAAATGAGGCATACAAGAAGGAAGATCGACCCGAGTTGAAAGACATCGATGTGACTGAATTACGTGCGCTCATAGGATGCATCTTGAAGATAGAAGATGCAGAACCTGAACCTTCTACATCTACAAAGCTGGATAAACGTGGGACATGCATAATATTATGTCCAGCGAAGAAAAAAACACGAACGTCATACTTATGCAGGAAGTGTGGAAAACCAGGGTGCCTAGATTGTCTTGAGAAAATTTGTGTTACTTGTTATCGGGCATGCTTTTGATTTTTTGTATGGAACCAACACATTTAAATATATTCTTTTAATAATAACTTAAGTCTTAATAAGAAAATAAGATTGATTTTTTTTTCTGTTTTAAGTTTTTAAAATTTCACTATGATTGATCTCATGCCTACCAAAACACAGAACAAAATTTGATGTTAAGCTCATGTGTATGATTAAAGTTAACTTTACATTTAATAAGTTAAAAAAGTGTTTTATTTTAGAAACAAACTAACCTACTTTTACATAACATGACCTATTTCATTGCCGCTATACATAATCTACAGTATTTAAGGCTTTATATTCATACGTCAAAATGACGTCACCTCTCCAATACTGTGACTCATATGCACGTCACCAGTTGAAGGTTAAAAGCAAGAGAACCTACAATACTATCAAATAAAAACGATCTATTTGAACCTATAAATAAAGATGAACATGAAGACTATATGAATTCGATTAACGAAATAAGAAATAGAGTATTCACAGCGTCTACTAAGAAAGAAAAGAATGAATTTGATCAATATTATAACTCGAATTATCCAAAAGCAGGGATCATTGCTACGAGTGGTGGAGTGGCATTAACTAAAGGTCCTGATGATAGTGATACGTCGATAGATAATTAAGATTATAAGTAAGATGGTGTCAATAAAGACAGTTATTTCAATCCTAGGGAAGTTGTAACTCGATAAATCTTATATAAATATCTTTGGTAATAAATTAATATCTAGCCTGGTTTTAACTGACATATTAAGCTTATCTAATGAGCCATTTTATAAACTTTTGAAAAAAAGGTAGCCTGGATTTCATTGCTATAAAAAACAATAAACATCTCCAGTTAGTATAATCTTTAAATGTAAGTGGCTTTGATCTGAATCCATCCAGACGCTTCATGTAAAATAAATAAACGTTGAAAAATTAATCAATTAAATTAATTAATTAATTAATTATTTTTATTGAAGTGGTGTAATTAAGAGATCGTAATTACATTTATAATTTAATCAAGACGTCGTTTAAACATTCCTTCACCACAGAAACTACATTACCTATTCCTGTCAACTCAAACATTTATTTTTTCAATTATACTTCTTATAAAATCACTTTTGACATTTTTTAACATTTACCACCGATTCGGAAAGCAGTATCTATGGAGAAGAACCGGCAAGAAACTCCATAGTTGCTCTTTTGTAGCCTACTAATAGTGGAAAGGCAAGATTTTTAAAGTTAGTTATTTTGTCTGTTACTCCTTCACGCAAAAACTGCTGATCCGATTTTCATTAAATTTGGCAACGTAGAGAGTAGATGTTAGCACAGGATAGTTTTTACTCCGAAAACCCCACGGGAACGGAAACTAAGCAGGTTTTCTTTTGCCTACGCGGGCGAAGCTGCCGGCGTAAAGCTATCTTATAAATGGTAACAAATTGTACGTACATTTAAATGCTCCTCTGGCACTCTGACCTCTCCACACATGGTCTCCAGACTGCAGGAATCTATGCAGTGCGACTTGCCGCCTCGTATGAAAACTTGGCGCGTTGGGCATTTTCTGTAAAGGGAAAAAAGTCATTATTTTAGTTTTATTTCTAACTAGCTTACTAGCCGCAGCTTCGCCCGCTTTGTCTCAAACCTAATAAATTATACACTAAAACCTTCCTATTGAATTACTCTATGTATTAAAAAAAACCGCATCAAAATCCGTTGCGTAGTTTTAAAGATGCATATTGCATACAAAGGGACATAGGGAAATAGGGACAGAGAAAGCGACTTTGTTTTATAATATGTAGTGATAGTGATTAATCTATATTAGTTTGTGTACAATGTGTCTAATGTTTTCAAGTTGAACTGTATGTTTAAAAAAACTAATCTCAGGAACTACTGAACCGATTTCAAAAATTCATTGTTGGATATGTGCGTGATCCCTGGGCATGGCAGGGATCACGCATGCCATGGCCTGGCATATGGCAGGCATATAATATGTATTCCTTATATGTATCACGGGCGAAGTCACGGCGTACCGCTGATGTATCAATAAATAATATAGCAGAAGAGTTTAATTGTTTGCTTGTACGCGCTAATCTCAGGAACTACGAATCCGATTAGAAAAAATATTTTAGTGTGAGATAGCCCATTTATCGCGGAAGGCTATCTATACTAAAATTATAAAGAGGAAAGGTTTGTATGTATGTATGTATGGCTTTCACGCATAAACTACTGGACCGATTTTGATGAAATTTGGCCCAGACAATCTTTAGACCCTGAGAAAGAACATAGGCTACCTTTTATTGCGAAATATGTACCACGGGCGAAGCCGGGGCGGACCGCTAGTACTATATAATACGAGCGGAGCAATGTAGGTACAATCAATATAGTATACACGTAGATGGTATTTTGAACGTGATTTTATGATACTATTTTTTGTCTTCATATAGAAGGCTTATTTTTACTTCGGTGAAACATCTTATTCCTATGGGAATTCAACTACGCAGGAGAAACCGTGACCGAAATAACTAGTTATACTTAATTATATCTTACACAGGGTGGAAGGTTAAGATGGGGCATGAAGGGCAGGTACCTTAACCGTTGTAGCTACATGAAAACGTTCTTAGGAGACTATCCTTAAATTCTTGAGAAATTTTAATCTGCATTCACAGATTTTTGAAAAAATGTACGGTCAGCAAGGAAATCGGCAGTTTTCAAAAAAAAATTTTTTGATGCCAATCGATCCAGTTTCTCATGGGGATCAAAACACTCTAAAATACCAACTGAGGTATGAGTACTAGAAAAGTCATAAATCGCGAAAAACTATTTCCACACATTCACTAAGAAAATAAGTGATTCTACAAAAGATGCGCTAATAGAAAACTCCAAAGAGATTTTCATGCTTCAATATTTTTTGTTTCTGATTATTAAAACACATACTGATAATAAGAAGAAACATTAATTTAATTAAACGGTTGTCAAAGAAAATAAAAAATAACAAAATAATAACAAAAAACAACATTTAAATATAAGTTAATAATAATATTCCAATATTCAAGAGAATTACAACATATAATAATTCTAATCTATACTTAATATTATAAGGCTGAAGAGTTTGTTTGTTTGAACGCGCTTATCTTAGGAACTACTGGTCCGATTTGAAAAATTCTTTCGGTGTTAGATAGCCTATTCATCGAGGAAGACTATATATGTATCATCACCTATGACCTGTATGAGCGGAGCGTAGCTAGTTAAAATAAACTTAAGGAGAGCAACACTGTAACTTGTAAGTATGTATGTAATAATTATAATAGTTAAAAAAAACTAAAAAACACGCTTTTAGTTCGGTTTTCTATAAAACGCGAGTTTTTTATTTTTTTTTAACTATTATTTATTTTATCAAATTAGTGTATTTTCATCGGTCCTCAATAAATCTACAAAGTTTGAACGAAATCTGGCCGTTTAAAGTGGGTCAAAATCGCGCCCAAAGAAGTCGGTTACAAACTTACAAACATACAGGTGAAGCTAATATAAAGCGTGTAATAAAAAATACCAGGCCGATGCGTGAAACGTCACTTTGACAGTTCATAAAACACATGAAGAATGCAATTTTTATTAAGATTGATGATTTGCACAATTCCATCATATTCCTCTTTTCACGAATATGTACATTAACAGGCGCATTGAAAAAACCCTTTTTATCGCAATTCTCTATAATTTAGATACACTATCTACGTTATCATTTATCCTATCTTTTGATAAAACATTGTGCGTTTGAGATTCGACAGTGATGTACTTGTGAAAATATTGAACATGTAAGTTTTTTTATTTGTTAAGCTATTTTTAACACGCCTTATTACACATGCACCGGTATGTTTGTCACCGACTCCTTTAGACTCGATTTTGACCCAATTTAAACGGATATTTAAACGGATTTAATTCAAACTTTGTACACTTATCAAGGATTGGTGAGAATACAATTATTTCGTGAGATTATGCGTTATTATTTTATTTTAAAATTATTTTTTTCTTAGATTTATTATAGAACTAGCTTACCGCCCGCGGCTTCGCCCGCTTTGTCTAAAACCTAATAAATTATATACTAAAACCTTCCTCTTGAATCACTCTATCTATTAAATAAACCGCATCAAAAATCCGTTGCGTAGTTTTAAAGATTTAAGCATATAAAGGGACATAGGGACAGAGAAAGCGACTTTGTTTTATACTATGTAGTGATTATTGTGTATCTGTGGTGCTTAATTTTAAATATACACGTAAGTTAATATTTTCTATTGCATTCTACAAGCAAGATAGTGTAAATAATTTTTAAAAGTGATATAATTATGATATTTTTATTATTTACTAGCGGTCCGCCCCGGCTTCGCCCGTGGTACATATTTACGTTTTCTCTACATAAAAACCATCCTCGTACTTCAAGGAATATAATAAAAAAAGAATTATCGAAATCGGTTCAGCCGTTCTCGAGTTATGCGCTTACCAACACATTTTGCGATTCATTTTTATATATAAGAGATTGTCTACTTTTCGTCAAATTCTGGATTCAAACTGGTGGTAAAGTATACAAGGCACAGAATGTTCTAGTGTTTAAGGAATATAAAAATATATATCCTACTAATATTATAAATGCGAAAATTTGTGAGGACGGATAAACATACGTTTGTTACTCTTTGACGAAAAAAAATCTGGACTTATTTCGATGAAACTTTACAGTAGTATAGGTAGGTATGATATTTATCAGAATGTTAATACGCTTAGAGAAGATTTCGTAGTTTTGAAGATTTCAGTATATGAACAGAACAGCGACAATGACTTTGTTTTATACTATTTCCTATTTCTAGTACTCTTATCAATAAATAACTTAACCTTTATCAGTAATCTAAATTCGATATGTTTAGATAGGAACTGGATGTCGGTAAGTGACATCCATACTAATATTATAAATGCGAAAGTAACTCTGTCTGTCTGTCTGTTACTCAATCACGCCTTAACTACTGAACCAATTTGCATGAAATTTGGTATGGAGATATTTTGATACTCGAGAAAGGACATAGGATAGGTTTTATCCCGGAAATCCTACGGGAACGGGTTTTTCTTTGAAAACGCGGGCGAAGCCGCGGGCGGAAAGCTAGTTTCTTTATATATTTACTAGGTGTCCGCCCCGGCTTCGCCCGTGGTACCTACATGTTTGTTACATGTTTAATCCTATCTCTCAAGTTGGATCGAACTAACTAATCGATCGAATTGACTAATTTTACCGGTCAATAAGGTTTTTGACTGTAACATACATAACTTAACTATAGCACTCAGGGATCACGTAATCCAAATTCCAATAGTGAAAGAATTTTGAAATAGATCCAATAATTCCTGAGATTAGCGCGTTCAAACAAACGCTTCGGCTTTACATATATGGTAATTTAGATATGGACTAACTAGAAAAAACTGGTTAAAACATCGTCTAAATATAAATACAAATTACATTAAACTTATGACGTCATGTTCTCTATTCTTAAAATTTTTTAAATGCAAATATAGTCTTATTTACATAGTTAAATTATAGTGTTAAATAAATATAGATTAAACAAAAACTAAAAATAGGATACATTACATCTTATCTTAATATACTATTATAAAGGCGAAAGTTTGTAAGGATGTATGGATGTATGGATGTTTGTTACTCTTTCATGTAAAAACTACTGAACCGATTCCAATGAAATTTAGCACACATATAGAGGGTAACTTGGATTAACACATAGGACAGGTTTTATCCCGGAAATCCCACGGGAACGGGAACTATGCGGGTTTTCCTTTGAAAACGCGGGCGAAGCCGCGGGCGGAAATCTAGTTCTTTAATAAGATAACGATGAAATGTTTGTATTGTCACCGATCCTGAAGTGTACAAAGTTTGAATTAAATCTGTCCGTTTAATGTGGGTCGAAATCGAGTAAGGAGTCGGTTACATACAAATATACAGGTGAAGCTAATAAAATTATATATATAAACTAGCTGCTCCGCGCGGTTTCACCCCCGTGGCTCCACTCCTGTTGCCCGTAGCGTGATGAAATATAGCCTATAACCTTCCTCGATAAATGGGCTATCCAACACCGAAAGAATTTTTCAAACCGGATCAGTAGTTCCCGAGATTAGTGCGTTCAAACAAACAAACAAACAAACTCTTCAGCTTTATAATATTAGTATAGATATAAATATAAAATAATTTGGAAAATCCAAAAGTGCACGCCTCATAATTTTTTTTTAATAAATATTTATTAATTATTATTTTTGTTTATTTAATAACAATTAAACCACATCGAATCAGACCCTGAAAAATGAAAGGGTTCTATTCCTGAGCATACTCAAGCGTAAGAGAAAAAAAAAGACTCGATTAGTAAAGTATTTCGGTCGCTATCGTGTTAACAAGAAAAAGGATCCGCACATACAGACACACGGACGTCCAAGACAGAACTTTTTTAAACTGTTTTTTAACTAGTTTAAATAACAAAAATGACATCAAAAATATCATGAACGTTAAAAATAGTGTTTTTTCTTAATATGTGTGTGTATGTATTATCTTACAAGTGCAATGTATGATACATAAAGACATTTTAAGTTTGAAAAATCAGATGTTTTGCGCGAAGTGACAGTAGTACCCACCTCAACGCTTCGCTTATGAGGCGTGCAATATAGTATTCTGAAAGCGGCCTAGATACGGTTTTAAATCCTTGGGGAATACACTTAGTTATTGTATTATGTTCATATGTTAATGTAGTTTTAATAATCACATCATGAAGTCTATTTTCATTTTACTTTTATGGAGGGAAATTATAGATAGTACAAATTTAAATTTGTGAAAAATGAAATGAAATTAAATTAAATTAAAAGTAAAAATGAAATTATAGATAGTACAAAGTAAAATATTTGAACAGATTTACCGCCAAAATATACGTTTTTCTTTTTTTTCCGAATATTTATAAATTGCATTTAATCCAACGAGAATACAAATAGGAAAATTAATATTCATAAATTGGTAAAAATTATTATATCCTTTATCAATGAATAGGACCGCCTCCTCGGTACAGTGGTTGACGCGTGAGCGTAGAACCGAGGGGTCCTGGGTTCGATTCCCGGTGGAGACGAAAGAAAAAATGTCTCGGTCTGGCAGGACACAGAAGGCTGATCACCTACTTGTCCCTAAAGAAAAATCGATCAGTGAAACAGATGTATGAATAATGCATCTGCCCCCTAGGGCCCTACCCCACTACGGGGACACGGGACTTCACTTTTTTATCAATGAACTAGATTGTATATCTTTTACATACCTATTATTGAAAAAAAAACGTTTACTATTCATTAATGAAAAAATACGATCGAATTATCCATAACAATTAATTAATTTATTGTATTATTGTATAATAAATGGTAATCAATAAATAAACAGATAAAACAATATATTTTATTGCTTATATAGAGAAAAATATGAGACGTTCTTATCACGTAACAAATGTTTTATCATTTAGTGTTAATATAGTGTTAGTAACTTTTAACACGCCTTTATTAGCTTCACCTGTATGCTAGTACAGCATCCCGCCCGCGGCTTCGTCCGCGTTTTCAAAGAAAAACTCGCATAGTTCCCGTTCCCGTGAGATTTTCGGGATAAAACCTATCCTATGTGTTAATCCAAGTTACCCTCTATATGTGTGCTAAATTTCATTGTAATCGGTTCAGTAGTATTTGCGTGAAAGAGTCACAAACACACACCCATCCTCACAATCTTTCGCATTTATAATATTAGTAGGATAGGATGTAACCGACTCTAAGACTAGATTTTGACCCACTTTAAACGGACAGATTTAATCAAACTTTGTACACTTATCAAGGATCGGTGACAATACAAATTCCATAAGTTTATCTTACGATAGCGTGTTTTTGTTTTAAAAAACATACATCCATACATAAGTGAAGTCCCGTGTCCCCTAGTGGGGTAAGGGGCAGATGCATTATTCATACATCTGTTTCACTGATCGATTTTCTTTAGGGACAAGTAGGTGATCAGCCTTCTGTGTCCTGCCAGACCGAGACATTTTTTTTTTCTTCGTCTCCACCGGGAATCGAACCTAGGACCCCTCGGTTCCCCCCTTCCTTCCCCCCCCCTTCGGACCCCACGCGTCAACCACTGTACCAAGGAGGCGGTCAACTATGTAACTTCAAATAAAGTTACATAGTTACATAGTTGTCGGCACGTAACTTGGCCACTTTTTAACGTAGTGGGGGAAGCTTGCGCAAATAAAAATGTACCAAAACTTGATGCGCAAACTTCCCCCACCACGCTACTTTTTTGACAAGAAGTTTGCCGGGCGCTATACCTACTTATAAATGAGATTAAGCGTGTTTTTTTTCAAGTGATACTTCTTTAGGCGCGTTGAGAGTAAAATTTCAAGGTCATGGCAATACGGTCAAATCATGGGGTAAGGCGACGATTTTGGTATCTTTGAATCTTGCCAAGGAAGTTTCACACGTATGCTCAGCACACACGGCACTTTTTTATACGCTTTATATTAGCTTCACCTGTATGTTTGTTTGTTTGTAACCGACTTCTTTGGGCGCGATTTTGACACACTTTAAACGGCCAGATTTCGTTCAAACTTTCTAGATTTATTGAGGACCGATGACAATACACTAATTTGATAAAATTTTCTATTTTTTAGTTCGGTTTTCTATAAAAAGCGTGTTTTTTTAGTTTTTTTAAACTATTATTTTATTTAATTACCTACCTATATACAATATTATTTTTACCTTGATATTAAAATCAGTCTACACATAGTATAGTTATTTACCGCAGGGCAAAGGTACAGTTATGAAATATTTGGGTAAATAACATAGATATCAAAAGATATCGTATCTTTTTTTATAATTGTAATTGTAGAGGTAGGTCACCGATTGTATTTTAGTATTTACTACCTTACCGCCCACGGCTTCGCCCGCTTTGTCTAAAACCTAATTAATTATATACTAAAACCTTCCTCTTGAATCACTCGTTCTATTAAAAAAACCGCATCAAAATCCGTTCCGTAGTTTTAGAGATTTAAGCATACAAAGGGACATAGGGACAGAGAAAGCGACTTTGTTTTATACTATGTAGTGATTTATTTATTTAACACTTTATTACACATATTTTTTTTTTTTTAATTTAAAAGTAAATACTAAATCTCATCGTTACAGCTTTAAGATGTGTAACGGCCAACGGGGCGGGGCCTTTTGAGAGTGATCTCTACCAGGCGACGCAATTATATTATTGAGTTAATTAATAAACAATAAATAATATTGTAATTTTGATTACCCCTAAAACGAAAAAATAATAAAAAAGCGTAATAATCCATATTATAAATGCGAAAGTAACTCTGTCTGTCTGTCTGTTACTCAATCACGCCTAAACTACTGAACCAATTTTCATGAAATTTGGTATGGAGATATTTTGATACCCGAGAAAAGACATAGGCTACTTTTTATCCTGGGAAAATGACGCAATCCCGGAAATCCCACGGGAACGGGAACTATACGGGTTTTTCTTTGACTGCGCAGGCGAAGCCGCGGGCGGAAACCTAGTAAACAATAAATAGGTGATATTGTAATTTTGATTACCCCTAAAACGAAAAAATGATAAAAAAGCGTAATAATTTAGTATAAATAACGTTTTAATTAATTATTTTCAGGGACAAAATAGATGATTGAAACGTCTTTTAAAATATTTCTGTATCCCCCGGAGTCGAATTTACAACCACGCTGTTGCTAACTCCAAGTTTTAAGTAGAGGTAAGTTTAATCTTAATATATATAAATCTCGTGTCACAATGTTTGTCCTCAATGGACTTCTTAACCACTTAACCGATTATAATAAAATTCGCACACCATGTGCAGTTCGATCCAACTTCAGAGATAGGATAGTTTAAACATGTAGGTACCACGGGCGAAGCCGGGGCGGACCACTAGTATTAATATATTTTGTTATTTATATTATACTACCTGTGCCCCGCGGTTTTACCCGCATTGCTCCGCTCTTGTTGGTCTTAGCGTGATGATATATAGCCTTCGCCTTCCTCAATAAATGGGCGCTCTGGTAGTGAATAAATTTTCATAATTAGACCCGTGGGCCCTGACATTAGCGCGTATAAGCTAAGAAACGAACTCTTCAGCTTCATCCTAATATATATAAATCTCGTGTCACAATGTTTGTCCTCAATGGACTCCTAAACCACTAAACCGATTATAATAAAATTCGCACATCATGTGCAGTTCGATCCAACTTGAGAGATAGGATAGTTTAAACATGTAGGTACCACGGGCGAAGCCGGGGCGGACCGCTAGTAATATTATAATATACATAAGGACGTATCTTAACCCAAATATGGTTTACCATTCAATGCGGAAAACTGTTTATTCAGCATATTTACATCATGTGACAGTTAGAGGAAAATAAAATTTGCTCGAAACAATTAGTTGTGATAAGACGAGGTCGTTACTGATAAGGCGAAATATAGTTTTTGGATATGTATATTGTACTAGTGCCCCGCGGTTTTACTCGCATTGCTCCGCTCCTATCGGTCGCAGCGTGATGATATAAAGCCTTATAGCCTTCCTCCATAAATGGGTTATCTATCACTGAAAGAATTTTTCAAATCGGACTCGTGGTTCCTGAGATTAGCGTGTTCAAGTAAGTAAACAAACAAACTCTTTCATCTCTTATCATCGCACTTAGATCAGTAGGATAGTAGTAGCTATACCATGGTTGAAAGTCCAATTTAAACATAAAGTGAAGTCCCGTGTCCCCGTAGTGGGGTAGGGGGCAGATGCATTATTCATACATCTGTTTCACTGATCGATTTTTCTTAAGGGACAAGTAGGTGATCAGCCTTCTGTGTCCTGCCAGACCGAGACATTTTTTTTTTTCGTCTCCACCGGGAATCGAACCCAGGACCCCTCGGTTCTACGCTCACGCGTCAACCACTGTACCGAGGAGGCGGTCTCTTAATCCTAATCTCAATTTAAACATAATTTTCCTCTATTCCAGTTGAAAATGGCGTCTCAAGCCAGCGAATCTCCAGGGCCGTATGTGATACCCTTACCAGAGAGGCGCCCCTCCCTACAACATACAGTTTATATAGATTTGGACGACATAAGGCCAGAAAATGAAGTAAGTACATTGACAGAACCACAGTAAATAGAATAATAACAGTATCCTAAGCGTGATCGAATCAACTTACTGTATTCGATAGCGAGTTAAGCGGGGATCGAAACAGCTCGAGACTATCTGTCAAATACTCATGATACCTATTATCTATAGAAAACATATCTGCACAGGCCCTTACGCGGTCCCTAGCGAGTAACACTTGAAGAGATGATAGGCATATAGTAAATCATCTACGCCTTTTAGATAAAATAATTACCTATACAACAATAACGCAGTAGGGTAAATCTTTGTAACTTTGTAAATCTTCGCAACGAATACGTTTCATGCATATTTAAAGAGGGTACTCGCTACTGACAACACATAGCGACGACTGCTTACGAGCTTACGAGTCTCGTCTAGCATGTTCGTGTGAATGAGACGTTTCGACCGTTTTGTATGTATTTTCTATACTGTCTGTAATCTATTTACTGTGACAGTTTGTCCCTTGTAATGTAGAATTTAAAACATATGCGAAAGTGTGTTTATTTGTTTGTCTTTGACATCGTAACGTAGCGTTTTTGAATGATTTTTGTGCCCAGAGTGATTTAGGTGCCTAGAGAGTGATATAGACTTCTATTATCTATATACTGCGATGAAACATTTCATTTCCCTGGGAATTTCCTCTGGCTACGAGAACGAAGCCGTGGGCGGAAAGTTATATGTAGTTATACATGTTTAAATAACATATTACGAAGTTAGTGGGTGGTTAAACTATATAATAATATAACTGAATTAACCGAATATTATTTAAATGAACATTAATCATAATAGTTTTGAATTAAATCCGGTTGGATTAATCTCAACAGTTGTTGTTACGTTATAATTTAAATTGAAAAATATTTTTGAAATACTACTAATATTATAAATGCGAAAGTTTGTGAGGATGTATGTTTGTTACTCTTTCACGGAAATACACTACAGAACCGATTACAATGAAATTTAGCACAAATATAGAGGGTAGGTAACTTGGATTAACACATAGCATAGATTTTATCCCGGAAATCCCTCGGGAACGGGAACTATGCGGGTTTTTCTTTGAAAACGCAGTCGAAGCCGCGGGCGGAAAGCTTATACGTTATAATTTATATCAACGCGCAAAATATTTTTGAAATTAATTAATATTTGGTGACCTCGAATAAATTCATCATTTATTATAACATCGTGACTTGTTACAATATTTGCTTCAGTAATTATAATTTTAAGTCACTTGTTTCTAACAAGAAATTCGAATTTCTTTTAATTATTATACTTTTTGAAATCTGGTTGGAATTTGCTGTTTTATAATGCTATGTTCTAACGCTATAACTTTTTCATGAATACTATGAAACCTACTACCTTTTCGCTTTTACCTTTCCGGCCAGGGCTTTCGCGCTGTCTCAAACTTAACAAAAATGCTTTTCAACCTATTTAAAAAATTACGTAAGGTAAAGCGCGTCGCACACGGCGAAGATACTATAATATTTTATGTTAGGATTCTCTAATATAAAATATTACAGTATCTTAAGGTATCCGGTATCAGCGTTCTGACCATCATTTTTCTTTTTGTCATTGCGTACTAAGACCCCTGTAGAACCGCCATCCTGTTACAAATGACCCGAAATTTTGTGTCAGTGTTTCGGGTCATTTGTAACAGGATTGCGGTTCTACAGGGGTTATATTAGTAATTAGAGAATCTTAACATAAAATATTATGGTATCTTCACCGTGTGTGACGCGCTTAAGATCATTATCTATGGATAAAAATATATCTAGGAAACAGTAGCCCAATAGAAACCAGTGTATTTTATTTACAGTTAGCAAATTCAAGGGTAAATGCATCTTCTAGAAGCAGAGAATTTGTTTTGTCGGCAGAGAGTTCCGGGCAGAATGGCCAAGCGCAGGGGCAGAATAACCAAAGCTATGTTGAAGTAAGTGTTTTTATTTATTTATTTCTAATAAAATTTTATAGCAAAAAAAAGAAGCACTCGATAGAAATTTTAAGATAGATCAATTAGTTTTCATCAAAATCTAAACAACAAAGAAAACAAAAGTGCCGAGCACACGTGTCAGAAGTGAAACTTCTTTAGGCGCGTTGAGAGTTTATGACAATACCATCACGTCATGGATTCGTCGTCGTTTCACTTCTGACACGTGTGCCCAGCACACACGCTCTTTTTTGTAAATAATCTTCATTGTAAAAAAGCTCTAATCCCTCACACATAAGGTACATTGCAGGAAACAATATTCTACGATCCCTTCGACGACAGGAGGATAGACGTCGCGAAGGAGGGGCCCCGACGACCCAACCAACTGACCCTGACCAGTACTTCAGTTCGATATCAACCCTCTGTTCACACTAATAGACAAAGTCCTGGTGAGTTTATAACTTTACCTATATTAACTAGCTGCGCTTCGCGGTTTCACCCACTTGGCTCCGCTCCTGTTGGTCTTGGCGTAATGATTATAGCCTTCCTCGATAAATGGGCTATCTAACACTGAAACAATTTTGCAAATCGGACCAGTAGTTCCTGAGATTAGCGCGTTCAAACAAACAAACTCTTCAGCTCTATACTATTAGTGTATTACGAATCTGAAGCTGGCTGTAGAGTTTGTATGTTTCTTTCTTTGGTGGGATGAACGCGTTAATTTATGGAACTACGGAAAAAAATCCAGTGTAAGGTAGCCCATTTATCAAGGAAGGCTCTAAGGTTATATAATCACGCTAAGACCAATAGGAGCGGAGAAATACGAGTAAAAGCGCGGGGTACTAGCTAGTCTCATATTTATGCTTAATATTTGATAAACAATAATAATTGTTTAATGACAAGAATGTTGCTGGAAACTTTGCCTAAATGTCGTCATTCCTCTGGTGAGAACTATTCCACATGCTATTTTACTCTGCAACATGTTGCCCGCAACTCCGCAGTATGTTGATTCAACTTTATTGCTAACTTACCTCCCGCGGCTTCGCCCGCTTTGTCTAAGACTTAACAAATTATATACGACGTTCTCCTTCCTCTTTATATATTTCTCTTCAGTTCCTCCCTATATATTTAGCGAATCACTCTATATATATTAAAAAAAAACGGCTTTAGGGACTGACAGACAGCGACAGCTGTTTTATACTATGTAGTGAAAAAAGATTTACCTTTAATACGCTTTAGTATTCAAATTCTTGTATAGAATTTTTAGTTTCAAGCATTCAAATCGAGGCGTCGCAATTTTTAATTTAGAATTATTAAAAAGCCTTGAAGAATTTCATTACAACGATGAACTTGTCACGTATAAAAGTAAAAAAATGGACTTTTAATTTTAAAATCTCAATTTTTAGTTGTCCTGTATCATATTATTCATATTGAACTCACTGAGGCGATAAATCTGTAAGTCTCAAAAGATCTATGTAAGAATTTTTCATTCCAAACTATTACATCTTTAAGATCTCAAGATATTTCAAGCTAAATCACTTTTATTAATAAACTAGCGGTCCACCCCGGCTTTGCCCGTGGTACATGTTTACGTTTTCTCTACATAAGAACCATCCTCGTACTTCAAGGAATATAATAAAAAAAGAATTATCGAAATCGGTTCAGCCGTTCTCAAGTTATGCGCTTACCAACACATTTTGCGATTCATTTTTATATATAAGAAGATAAATAACTGCAACAGCCGACGTTGTTCTGCCCTATTGTTACTTTTTCATATTTTCTCTCCATAAGAACCTTAATTGTAAAAATTAGGCTTAAAAAATGAGCCGCATTGGTCGAGCTGATCTCGAGCAACACACTTAGCGTTTCATTTTTTTAAGAAGCCTAGCTAACTAAAGTATGAATTACAATACAATATATAATTTCATCTTATAAAAAGCGTGTTTATTACGTTTTTTTTTCTAAAACCTTGATAATATTTGTTGGTTTACCTTTATCTCGTTTATAACCATTCATAGGGACTTTTATACTATGAATTGATAAGACACCAACACATATTTGTAACTACATTCTTGCAAATAAATATAATTTGAATTTAATACAAATTATCCCTTACAGTGTACTCATCACTTCCCCGTATAAACCCTGTCCAAACACCGCCAGATGACGGATTCAGACTCACTCCCCTGCCCGTGGCTGAGACGCCTGAGCCACCGCCAGCGTACACGGAAATTTATACGAGGCAGGAGAGATTGGCATCTCCTGTAACACCTTCTAACCCAGGTAACTCTACTCCCCCACTAGACAAGTGGCTTTCTATTAGCGTAAAGTTTAATAGAATAGATTATGAATGTATGATAGATATTTATCTCCAGATTTCGTCAATCTCATACATTCATAATCTATTCTATTAATCTTTACGCTAATAGAAAGCCACTTGTCTAAGGGGGCTCGACTCATATAGGCTTGTAAGAATAAAAATTTATGAATGTATGCTCTTCCACGTTGTTACCAGAATAACTGACTTAATATTTATGTTGTATATAATTTGATATGTGTTGTATTAATACTATACATAATTGGTTTTATTATTTAAATTTTAATGGTAGTCGGATACACACCTGGTTTTCAATGTATAAGATCGATTTCTACTAAAACCTGCATATTCAATTCCAAAAGAAATTCGGAAAGTCATCCCTTACATTAAATAATTAGTAGACTTTGTATTTATATTGTTATGAGACAAAGGGAAAAAGTCTCTACCTGTACTTTCAAATTCTCATCTGCACTCAGTTGGACAGCTTAAAGTGACGGCATAGTGCTGAATCTTATTATTTTATGCTCTTATATCGTTCTAGATAGTTCACCTGGTGGTTCAAATGACCCATAACTTTTTCAACATGGGCCTGTAGTTTATGCGTAACACAATAAATTACTTGAAAAAGAAACGAAAAGACTGCATATAAATATGAATGATAGATGATAGAATTTTTTTTATCCAGAATAAAAAACACTTACATATTATTTATCTGCCAAACTGTAAAACAGTTTGTTGGTAGCTCTTTTTTTACATAATATTATAAATACATCTTTCTTATATAATTTACATTACATATTAATCTACAGGGTCCGGAAAATGCCTGGAAAATACCCGGAAAATGTGCGGAAAATGCGTGAAAATGTCCGGGAAAACGTGGAAAATGTCACTTCAAATTTGCGAAGTAATTAAAGCAGAAAACCAAAAAAAAAGAAAAAGAAAGCTAAAATCTTTCATATTAAATGTATATGGGATATTCATATTTCATACTTAATGTATATGGGAGGGTTTAAAGATAATTTTTTTTTAGATTTCTCGATTTATTTTTAAAAATTTATTACCGCCATTTTACTCATTAGGTTAAGTACTTTCGATATCAGTTTAAAGTTTTTTGTTATCTGTAATACTTACGGAAAAATCGCCTGTGCACACTTAACGATTACACCCTGTATATATTACATATAAATACTATTTTAATTCTAGGTTACCACCTCCCTCAGCCCCCTGGCGACCGAGACAGGAAACTGATCACCTGTCCTTTCTGCGGGGTACGCGTCTATACCCTGGTAGTTAGAGAATCTGGCGCTATAACACACGTGATGGCTGTTATATTATTCTTTTTGTGAGTTGTTTAATATAATTATTACTTTTAGGGCCGATTTTTCAATCCTTGGTTAAAATTTATCCGTCTAATAAAGTATTACACGAACATTTTTAAATGTCACCTGTAAACTGTCAAATACGGACAATTAGAATACATTTTTGAAATGGTAGTTTAATACGTTATTCGATGAATAAGTTTTAACCAACGATTGAAAAATCAGCGCTTATTATAGTTTGGTTAACTTCGCATCACCTACATACATTTGTAAGTTTATTAAGTTTTTACAATAACGGGTAATTTTTTCTGATGTGGGGGACCTTTTTGGCATCGTTATAATGTTCAATTTGTAATTTGCATCCGGATATTGCTTTCCACCCGCGGCATCGCCCGCGCAGTTAAAGAAAAACCCGCACAGTTCCCGTTCCGTGGGATTTCCGGGATAAAACCTATCCTGTCCCGGGGTAAAAAGTAGCCTATGTCCTCTCTCGGGTATCAAAATATCTATATACCAAATTTCATGCAAATTGGTTCAGTATTTAAGGCGTGATTGAGTAACAGACAGACAGACAGAGTTACTTTCGCATTTATAATATTAAAGTATGGGTTTGGCCTATTTGACCACTCCAGCTTGTATACACATTAATTTGTATTTTGCAGCTGTTTAATCTTCGTGTTCTGCATATACTGCATGGATTGGAGCAAATACAAGAATCACTATTGTCCGAATTGCAACAATCTCATCGGATACGAAATACCATTTCTGTGCACTGACATGGTTTATTCTAAAAAACCTTCCATAGTTGTAATACATGATAGGTCGTATCGTGTTGTATAAATTATCAGTGAAATTACTCAATAAATCAAGGATTAATTATTTGGTTAATACTTAAAACATATGTATACAGGGTGTAATCGTTAAGTGTGCACAGGCGATTATTCCGTAACTATTACAGATATCAAAAAACTTTAAACTGATATCGAAAGTAAGCCTAATGAGTAAAATTGCCATGATAAATTTTTAAAAATAAAACGAGAAATATCTAAAAAATTAACTTGAAACCCTCCCATACATTTAGTATGAGATACGAATATCCCATGTACATTTAATGTGAAAGATTTTAGCTTTTTCTTTTTTTGGTTTTCTGCTTTAATTACTTCGCAAATTTGAAGGGAAGTTCATTTAGAAACTTTAAATAGTATTCATTTCGAAGTGACGTCCTCATTGTATTGCACAATGAGGACGTCACTTCGAAAATCTGCTATGAATACAAAATGTATGGGAAATAAAATGTATGGGAGCGTTTAATGTAACATTTTTGGATATTTCTCGTTTTATTTTAAAAAATTTATTATGGCCATTTTAATCATTAGGTTAAGTATGTACTTTCGATATCAGTTTAAAGTTTTTTGATATCTGCAATAGTTACGGAATAATCGCCTGTGCACACTTAACGATTACACCCTGTATAAATAAATATTTAATAAATAAATGACTGGAGTGATTTAAATATATCGTTTTTCTCATAATATGTATGAATTTATTTTTATTATTTATAGCTGTAAACTAATTTCCTAATTTTGATTTGATTATATTAAAATTGTTTTAAAAGCCTGTTTCACTACTTACTGATGATAGTCTTTGGTAGCATATTTGGCATTATTATTTTTGTGTATCATTTTATCACAGACTAGCGGTCCGCCCCGGCTTCGCCCGTGGTACCTACATGTTTACGTTTTTTTTTCATAAGAACCATCCTCGTACTTCAAGGAATAGATTCCGCAGCGCACGCGATGACAGAATTTTTTTCAAGGAATTTTTTACACCTTGGGTTACATAATTGCATTTTTGGTAAGGATCTCTAATTTTTTTGAAAATTCAAGGCCAGTGGAAATTAACATTAAATTCGCAAAGCACGATGTAGATTTGAATTTTTGGTATGTTGTTTGGATCAGTTAGGGTGATGTAAATCCCAATTTGCAACTTCGAAAAAGTTGTGCTCGCTGCGCACCACGTGATAAACTGCGAAAATTTTGGACTTTTTTCACTTTTTGCCCTAAAAGTCATAAACTATGCGTTTCCGACAATTATGATTCAGTACATAAATTAAGGTTATTAAATTTGCAACAATTTAAGCCTAACCGCAGCTCTCTAAACCTTATAACGACTAAACTGTGGCCATTCGAAGATGGTTCATTTTTCCGGAAATATTGAAATTTTTAGTTTTGCTCCCGTTTGAAGCAAAATATTGGCAAAAACCGCTCGTTCTATGAGAAGTTCGTATAATAAAGTTGTAGTGCATTTAATTTTCTTTCATAAGAGCATAGAACAAAGTCTGTGAGACAAATATTTCACACACAATATCTGAAAAACAAAAAGAAGGTAGAAATAGATTTTTAAAGAATTGAAACTGAGAGCATATAAAATCATAAAAAGAATAATACTTTTTCATTTGCAGGATAGGTAATTAACAAAATTACAAAATTTGGGAATTAGGAAAAAAGATTATACGCAAATAATAAACTTCGAAAATTTTGGACTTTTTTCACTTTTTGCTCTAAAAGTCATAAACTATGCGTTTCCGACAAGTATCATTCAGTACATAAATTAAGGTTATTAAATTTGCAACAATTTAAGCCTAATTAAAGCTCTCTAAATCTTATAGCGACTAAACTGTGGCCATTCGAAGATGGTTCATTTTTCCCGAAATATTGAAATTTTTAGTTTTGCTCCCGTTTGAAGCAAAATATTGGCAAAAACCGCTCGTTCTATGAGAAGGTCGTATAATAAAGTTGTAGTGCATTTAATTTTCTTTCATTAGAGCATAGAACAAAGTCTGTGAGACAAATAGTTCACTCACAATATCTGAAAAACAAAAAGAAGGTAGAAATAGATTTTTAAAGAATTGAAACTGAGGGCATATAAAATCATAAAAAGGATAATACTTTTTCATTTGCAGTATAGGTAATTAACAAAATTACAAAGCTAATTAAATTTGCAACAATTTAAGCCAAACCGCAGCTCTCTAAACCTTATAACAACTAAGCTGTGGCCTTTCAAAGATAGTCAGTTTTTCCCGAAAATTTCAAATTTTTAGTTTTTCTCCCGTTTGAACCAAAATATTGGCAAAAACCGCTCGTTCTAAGAGAAAGTCGTATAATAAAGTTGTAGTGCATTTAATTTTCTTTCATTAGAGCATAGAACAAAGTCTGTGAGACAAATAGTTCACTCACAATATCTGAAAAACAAAAAGAAGGTAGAAATAGATTTTTAAAGAATTGAAACTGAGGGCATATAAAATCATAAAAAGGATAATACTTTTTCATTTGCAGGATAGGTAATTAACAAAATTAAATTTTCTACAACTTTATTTTATGACCTTCTCATAGAACGAGCGGTTTTGCCAATATTTTGGTTCAAACGGGAGCAAAACTAAAAATTTGAAAATTTCGGGAAAAACTGACTATCTTTGAAAGGCCACAGCTTAGTTGTTATAAGGTTTAGAGAGCTGCGGTTAGGCTTAAATTGTTGCAAATTTAATTATCTTTTTAATTTTGTTAATTACCTATCCTGCAAATGAAAAAGTATTATCCTTTTTATGATTTTATATGCCCTCAGTTTCAATTCTTTAAAAATCTATTTCTACCTTCTTTTTGTTTTTCAGATATTGTGAGTGAACTATTTGTCTCACAGACTTTGTTCTATGCTCTAATGAAAGAAAATTAAATGCACTACAACTTTATTATACGACTTTCTCATAGAACGAGCGGTTTTTGCCAATATTTTGGTTCAAACGGGAGCAAAACTAAAAATTTCAATATTTCCGGAAAAATGAACCATCTTCGAATGGCCACAGTTTAGTCGTTATAAGGTTTAGAGAGCTGCGGTTAGGCTTAAATTGTTGCAAATTTAATAACCTTAATTTATGTACTGAATCATACTTGTCAGAAACGCATAGTTTATGACTTTTAGAGCAAAAAGTGAAAAAAGTCCAAAATTTTCGCAGTTTATCACGTGGTGCGCAGCGAGCACAACTTTTTCGAAGTTGCAAATTGGGATTTACATCACCCTAACTGATCCAAACAACATACCAAAAATTCAAATCTACATCGTGCTTTGCGAATTTAGGGTTTTTTAGTGTCGATTTCTACTGGCCTATATAGCCTATGTTGCTCAGTGAAGATGCAGCTTTCTAATGGTGAAAGAATTTTTGAAATCGGTCCAGTAGTTTATGCGTGAAAACCATACATACATACAAACCTTTCCTCTTTATAATATTAGTATAGAGTATAGATAAGCTAAACAGAACATATCAAGAAGATTTGAAAACGACCACATTAAACTTACATACATACGAAAAATTGCCAAAAATAGATAGAGAATAGGTAAATATCCAACATTTTTGTGATGTCTTCTAATTGTTATGTATTCATAGTCATCATCATCATCATCATCAGCCCATATACGTTCCCACTGCTGGGACACGGGCCTCCTATGAGGGTACAGGCCATAATCCACCACGCTGGCCAAGTGCGGGTTGGCGGATGACACATGTCGTCGAACTTTTGATTCTTCGACATGTCGGTTTCCTCACGATGTTTTCCTTCACCGTTCGAGCAGTGGTGATGTTACAACATGCGCAGATAAATTGAAAAATCAATTTATTTCCTGCGCGCTCGCCTGGTCTCGAACCCCGGACTTATCGATTCGAAGTCCGAGGTCTCACCACTGAGCCACCACTGCTCTCTATTAGTATTCATAGTGGTCTATTAAATTGTAATTATAATAATATTGTATAAATTGTAAGTACATGTAATACTTCTTTATACGATACGATCCAACCAACATTTTTACTCGATTTTGACCCACTTTAAACGGACAGATTTAATTCAAACTTTGTACACTTATCAAGGATCGGTGACAATACAATAATTTCATGAGTTTAAGCATGTTTTTTTTTAATAATTATATCAATTATTTCTCAAATGGAATTTTAAACAAGGTCATTGGCGTTCCTATTGTTAGCTGGTTCGCATTATTTTGTAAATAAATAAATAAATAAAATAAACACTTACCTATTTAGTTTTATTGGTCCCCCGGTTTTCCTCACTTTTAAAGCTTGTTCCCAGAACTTAACAGCATCTGGTAATATTGTATTCTGTAATGTTTAATAATTAAAAAATTTAAAAAAAAAATCATAAAATAGCATTAATATTAATGTAAAAATATTAATTATCAACTCTAGATCCTAAACCCTGAAGGTGTTAAGGTAAGAAATTCACATTTTTATAGAAATAGTTAAAAGAAACTCCTGTTATATTATTATATATCTGAGCTATTATTTATATTTTTTCATATAACATGGAAACCTTCATATTATAAATTATAATATAACAAACCAACATTATATACTCACATTTATCATTTCAAATTTTTCTTGTTCTAACCTGAAAAATAAATATTTTTAATTACTATTAATCGGCGTATATGAAATTGATTTAAATAAGATATTTAGACACCATTTTGTAATCGGTTTTTAATTTAATTTATATGTAACAAGATATGATGATTAATTTAATACAATTATATAAAAAATATTTTAAAAAACTTACCTATATACAGAGTGGTCATAAAATATACTTATTCTTAGTGGTTGGTCTATACTTCTTCTTTTTACTATATGTGCTGGTTCTATATGAACACCCCGTATTACCTGAAACAAAAAATATATTATATTAATACCTACAAAAAAATGAATTTGACTGACCGGTTGGCTTGTAGTGTAGTGGTTGGTAGTGGCCCTGCCTTCCAAGCCAGAGGTCGTGGGTTCGATTCACACCCGGAGCAAATATTTGTGTGATGAACATGGATGTTTGCTCTGTGTCTGGGTGTTAATTATCTATATAAGTATGTATTTAAAATTATATATGTAGGTATGTTTATCAGCCAAATGGTTTCCATAACACAAGCGAAAGCTTAGTATGGGATCCGATCGTGCCGTGTGTGAAAATTGTCCTGAAATATTTATTTACTTATTAATTAATTGCGGAACCCAGCTCAGAGGTTATATAGTCGACTTACAGCCGGTTTCTGAATTGTGTATTTCACGTTAAGATCGTCTCATACGATACTTAAATGCTGCTTAAATATTTTTAAATATTTTCTTGTATCTGACATACGCTTTTTCAAACAATAAAATATTTTATCGTGTCGTGTCGTATCGTGTAAATGATTGAATTTACTCAATAATGTATTGTGATTAAGCCTTTTTTTTAGTACCTAAAGTAGTATAAAAAAGTCAAGACAGGGAAATACATCACATTAACAAATAAAAAAATAAAAAATGAGCGTGTAGTTACGCCATATGGCGTATGTTGAGCGGAACATAAGTGATGTAGGCGGTGTCGTCTCCATATGTATATCTCAATGGTTAAAAACAATTGATGAACTATATAACCCTAATTTACTTAGCTAATTTATACAGATTGTTATTTTCAAGACAATAGTAGTTATCCTTATGAGAGCAAACGAAGTCACGTGAATCAGCTAGTTATTTATAAATAGCAAAACATTTGAATTAGTGCAGCATACGCGTGCAATTGCAATGTACATTCGCTAAGAAAAACCCTTATTTTTATTATTCTCTGTCCCTCTTTAAGTGAAACTTCTTTAGGCTCGTTGAGAGTAAAATTTCACGGTCATGGCAATACAGTCACGTCATGGAGTAAGGCGACGATTTTGGTATCTTTAAATATTGCCAAAGAAGTTTTACTTCTGACACGTGGGCTCGGCACACACGCTCTTGTTTATTGTTTTTTAATCCCGTGGTCAGACCAAGCTAATAACAGCGCTGGATTTTGTTGTGATTTTGAGCTGGCTTCACTCACATGAGTCACACAACAGTATATGTAATGTTATCTTCTTACAATTATTTTATTGTTTATTATAATATTATAAGATATTATAAATGCGAAAGTTTGTGAGGATGGATGTGTAGGTGTGTGTTTGTTACTCTTTCACGCAAATACTACTGAACCGATTACAATGAAATTTAGCACACATATAGAGGGTAACTTGGATTAACACATAGGATAAGCTTTATCCCGGAAATCCCACGGGAATGGGAACTATGCGGGCTTTTCTTTGAAAACGCGGGCGAAACCGCGGGCGGAAAGATAGTATCTATATAATTTTCAGTATAAAAAAAGAGGAAATTAGACAGATATTTGTATTATAATTATTTAAGACGGTCGTGGGTGTATAATATAATCTATGCCTGTGGAAATTTTGTCTTGATTCAATCAACTGTTCTTGCGTGAAAGAGTAACAGACACACACCGTCACAAGCGTCCTTGTTTATTTAGGCTGTAAGCTATTTTTAGATGTTACTCTTATGGAATAACACAATATTCCTTATAAATAATAATAACATATATCTATAACATAAAAATTAATCGCAAAATGGGAGGCATAACTAAAGAACGACTGAACCGATTTCGTTATTTTTTTTATATTTTACTTGAGGTAGGTCGAGAATGGAGGAAACGTAAACATGTACCACGGGTGAAGCCGGGGCGGACCGCTAGTTTTATATAAAACCAATAAAATGTTTATGTACGTTTAATATTTAATTACAAAAAATATTTAATTAAAAAATAACTTTATTCCTCGACTGTACATCACATAAATCAATGTTATTATTGCACACATATCTCTATAATCAAAACAAGTGCATTTGTAGTAATTCAACCAATTTATCTATCTCTTCTTTTATATCTTTCAAATTAAACTAACTATCTGCCCGCGGCTTCGCCTGTGTTACGCGTAGTCACAGTAAAATCCGCATAGTATCCATTCCCCTGGGATCTCCGGGAAAAAACCTATCCTATACCTATGTCCTTTCTCATGTCTCGAACATACATTTTTTCCGCTTACATGGCAAACGCAGGCTGAACCCTACGAGTTTTATCAAAATAATGTAAGTAAGTATTGTACACATTGAAAAGGTCTACAGAAAAGTCCGTCATGGTATATGTCTATCTCTTATGGATAACCCACAATAACTTTTTTTTGTCATTACTTTTTACGACAAATAATGGCTAATTTTCGAAGCGATTTTAACCAATACAGCATTAATCCTTAACCAATTAAATACCTTGAATACATTGTTCATTTAATATAGATCTATATGGCCCTTTACACCGTATGATTTAAGTGAATATTTTCGAAGATATTACAGATTTAAAATTTGCGGGACGTAGCGTTTGCGGCGGTACCGGCCAGCCGCCATTGCACCCGTGCGAAGCCGGGGCGGGTCGCTAGTTTTCTTATATTATAAATCACTAGCTTTCCACCCGCGGCTTCGCATGCGTTTTCAAAGAAAATCCGCATAGTTCCCGTTCCCGTGGGATTTCCGGGATAAAACATATCCTACACATCACAAACTTTCGCATTTTTAATATTAGTACAGGATAGGATAGGATGTAGTGTGGATAGAAATGAAATTAAGTATTTGAATAATCACATACTTAATTAAAATTCTATCCGGGAATCGAATCCGGTATCTATTCTTTTGTAAACTAACCACTACACTACAAACAATTTTATAGTTTTCAATAAATTGCAACGTGTTTTGTTACAATAATAAATATTCCGATAATGCAAATAATATTGTTTATTTTATTCCACTCTGTGTGTAAGTACAATGTTTATTTTTAAACTCAAAATAATACTGCGAAATAATATCGGTATGCGCGTTAAGCAACCTTATGCCCGGTCAACAAATGGATGGGTGATCGCTCAGTGATATTTGAATATATCCATGATTTGTGAATGTAAAATTGGTAAAACAGTGTCTGTTCGTGATAATCTCAAAGTCGACTGCACTGCAGATTTTCATTCTGTTTTCACGAATCGGTAAAATGGTTCTCGCAGAAGATTTTTAGTACATAATTTGTTAGTTTTGAAAAACACGGGCAAATCCGCGGGCGGAAAGCTAGTTCAATAGAAATGTTAAAATTAAAGTCAAATTATTCTTCAAAGAATTTACAATCTGAAAAATGTTACTGTGAAATTTAAACTGAAATAATATAAAAGAATTTCAAAAGGAAAACATCATAGGAAATAAACTGGAGGAATCTTTGAGATATTTTCAGACTATGTTTTGTTTTTTTTTTTTATATTACAAGAATAATTAGTTTTGTTTTCACTTGGTATTTGTGTTAATTTGTGAATAGGAAAGTTTTATATTTCGAGGTCAATAATACAACTACCTATCTATACTAATATTATAAAGCTGAAGAGTTTGTTTGAACGCGCTAATCTCAGGAACTACTGGTCCGATTTGAAAAATTCTTTCGGTGTTAGCCCATTTATCGACGAAGGCTATAGGTTATATATCATCACGCTACGACGAACATGAGTGGAGCCACGTGGGTGAAACCGCGGAGAGCAGCTAGTAAGAAATAATAACAGTTCAAAATTAAATAGTTGTTATATCAAAACCAAAAAGTAAATTTCACAAATTACAGCTTACAGCCAATCGCAGTACATCTTCAAAATAGAACACAAAATCTCCGACAAGGAAACAATACTCGACGAATACGCAATATCAATACTTAACAAAACAGATGAAAACAACCAAACGCCAAAAACAAACGAAAATCAAAAGCTTCTAGAACGTTCTCGATCAGAAGACACAAGAAAAACAAATGCCGAAACTTCCCTTTACAATACGCAAATAATACCCTTTGTAATACAGAAACAGGACAATCAACAAATAAAGAGACAACTAGACACTTTTGCGATGGTACGAAAGAAGTCCCATTTAACGACAATCGATTTTAACTTCAATCCCTTAACACATAAAGTTCACATTCCACCAGTCAGAGAAAAAGGACAGGAACTAAATTTCAACGTATTTCTACCAGACTTGTCTCACGTTATGAAGCGTCAGAATAATTTACTTGACAGACTCGACAAAGTTCTAAGCGAAGAAACAAAAGCGGAGAGAAAGAATTTAAGGCATTCAGATGCGTCGTTATTGGCAGATTTAGAGAAGTTAAAAACAATGAAAGCAATGAAGCAAATAGTCATACAACCGACGAGGAAGATGACGACAATTCTGACGATGATCGATGAGACCGCTGTAAGGGAGGCTTTGAAAAAAGACCCGTTGGTAAAACGGATTCTGCAAATGGGTAAAAATAAAAGAATCAAGTATAAGAAAGAGGTGAAGGAGCTTAATAAGAATTGATTGCATTTTGTTATAATTTTAAGTATAAATACTACTAAATACTTTGTTCTGTTTTATTAATTATACCGGGATAAACATTAACCGATATAATAGTCAGATTATATGCATAGGTACCATCTATAACTATAAAAAGTGTTATTTTATAAGTAATTCTAATCGAAGTGATCGACTTCTTGATCTTTATATGAAAAACAAAAACTACTACGAACTATGAAGGCCGATGGAAGCGATCTCGAAAACTATAAAATATAATTAACTCAATCTATTAGTATACATTTCTACGCTGTTCTATGCTTTTCGATTTCCACAAAAAAGCATTCATTTTATACAAATAAAAGATCAGCTTATACCAAGTTTCATAAAAAGGAAACTAAAATAAGCTCCTAGCCTATATTATCCATCTCTTAGACTACAAACTGGAAGTTACAATATATTACAATATATTAAGTTACAATATATTGCCTAATTGACAATCATTTAATCATATGCAATATCAAAATTAATGTGATTTTGTATGGTGTGAAAGTTCACACGACTGTCAACGTAAAACCCGTTCACAGTATGTCGTGACGACATTTTGTCGTATCCCTAAGGTCAATTATTTATAATTTATCCGTATAAAATACGGAATAGTGATACCACTCAAGCTAAATAGATATTGATGAGTTTTATTAGTTGGATTTGTCCCCGCTATAATAACAACGACAATTTTAATAAGTTTGTTCAACAACTCAAGAACTGCTGAACCAATTTCAAAATTTCTTTCATCATCGGATATAATATATATGATCCCTGAGAAGGTACAATATATAATATATGCTGTATAAGTATGTACCCTGAGCCGGCTTTGCTCATGCAAGCATTGGATGGACCGTTAGTTAGTAAATATACCCTCCTCCGTTTATGCAGTTATAAATAGAAATATTAACTTTTACTAAAGATATTTAAAAAGCCTTCAAAAAGTAAAATTATGCAATAGATTCCGATTTATGATGTAAAAACCTGTATATTATGTAAACTTTGTAATGAACTTTCTTTAAAAATTTACGGCCATGATTAACATTTGACCTGTGACATGAAAAAGTTAAACATAAATTTAGATAAATTTATATTATTAGATATTTAGTCGTATCGTTACGTTATCGTAAAAACCGGTTAGAAATATGCATGCGTTTTTGTGTGAAGAATTAATTAATTACTGAGACCAAAAAAATTAGACAGATTTGAATTATTTTACACGAAATAAGAGGGATATTCTTACTAATGTTATAAACTAGCGGTCCACCCTGCTTCGCCTGTGGTAAGAAAGCTTATAGCACTCAAGGATCATACGTACATATCCTGATATCCAACGGTGAAAATTTTGTAGAATTATTTCGGTGTTAGACATTGAGTTACTATGTACTACGTACTAGAGAGGCCATCGCTATTACACTATTTGTAACACTAGTTAGAGTCAATCGTCTCAAACTATTTTTTTTTTTGATAAGTTTATTCATATTTTTTTATAAGATAAACAATATTTATTTGTTACATTGATTGGTTTTAATTTTTAAGTAATAAGAGGCAGAATATCTACAAAGTGTATGACTCACTAGCCACCCCGCGCCGCCGCGCTTGTCGCACAGATTTTGTTCGTGGTGTCCTCTCTATCATAATACCTCAATGGTATTAGATAGCCCATTTATCGAGGAAGGCTACAGGCTATATATCATCACGCGGCGACCTAAAGGAGCGGAGCGGGTAAAACCGCGGGGCACAGCTACATATAAAGTACATCAAGGTAACAGATGAATCTAGACTTCATTATGTAATGCCTGAGAAGTATGCGACCTTAATAACTGATAATGTACAATATGTTATATAACAGAACATCATTGCTTTTGTACATACTATAAGTATAGATGCGAAAGTATGTCCGTCTGTCTGTTATGTATTAAATGGAATGAAGATTGCAACAAATACATTATAAAAGTAAATCCTATAGATTAAGAGGTAAAAAAAATCACCAACAAAAGGCTACATTATCTACCTGATTGATAAAAGATAATGAACCAAATATGTATATAGGCCGGGAGATACTGACACAAAATTTTGGGTCAGTATCTCCCGGCCTAAAAGTAAAATAACTTGCCTGCGGGGTGTGTAAATTAAACATTTTCTACATCTTTTAGCTAAAATATTTCGCGACGAAAACTATCCAGTCCACGCTTTAATAAGATATTCAAGAAATTATTATATTTTCATTTTTCACTAATCCGTGATAAGTGTGCATAGTTTGAATTTAATCTGTCTGTCTGTCGGTTATAAACATACAGGTGAAGCTAATACATATAAGCGTGTTATTGTCGAGCCAATTTAATAGGCAACATTTGACGTCTATCAATTTTATCTTCATAGGGTGGTAACCTGCTTAAAAACATCGATTAAAGTGAATTAATCGATACGGACTTGAAACATTTGTCAATCGAACTTGAAACACATGTCAATAATTTATGATCATTTTTTCGATTTTTATTCCCAAGTAATCAATGCATTCGATTCTAGATGTCAGATTTCGATTTTTAGAGTAACGTCTCTGGTATTTAAAAAGAAAAAAGGTTTATTGACACAAAATTGTAGCGACGTCAGTTCTTTAAATCATAAGTTGTTTATTATGTTTAGAATGGTTTATCAGTAAAATCAAATCCTAAAATTACTTGTATCGGTCATTATTATTATAAATATGTAATCGTAATTGAAAAAAGTTAAGCAAATGTGCAGTTCTAACAAAACGAAATATCATGTTATTCAATGACGTCGTTACTAGGTTACGTTGTTGAATTTTGGTGAACTGTCAAATGTTGCCTATTAAAATGGCTCTACTATAAACATCACAACCAATTAAATAACAAATCTAAACCAAATCTATTACATTATATCATAAATTCCACAATTGTTTGGCAGGTTATTACAAACCTATACACAAACATAATTTATTAACTCATGTGGGCGTTTTCAAGAATTCATAATCTCAATTGTTTATAAATAATAAGATGGAATGTGTTTATTTCAATTACTATGAAATTTGACGGGTTTAAAACTGGTTTAAATGCATTTTTAACTCAGTTTCATTTTTTTTGTCATGACGTAAGCTTTACCAAGTGTTTATGAACTTATCCTCATAGAGGGTTCTGTATGAAACTCTGTACCTTATGAAGCTAAATCAATAAAAGAAAGATTAGAAAATTTCAGGTAACGCGAACGAAGTCGGGCAGAAAGCATAGTATAAAACACACAATACACATATTACACGTAAAATATCTAAAATTCCAAGTCCACAAACAAATACATTTACAAAATGTATCCTCAATAGGTATATTCTTTAGATGTAAACAAGATGTCTAAACGGATAGACGTTTCTCGAAATTTCGAATATTCCCGCGCTATTCACGCGTAAAGAAAACCAAGCGGAGCGTGAATGGACAGCATAAAGCTGCCCATTCATTTGCGATCGCGCGACTTTTAAAAGTATTTATTAAAAACGCAATTGGGATGCATAAGACCATGCACCTATTCGTATATTTAAGAAAAAATGAAGAGAGAAAGAATTTGACGCCAAAGCAGACATTATATATATATAAATTACTAGCGGTCCGCCCCGGCTTCGCCCGTGGTACATATGAAAAATAGATGTTGGCCGATTCTCAGACTTACCCGATATGCACAGAAAATTTCATGAGAATCGGTCCACCCGTTTCGGAGGAGTATGCAGACTAACATTGTGACACGAGAATTTTATATATAAGATATAAATTATTATAATTCAGGTAAAATGTTTTAACTATTAATGTTTATCCTCTAGATACTATATTTTGAATATTATTAAGTTTTGTAACCTGCTAATGTTGTGAAAACTAAATAAAGACAGATTATCTTTAATACATATAATATAAATCTCGTGTCACAATGTTTGTCCTCAATGGACTCCCGATTATAACAAAATTCGCACACCATGTGCAGTTTGATCCAACTTGAGAGATAGGATAGTTTAAACATGTAGGTACCACGGGCGAAGCCGGGGCAGACCAATAGTATATTATTATTTACTTATTTAACTTTTAAATAGAGAAGTGAAGACTCATTGAAAAATGTATCAGAAATGATAAAACTTATGGATAAAATATTCCTGCGTGGGTCAGCACATAATATAAGAAAAATATTTTGAAATAAGACAAGCAAATAAGAAATAATAAGTCTAAGCGTCTTACGTACTTAAAAAGAATAAGCAGTATATTGATATTATTGTCAATACAAGAAAATAAAGTATTTATGAAAGTGGATACAATTTATTGATAACTAGCTTTCCGCCCGCGGCTTCGCCCGCTTTGTCTAAAACATAATAAATTATATACTAAAACCTTCTTCTTGAATCACTCTATCTATAAAAAAAAAACGCATTAAAATCCGTTGCGTAGTTTTAAAGATTTAAGCATGCATAGGGACATAGGGACAGAGAAAGCGACTTTGTTTTATACTATGCAGTGATAATATTTTTTAAACAAAATAATGATATATTTAATACTCCACGACCTTTTTCAGCCACTGCTAATCTCTATTGACACAAGCCGGAACGCAGGACATAATTATACTAGCCGTGCGCCGCGGTTCCGTCCGCGTAGTCAAAAGAAACTCCCGTTAAAATGGGAACAATTAAAATATTCTATTTTTAATGCGAATTCAACTTAAAAGTAGGTCAAACTTTATTCTTAACTGATAACAGCGAAGTTATTAAACTTTTCAACAGCTTGGCGACAGAAAACTTGATGAAAAATTAAAACTGTTTAAAGTCAAATAAATTTTCGTTAAATCACCGCACCGGTACCATCACTACATAGTATAAAACAAAGTCGCTTTCTCTGTCCCTATGTATGCTTAAATCTTTAAAACTACGCAACGGATTTTGATGCGGTTTTTTTTAATAGATAGTGTGATTCAAGAGGAAGGTTTTAGTAATTAATAAAATTTATTGTGTTTTAGACAAAGCGGTAGATAGCTAGTTTTCTATAACAATAACTGTATATATTTTAGCCAACGTTTAAAAAAACAAAGTTTTGAAACCAAATGTCTATAATTTAGTTTCAATGCCACTTTGTCCATGATACGCTTTCTACAACTGAAATAGTAAATAGAAGAAGTATTTATTAAACAAAGAAAAAAAAAGCATTAGCTCGAGAAAATGGCGCCGAAAATCCGCCATTTTAAACATGGCAATTTTTGTGCACGATGCCGAAAATTTATTGTGACTAATGTTATAATATGTACCTATGCGAAAGAGCGTTTGTTAATTTGTCATTCTTTCAAGTCGCAACCGAGCAATTTTTTTATTTTTTTAGTTATTCTTATACTAGATTTCCGCCCGTGGATTCGCCCGTTTTGTCTAAAACTTAATAAATTATAATATACTAAAACCTTCCTCGAGAATCACTATCTATTAAAAAAAACCGCATCAAAATCCGTTGCGTAGTTTTAAAGATTTAAGCATACATAAGGATATAGGGACAGAGAAAGGGACTCTATTTGATACTATGTAGAGATGATTTGAGGCTACTTTTTACCGCAGTAAAACATCTTTTTCACATGGGAATTTCCTATGACTACACGGGTGAAGCCGCGGGCGGAAAGCTTACTAGCTTAACTTTTATATATATGTATATATATATAGCTTAACTTTTATATATTAGGCCTTAAGTGATAAGGGTATCCTGACAGAAAAACGTTTGCCGAGTCAGCGTGTGTGCCGAGCTGATATATGTTATCAGAAGTGAAACTTCTTTGGCAAGATTCAAAGATCACAAAATCGTCGCCTTACTACATGACGTGACGGTACGCGAACTAGAAATTTTACTCTCATCGAGCCCAAAATTACATTATTACCTGTATGTACACTTACATTATTTTTTTTTCTTTAACAAATTTTTTTGTAAAAAATAATTAAATGTGACATAATCGTCTTATCCTTGAAAATGTTCGTTCAAAAACAGAAAATTACGTATAAAATACGACGTTATAAATAATTTCCGTTGAGGGAAATTAAAATTTTATAGATGCCAGTATCTCACTTGGCGTATTATAGTCCGAGAGCTGGCTGTTTGAAATCTAAATAATCATTTACTTGTATTTATTAAGCTATTGCATAGCTTCTATCGCGGGCCTTGAGCGCAGGGACCGAATCCAGAAATTTAGAAACGAAAAACCTCACGCTCCCCACTCCGACGGTCACGGAGGTGTGGCTTGAAGGCATAGCATGCAATAGCTTTACCGCGGCAGTCCCCGAGTGCCACACGTCTTTTTTTTATCTGTGTGTTTAATAATGAAAAAATAAATTTACCATTGAAATAAAAATGTGTAACTCGAACCTGGAAACATGTTTGTGTAAGGTATATTAAAACTTCTGCCGTCTTTTAATTAAAATAATTTATTTTTGGATATTTTTAATCATGGGGTAAACTAAATTTAATAATATGCAGACATACACGTTTTATATTATGTAAATAGATTCCACACTATTTATATTATTTCATTCCTACACTATTAATAGTTATTTATCTACATATTATATCTACTTAACCGTGTGTCCAAAAAAATATATAATACGTTAAATTCCGACTTAGTGCAACCTTATTATGTTTAATTGCATCAATTGTATTGCACGCCTCATAAGCGAAGCGTTGAGGTGGGTACTACTGTCACTTCGCGCAAAACATCTGATTTTTCAAACTTAAAATGTCTTTATGTATCATACATTGCACTTGTAAGATAATACATACACACACATATTAAGAAAAAACACTATTTTTAACGTTCATGATATTTTTTATGTCATTTTTGTTATTTAAACTAGTTAAAAAACAGTTTAAAAAAGTTCTGTCTTGGACGTCCGTGTGTCTGTATGTGCGGATCCTTTTTCTTGTTAACACGATAGCGACCGAAATACTTTACTAATCGAGTCTTTTTTTTTCTCTTACGCTTGAGTATGCTCAGGAATAGAACCCTTTCATTTTTCAGGGTCTGATTCGATGTGGTTTAATTGTTATTAAATAAACAAAAATAATAATTAATAAATATTTATTAAAAAAAATTATGAGGCGTGCACTTTTGGATTTTCCAAATTATCTTACGTTGTTGCTAAAAATTACAACAAATAATATACAGATTGAAAATATGTCACAGTCTCTTGGACTATAAACGAGACATGCTCTACTGAACGTTTGGAATTTCATTCGTTTTTCATTGTCACTTCATAACGATATATTTTTATCATTTTTATTTAGAAATTTATATCTATACTTATACTTACTTAATCTATACTTATTACTTATATTACTTATAATATTATAAAGAGGAAAGGTTTGTATGTATGTATGTATGTATGGTTTTCACGCATAAACTACTGGACCGATTTTGATGAAATTTGGCACAGATAATCTAGAGACCCTGAGAAAGAACATAGGCTACCTTTTATTGCGAAATATGTACCACGGGCGAAGCCGGGGCGGACCGCTAGTAATATTATAAAGAGGAAAGGTTTGTATGTATGTATGGTTTTCACGCATAAACTACTGGACCGATTTCAAAAATTCTTTCACCATTAGAAAGCTGCATCTTCACTGAGCAACATAGGCTATATTTCATTTTCAAAAAAATTAGAGATCCTTACCAAAAATGCAATAATGTAACCCAAGGTGTAAAAAATTCCTTAATAAAAATTCTGTCATCGCGTGCGCTGCGGAATCTAATCCTTGAAGTACGAGGATGGATCTTATGAAAAAAAACGTAAACATGTAGGTACCACGGGCGAAGCCGGGGCGGACCGCTAGTTATTTATATTTTACAGGATTTACTTGTTCTATTAGAAAAAGATTCTGTGTGTTTGTTTGAAATGAAGAAGCTCCGAAATTACTGAACCGAATTGAAAAATCTTTCACCATCAGAAAGCTACATTATTCGTACATGTCATAGGCTGTATTTTGTTTTGTTTTTATTTTCAAGCAGCTTTGATATAATAATTGCGAATGCCTATCTCATATCTGTCTGTTACGCTTTCACACCTAAACCACTGAACCGATTTTAATGAAATTTCGAACAAGTAGCCAAGCATGGGAAGGACAAAATTCAAGTTTATAAGAACTTTTATTTTGTTTATAAAAAAACTAACTTAACTACAACTTATACTTCATCCAAAACTTGGGATCTAAGTCACAATCACTACATAGTATAAAACAAAGTCGCTTTCTCTGTCCCTATGTCCCTTTGTATGCTTAAATCTTTAAAACTACGCAACGCATTTTGATGCTGTTTTTTTTTTTAACAGATAGAGTGATTCAAGATGAAGGTTTTAGTATATAATTTATTAGGTTTTAGGAAAGCGGGCGAAGCCGCGGGCGGTAAGCTAGTATAGTATAAGTTTCCCTTTATTTCGTTATCAAACTTAACCAACACCGTTTTACACGTTTGTATTCTAAGTTATACATTTCACACTTTGCTAATTCTACTTGAGTAACTTAGCCTTCAAACACCATAGTATTTGGCACAAAGCTAAGGTCACTTAGCCTCACTTAACTATTGATATCATTCATTGTATTCCTCCGACATATTCTATACTTTTGTGTGTGTTTGAACGCTCTTATCTCAGGAACTATTTGATGCACATCCGAAGCCGGGGGGGGGGGGGGGGGCGGACCGATAGTTTAAATATTATAAAAAGGACTTTTTATATAAATCTAAACCTTATTAAGAAGAAATATTTATGTTTGTTTGTTTAACTCAGAAACTACTTCACAATATTTTTCAAAATGAATTTACCAAGTAACAAATATCCCCAACCTGCAAAGCATAACTAAAACTAAGTACCTATCTACTTCCTAAAAAATATCTGTAAGTACCTACAATCAAAGTCACAGGAAAACATAGTTAAAAGATGTTTCGTAAATGAGAGAAATCGAAAAAAGGGTTCGCAATCTAATTAGTATTGTAACAATGGAGTAAAAACATCAAACTTAACTACATATATCAAACAATCGAAAAACTCGGATACTATGTGGTGCGCGTTTATTTATAAACAAACATATTCATAATCTCAATATAGGATATAAATCTCGTGTCACAGTGTTTGTCCTCAATGGACTCCTAAACCACTTAACCGATTATAATAAAATTTGCACACCATGTGCAGTTCGATCCAACTTGAGAGATAGGATAGTTTTAACATGTAGGTACCACGAGCGAAGCCGGGGCGGACCGCTAGTAAATAATAAAAATCTTTATTTATCAATTCTTCAATTACACTGTGTATGTCACTCAATTTATATAAATTATAAACACAATACATAAAACTATGGACATTATCGTCTAAACTAGGCCGAGCCTGTATCTTAGACGCTTAAATATCTTCCCACTATAAATTAATTTTTCACAATAATACAAGCGTATCAATTTAAAAAGAACTTTTTTAACATCGGTTAATATTATTAAAGAACGAATTGATGTAACATGTATATACTTATAGACATAATACTATGATCAATATTGGGAGAAGCCTCTGGCTCCTGAGACACAGTTTTAACTAGTTCAGGAGTCGAAGGATTCATTATCTAGACCTGTATAATTATTATGTCAATAAAGATTTTTATTATTATTATTACTTAATACACTAATCTATCATACTAATATTATAAAGCTGAAGAGTTTGTTTGTTTGTTTGACCGCGCTAATAGGAACTACTGGTCCGATTTGAAAAATTATTTCGGTGTTAGATAGTCCATTTATGAAAAGGCTATAGGCTATATATATAATCTCGCTTTCGTTTTACACGCAGTGCTCCGCTACTGTTGGTCTTAGCGTGATGATATTTAGCCTATAGCCTTCCTCGACATTCACACATATACACACACACACAAAACTTCTCCTCGTAAAATCGGGTAAATACCAAACATACGCTAATTATATTAACATAACAAATGAACACGCACCATACATAATTATCAAGAAATATATGCGAGGAAGTTACCACACCCGCTCGTGTGAACGACCTTTACAATTACTAAATTAAGTTATGACATTTCACACGCGCCCTTGGTTTACTATAATATGGAGCAATATAAATACCTAGGTTTTTTAGGTACTATTACAGATTTTTTGTAGGTAGTTAATTGAAAATGGCAAATATGGTAAAATATTCCATTTGAATAACAAACTTATCTATTACTAATCTATACCACAGATTAGAGAATAGTTAAGTACTTCGTAATCTATACTAATACATATTATAAAGCTGAAGAGTTTGTTTGTTTGTTTGAACGCGCTAATCTCGGGAACTACTGGTCCGATTTAAAAAATTCTTTCGGTGTTAGATAGCCCATTTATCGAGGAAGGTAATAGGCTATATATCATCACGCTAAGACCAACAGGAGCGGAGCCACGGGGGTGAAACCGCGTGGAGCAGCTAGTAAGTATTATAAAGCTGAAGAGTTTGTTTGTTTGGAGGCGCTAATCTCGGGAATTACGGGTTCTATTTGTAAATTTCTTTCACTGTTAGATAGTCCATTTGTCGAGGAAGGTTATAGCGATATAATATAAAAATAATGAATGATTGTGTGTATGTATTTGTATGAAATTGTTGTTTGAATTAAAACTGTCCTTTTTTTTATGCTATAGGATAGCAAACGAGCAGACGCGTCGCCTGATGTTAAGCGATACACGCCGCCCATAAGCATCCACTCCACTGGGAAGTGAATGTGTTGCTATCCTCAAAGGGATTTGGAAGGAGTTAGGTAGAAGGGGCGAGGATGGGAGGGAATGAGGATAGGGAAAGAGAGGATGGGTAGGGGATGGGAAGGGATGTGGGCCTCCGGACCGTTTAAAGTGGGTCAGAAATCAAAATCGAGTTTAAAGGAGTCTGTTACATACAAACATACAGGTGAAGCTAAAAAACGTGTTAAAACCCTTTATCTTAATACTAGCGGTCCGCCTCGGCTTCCCCCGTGGTACCTACATGTTTACGTTTTTTTTTTATAATAACCATCCTCGTACTTCTAGGAATAGATTCCGCAGCGCATGCGATGACAGAATTTTTATTAAGGAATTTTCTGCAGTTTTATGCAGCTTTCTAAGTCCAGTAGTTTATGCGTATAAACCATACATACATACATAATTACAAACCTTTCCTCTTTATAATATTAGTATAGATAGTATAGAAAAACGTGTTAAAAAACTCTTTGCCTAAACAAACAACGTAAACGAAAGAAGAAATAAAATTAACTCGCATATTTAAAATCCAACATGTAATGTAACTTGCATAATCCAAACAGGTTTAAGGTCAACGAACTTAAGTTACTTTTAAGTTTTTATACTAAGTGCAATACTCGTATTCGACCTTAGATCAATGATCTAAGTATTCGACTGCTGAAGAAAGATCTTATCCAAATAAGATTTAATATAGAAATTAAAAAGTATATTTGTAAATTATTCATTGTTGTATGTTTATGCCAAAAGTAACTACATATTTTGAATCCAGAACCTTCCCGAATAAAAAAAAATGTGTGCGTGTACTAGTGTACACACGTAAGAAGTGAAACTTCTTTATGACCTTATTTTTCAAAAAATAATTTACTATATTATGCAACTTTACAGAAATACGTCAATCACGCGTGGTAGGGATAAAAACAAGATGGCGCGTAATATTACACTAATGTTACACTAAATGTTACACTAAATTTTTTTCCATCCCCGATAAAGAAGTTTCACTTCAATAATTCTTTTGAAAACGTCTATAAAAACATATTTAATTCTATTTTCTGTCTTTAGTTGTGATCAAAAATGATATAATCAAATCTACTAATTAATATTATAAACTTATAATGTAATAATACTGGTCTGATTTGAAAAATTCTTTCGGTGTTAGATCGAGGAATGCTATCCATACTAATATTATAAATGCGAAAGTAACTCTGTCTGTCTGTCTGTTACTCAATCACGCCTTAACTACCTACTGAACCAATTTGCATGAAATTTGGTATAGAGATATTTTGATACCCGAGAAAGGACATAGGATAGGTTTTATCCCGGAAATCCTACGGGAACGGGTTTTTCTTTGAAAACGCGGGCGAAGCCGCGGGCGGAAAGCTAGTAGGCTATAATAAATCACGAAACATCATCAACAGGAGCGGATAAATGCGGGACGCGAGTATAACCGCGGGGCACAGCTAGTATTATGTAAAATTGCTTGTCATTGAAAATCATGTAACTTATAGATACCACTTATACCTCAAGAACGGCTCAACGTATTTTAATGATATTTAGTTTGTTTGGGTTTTCATTATTTGTAAAATTTCCTAATAAATGTCTATTCATTATGTCGTATTTGTTTTGAGGTTTAGCTTCTCTGAAACGACTCGACCGATTTTCATGAAATTTTGTGTGCATATCGGGAAGATCTGTGAATTGGACATCTTTTTTTTCTAAGTCATAAGAGCAAGGCAGAACAATGTTTACCGGGACAGCTAGTCCACACTAATATTATAAAGAGGAAAACTTTTTTTGTTTCTTTGTTAGATTGTTATGAATAGGCTCATAAACTATTGGACCGATTTTAAAAATTCTTTCACCATTCGAAAGCTACATTATCCACGAGTAATATAGGCTATATATTATCACGCTAAGACCAACGGGAGCGAAGCGACGCGGGTGAAACCGCGCGGCACAGCTAGTTATTATATAAAATCCTATACAACAATAATTACAACTCAATTCCAATAATCAATTATACACATATAAATGTATATTACATGTATAATTCTCACAGAGCTTACTGTTTCCGCTTATATCGATATAATATTGCCATTTGCCGCCATATAACCGGAAGTAGGAAGTCAACAATCATGGGAAGCGAATGGTAGTTGCTAGAAATATATTATGTTTATGTAGTATTGTTTTTGAACGCAATTTCAATTAATATCTTCAAGATATGTTTTGAACGAAATTTTAAATTGTTTCATGGAATTGAAAGTTAATTTTTTACAGAGTTTACGATTAAAATGAGTTTTTAACGGATTTTAAACGCGATTTATTAATAACTAGCGGTCCGCCCCGGCTTCGCCCGTAGTACCTACATGTTCACGTTTTTTTTCATAAGAACCATCCTCGTACTTCAAGGAATAGATTCCGCAGCGCACGCGTTGACAGAATTTTTATTAATTAAGGAGTTTTTTACACCTTGGGTTACATTATTGCATTTTTGGTAAGGATCTCTAATTTTTTTGAAAATGCAATATAGTCTATGTTGCTCAGTGAAGATGCAGCTTTCTAATGGTGAAAGAATTTTTGAAATCGGTCCAGTAGTTTATGCGTGAAAACCATACATACATACATACAAACCTTTCCTCTTTATAATATTAGTATAGATATAGATGGTGATATTAATATTATTAATTTCTTAATGAAAATACAATATGTAAGTATTTAGGTTACTTATATACAGGGTGTCCCACTATTGGTATACTAAGCGCGAAGGAACTTGTAGTTTTACATACACTGATCACGTAAAAAATACTTTAACAACAAAATTACGTCAAAATTTTTTTTCTAAATTTTTCCTGAAAATCCATGTTTTCTTCTCTATCTTCGCGCAGCCGGCATATACCGCTTCTCTAATATGAGCACTTTGT